>NC_081804.1:9243922-9600589 GCF_963082965.1 Carassius carassius | reverse complement strand
ACTGATATATATATATATATATATATATATTTATATATTTATATTTATATTTATTAAATATATATTTATATATATATATTTATATATATATATATATTTTTTTTTTTTTGTTTTTTTTACAACAGGACAGCAAACTAAGAGACTTGCGTTTTAGACACCATATTGCCGTATTTCTACAACAAAAATTTATTCCAAACACAGCCACCAAAGCAAAATTTTGCATCTCTGAGCAACATGACAGTGTTTCGTTTCTGAATGAATCAACCGTTTAAATGATTTGGTTCAATCGCAATGACTCACTTATTAACAGTGACTTGCTGACACATACTGGCCATTTTAATTTCACATTTAAAGTATCTTTTGATTTTTTTTTTTTTTATAATTAAGTTTTTATAATTTCAAATGAGCATTCAACATTTTATGTCTGGCATATCAAAACATTATTCATGCATTTATAACTGCAGGTTAAATGCATTCTTGTCCTGCACTAAACAGTGTGTAAATACATCTAAATGCCACGTCCGATGAAGCTTTTGCATTTCCTCTGTATTGAAAAGATGAGTTTGTTGATACTGATTTGCCTGGTAACAGCCCAAATGTTTTATTATTCTAAATAACTGATTCCTTTAATTAAAAACAACTAGTTTGAGATTAATAGGCCTATCCCAGGGGTGTCAAACTCAGTTCCTGGAGGGCCGTAGCCCTGCAGAGTTTAGTTCTAACCCTGCTCCAGCACGCATATCATGTAGTTTTCAAATAAACCTAAATGATTAGATTAGCTGGATCAGGTGTGTTTAATTAGGGTTATGTGCAGGACTGTGGCCCTCCAGGAACTGAGTTTGACACCCTTGGCCTGTCCCATTTTTGACTCCCTCCCACTGTTAAAATGTAACTAAGTAATTTTTACTCTGAGTAAATTTTAAATGAGCTACTTTTTACTTTTACTTGAGTTGATTTTTTAGACTGGTACTTTTACTTGTACTTAAGTAAAATTTCATTAATGTAATGGTACTTTTACTTGAGTAGAATATTTTTGTACTCTTTCCACCTCTGACAATAGTACATATTTGACCGTTGGTTTTTTTTTTTTTAACATTACGTGGGGTTGATGTCTTGTCGAGATTTTATAAACTGCTAGTTTGGTCTCCCTAGGCAAGCACAGCATACACAGCATAATAGAGTATAAATATGGGCAGGGGTTCACTTCATTTCCTTCAAGTTCAACTTCAGAATATGACGGGGTTTCGTTTTCAGCGGTGTCTGCACCACTAACGCCTGTTTTGTCCGTCTGCATCTTTCTTGTGATTTTAGCGCCAGTTTGCCCTCCTGCACATTATTTACTGACATAGCTTCCAGGGAGCGATTTTTTTTTTTTACTCAGTAATTAATGTGTTTTAAAATGTAGCGAAGTACAATACTTCAAACTAAATATACTTAAGTAAAAGTAAAATTACAGATTAAAAAAAATACTTAAAAAAGTAGAAGTACACAAAAAAGCTACTCAATTACAGTAACGCGAGTAAATGTAATTCGTTACTTTCCACCTCTGGCTGTATGTCAATGTAAATGATCTGCAAAGTTGTAAAGCTGAAAGTAGCCTACACGATAAAAAAAATTATTGTCTCATGTAGCCGGTGAGGTGGCAATTAGTAGAGGGCGTGGCCAGGTAGGTAGAGGGTTTTTAAGCGGGCACCTCTAGGGAGGCCTAGAGAGGAGGTCCAATCTATTGTGTGGAATTGTGTTGTTTGGTAGCCTTCCCTGGTGTGGTGGTGTACAGACGTGGTGTGGTTGAGAAGGTAGGCCAAGCAAATATTGATTGTTTTTGTACGAAACTAGTTTCATATTTATGAAGACTTTTATTTAATTCGGGAATTGTTTTAATGCAGATGCCAAATAGTGTGGATTTGTAGGCCGCTGGTCACGCCCGTTTCCATCTTGGAAGTTAGTCCAGGATTAGTGGTGGTGTTGCAGGTAATTTGAGGTTTTTTATAGTGTTTGTAAGTGTCTTGGTTTTATTTTCGAACAAGATTAAAGAAATGCGTTTTGCGGTTATTTTTGTGTATTAATTTGTATTGTTAATGTTTTTGTTTTTGTATTAGGTTTAGTTGATCGCTGTTCTTCTTGAGTTTGTTTTGTTTTGATTTTCCCATCTAGCCAGTACCGATAGGTGTGCGCTGTATGCCCCCAGCGCTATGTGTATAGATGTTGTGAATCGTACTGGCTAGTGGGGTGTTTCCTCTTTTTATTTTTTTCTTGTTTGAACCTCACTTCCCAACCTCGTGTTGCCAGCCAACTCTTGTACTCTTTGTACTATATTGATGCTTTGAATCACACCAACCATTTGCATGAGACTTAAGTTTGCAGTGGAGTGGATTTCTTGGTGTTGGTCTGAGTATGTTTTACATTTATCTAATATGATTTTGGGGTTGGTGTCATTTACTTTGTAACTTTACTTGGAAATTGTGGTGTGTGCTAAAGTTGGGATTTTATAGGGGTCCATAAGAGGTTGGCTGGCTAGTTACATCGTTTATGGGGGGGGGAATGAGTTTTTGCTCTACAATGTAGTTTCTTTTTTTGATTATATATATATTAGTTATTGATTTATTTGCCAATAAATTTGTTTAATTTTTTGAGAACATTGTAGTTCATTTCCTTTTGGTCTCCCCTTATTTAAAGGAAGTGGCCCGTTGGTAACACTCACAAAATAAAGAATGTACGGTGCCCGTGAGAAGACATGGTCGGTTCACTTAGTTTTGTCGTAGCCACGACATAACTCGTGGGAACGTGATATTATGACGTGGCCACAAGATATTAACTTGTGGGAACGTGATATTATGTCGTGGCCACGAGATCATTTTGTCGAGGTAACGACATCCTTATGTCGTGGCCTCGAGATGTTATGTTGAGAGAACGACATATTTTTCTCGTGGCCACGAGTTCTTATGTTGAGGGAACGACATCCGGTTCTCGTGGCCACGAGTTTTGTGTTGGAAGTAACTATTTGAACGATACCCTTGTAACCACTGCAGCTGAGATGAGATGTAAAGATGACTGATGAAATAACGTTTTACTTTGAATTAGGAATGTCATATAAAGACATAGTGCGGTCTCTTGATTTAAAACACGGGTACATTATAAGTGAAAGGCAAGTAAAGCGCATTCTTAAGTTTAACGGGCTTTGCCGTCGGAAATTTGCTGACTTGAATCAAGTTCTCGAATTCATCATTAACCAGCTGAACGGTCCTGGACGCCTCCATGGATACCGCTGGATGCATAAAAAATGCCTCAAAAATGGTATACATGCACGAAAAGATGTTCGAATAATTTTGAAAGAGCTGGATCCAGAAAGTGTATTACTTCGTCGTCGACGCCGACTTCATCGTCGGCAGTATTTTTCTCAAGGTCCCAATTATATTTGGCATGTAGATTCGTATGATAAACTATCACCATATGGAATCTGTATCAACGGTTGCATAGATGGATATTCTCGTCGAATCATCTGGCTAAAGGCAGCACACACAAACAGCAACCCTCAAGTCATTGCCGGTTACTTCGTGGAGAGTGTACTGCAAACTGGAGGATGTCCACGAATTGTGAGATGCGACCTGGGAACAGAGAATGTGATCATGCGTGACATACAGATGTTCTTAAGACGAAATGATGGTGATGAGCGAGCAGGGCCCCGCAGCTGCATCACTGGCGTCAGTTCAGCAAACCAAAGAATCGAAAGTTGGTGGGGACTGATGCGCAAAGAAGGGATTGAATTCTGGATACAGTTTTTTGGAGAACTGAAAGACGAGGGACTGTTTTCTGGAGATTTTCTGGATAAAGCTTTGTTGCAGCTGTGTTTTCGGAATATTATTCAGGTAAGCCAAATGGTATTTTAAATGACCCATTAACTCGTTGGGTTAATTGCAGTGGCGTAGCCACTGGTGTGCCGGTGCCACCCACAGTGGCAGCTGGCACACCTAAAAATAGATGCAGAATAATTTTTTATAGTCTCAATAAATATTTTTTTTATTAAACTTGGGCTATTGTTGTTTACTTAGAAAATATATATATTTTTAAATCAATCCTTTCACGCTACAAATATTTTATTATATTCGTATTCGTTTTATTTAGTTTTTAATTTTTTATTAAAATATATACACAAACTTGCTTACCATGTCAACTATCTGATATTCCGATTCTTCGTTTAAAAACCTTTATAAATTATCTTAAACTATAAAGAGATGAGCGCTGCAGTTCAGAGTCCTTTCAGCCGGATTTAACGTACAGCACTTGAATTCCCCAGTTCTCCCGAAATACATGAAAGTAAGTGGCTGTTGAACTGGACGAAGAATAGAGTAAACTTTATTGTTCTGCTATGTCTGATATATGAATAAAACACGTCTGCAAATTACATTTGATTACATAGTTTTTGCTGGTTCCATAGACATCAGCGTGTATTTTACAAACTACCAATCTATTGTTTTACTGTGATTATGTATATTTAAATGTATGAAACCTAAAATAAACATTATGTGGTTGAAAACACTGCATATTAATTGTGATATATGACAAGCGACAAATGTAATTTACATTTTAAATTATTTTTGTTAAAATATATCTGCCGACATTTGGACTGCCGACCAATCAGCAAACAGCAGCTGACGGTGACCCCAGCAGTCTATGATATAAACAGATAATTTTTGATTGCACATTGCTAGCTAGCAATATGTCGCAGAGCTCCTTTCTTATTTTTTTTTTAAGCAAAAAACCTTGGCTTGATGGACAGCCGGACACAAGGCCTAACGTTACACCTGATGAGGATGTTTCTCCCTCCCCGGGCCCAACATCAACAGACAGTGTTGCCAGATTGGAAATGTCCAAGTATCGTACCAGAAGTTCAAAATTATCGTATTTGGAAGAAAATTATTACATTTAACAATTAACTACATTTTGACACGACCTGCAAATTACCACTAGGAGTATGGTTGGACGGAAGTGCGACAAAAATACTATCCCATAATTTTGCACAGTAATTGACAATAAATGTGGCACACCCAGATTTCCATATGCACACCGTCTCTTTTCTGGCTACGCTACTGGTTAATTGATCCTGTATTTACATTTTTCAGTCCCCATGATTTATCTGCTGATTGATTAACAAACAATTATTTCGCATTTAATCACTTATACGACTCTTTGTTTTGATGCGGCAAAATGCCTTTTAATTCTCCGCAGTCGGACTCGTCAACTGAGAAATGATCACACTGTTGTAATTTACACTAGTAGATGACAATATCAAGTGTGTCAGTGACTTAGCAAAAACAAATATTGAAGCCTATTAGAATGCAGGAATTCCTATATAATTCAAATAATAAAAAGAAAAAATATTCCTATGTGATTTTTTATTATTTATATGATAGGCTATAATAACACAAAAGAATCAGCACGTGTGTGTGATCGCAAATGTTTAATTTTATACAGCACTTCAACAGACAAGAAGTGTTACATTTAGCCTCTTTTCTTGTTTTGTAAATGAAATAGCTAACAAAGCCAGAGCAGAGCTGTTGTGGATTTCAGAGCAACACTACGATGTTTCTTTCCTGAATTAATCTGTTTTTGAAGAATGGAATGAATAATCTAATAGATTAGCCGTTTGAAAGAATCGTTTGACTGAAGTATTCAATTAATCATTCATTAAAACGGATACTTTCTGCAATCTAGCTATCATTTATCCATGACAAGCCTATATTGCATAGGCCTAACTACAGTAAAGCAAGGGACATCAATTAGGTCACTTGGGGCACAGACACAAAGAAAGTGTGCATTGGTTTAACCTAGATTGTGATCCTCACAAAAAAAACAAAAAGAAAAATTTTCAACGTTGTGGTAAATCGACTCATAAACAATTAATTTAATAAAGCTTTAACATAATTTTTTTTAATTAGGCAAATATTAATTGTATATAATTGTAATCATTTGTAATAACAGGAACGCCTGCCCCACAATTTGCCTTGTTTTTTACAATTTGATCAATCACTAAGTTATCACAAAAATAACAAATAAATGATTGTAAACATGAATCAATTTTGTTATTTGTCTAACTTGAACAAATGTTGTCTGTTTTTGTTTTATTTCAGGAGGAATTGAATGAGATTGCTGCTGTTTGGAATGCCCACCGGATTCAACCTTCAGCAAACTGCAGTGTTCCCTTGCGGGATCCCAAATATCATGTTCATGGCACCTCAACTATGGGGAACAGAAGACTGTATTGTAGAGCAGGACAGTGATGATCTACAAACAGCCCAAGAGGCATGCTTGTTCCTGACGGCAGTGCCTTGTGATGAAGAAGTATTTGATCTATGTACAATCGTCATGGAGGAGCAGCAGTTAAGCTTCACCAAAGACAGACTCGAAGCATTAGTGCTATATCTTGAACTCAGGGATGCAGTCCGATCCCGAATAACAGAATAACAGCCTTAAATTGGTTGGACAATCATTGTATTGAAATTTGCAAATGATCCATTATCTTCCACTTTCCTCAGTGGCTTTATCACAAAATAAATGTAAATGCTTATGCAAACTGTAATTGCTCATGTAGTTATACATGTAAACAGTTTTAACTTTCTACAGTGGTAGACATGATGGACTGAGCGTCAAAGTTTTCCTAAGCAGAACAAGACTGACTGTGAGCAACCTGAATATATTTAAAGGGATAGTTCACCTGAAAATTCAGTCATAATTTACTCACCCTTTAACTATTCAATGCATCAATGCTATTCGTATGAATTTTTTCTTCTGTTGAACACAAAATAAGATATGTTGAAAAATAATGGGGACAACAAAAAATCTCATAGTTTTAGAACAAGTGTAGGGAGAGTAAAATTATGACAGAATTTACATTTTTGGGTGAACTATCCCTTTAATGTTGCTTTGTCTAAATAGTCTATTTCTACATGCATGTTATTCTACATGTTGTCATGTTTTTTTTTTTAAAGTTGATTGTGACAATCAAATAAAGGAGCCAATAAGAGAATGTCTGAATGATTTATACTTTAGAAACTTTAGAATTTTTTTAATAAACTCTGAATGTATACATAAACACTGTAAACATTTCTTTGTGAGCATCACTTTCTTGTTGTTCTGAAGTTTTAGCCAACTCTGAATGCATACACAAATATTTTAAACATTTCTTAATGTAATGAACATCAATTTCTAGTTGTCTTCTGATAAAAACAGTTTAAACTAACTCTGAATGTATACATAACCACTGTAAACATTCCTTAATGAACATCACTTTCTAGTTGTTCTGAGGTAAGTTTTAGCAAACTTTGAATGCATACACAAACATTATAAACATTTCTTAACCATAGTTAACGTCTTTCTACTTATCCTGAGATCTTTTTGTTTCATTGTACAAAGGCAAGTTTATGCTATTTTAGCTGCAATCAGTAGCAAACTTAAATCAAAGCTCCCTGGGGTAAAAACAAACATATAAACAAAGGACTTTTAGAAATGAAATTTCACAATAACTTAGGGAATTTGTATAAAGACGATGTTAAGGTATTCTGTTTACATTACATTCTGCAAAAATTAAAGGCCACAATTAAACTGTATTTGTTCTGTATGACATTAGCACTAAAAAATGTTTTTGCAACTCCTATAAGCAGTAACCTAAGAGCAATATCATTTGGTCCTAAAATGCATTTTCTTTCACACAGGACATTTTAGTAGTAGCACACCTGTTTGTTTTAAGTGAAATAATGTGTTGGCTACCAATTCTAAGAGTACATTACAGTTAATGAACAAATTTTTTCAAATGTCACATATCGGCTGTACAACTTCAAAACTTTAAGTAATCAACATTTTTTTTTTTTAACTTTCAGTAAAGACAATAATTCTTCAAGATTACATTTAATTTGAAAAATGTAATGATAATAATTATATATATATATATATAAATGAGAAGCATATTTAATGGTCCTAAACATAGTAAGATGTTCAAACCTTTTTTTAAAACTGTTCTAACAATGGGAAAAAGAAAAAAAAAAAATCAGTCCAAGTTACACCACGGTACATCCATCATTTGAGGCACTATAGATGAAAGTAGTATCTGAAAGGCCGGATCCTATTCCAGCTACTGCACGACAAACAACCTGCAAAAGCAATAAACAAGAAACTATAAAAAAAAAAAGATTAAAAAAAAGGTAAAATTAACAAAGAAACACAAATATAAATAGACAGATGTACAAATAAATATGTGCACTTTTTGTTTATATTACTGAACAAACAGAAACAATGCTTCATAAACATCATGTAACTAAATATATTTATAAGTTCATCAGCTTTGTATAACAGTGTGGAAATCTGATAAATTTCCTGCATTTGTCTATGAAAATATGTACTGTTATTTATTTCAGTTACTCACCAGTACTAAATTTATATAACATCCATCACCCAAACTGAACTGTTAAGAACAGCACTGAAGTCACTGCGGAGGTCTGGGTAGTTCTGGTAGTTTAAAGGCAACATCAGAGAGCAACCACATGTGTGAGATTGTGGGCGACACTGGAAGTCACTTGTTTCAATGAAATTCACCATGATTTGTTTCCCAAAGAGCAAATCAGCCCCTGTGCAGAAGCGCAAGACGTTTTTTAAGGTGTTGTCATCCAATTCCATAATGTACCTTTTCAGGAATCTTGATACACAGCACTGCTGGGCTGTCATGACTTCAGGAAAAACGAGGATATCCCTTACACGCTTGGGTGTTGGTTTTTGCTCTTGAATAATGTTTGCTAGCTTTTGTGGTGACAAAGTACTAGCAAAATCCTTAAGAACAGGTCTCCAGGATTCAATCACAAACATAGGGGTTTGGATGAGAGCTTTATGGCCTAACTGTTCCAAAAGTTGAGGTAGATTTTCTTCAGTAGGCCTCTGGTGAAAATCATTGGAATCAAGAACATCAAGAAGTGACTCATGATCAGCTGAGTTGAAGTTTGCCATTGCCTCTTCAATGACATCACGCTCATGTTTTGCTATGTAGTGCATAAACGAATCTAAGACACTACTATATGTGGTACCATATAAAGCTTCTTCAAGAAATGGCAGGGAAAGACGAATAGGAAAGTACTTGACTTCTTCCCATCCTTTGACCAATACTCTTGCAATAGCTTTCCATTCATCGCTCTGAAATTCATGTCTAAGGAATGGGACCTTGACATCTGCACCCAAAGTACATCTGGACTAAAATTCATCCCAGAATTCTGTCAAGCAGTCACGAAAAACACCCGATCCAATGCCTTGTTCAATCTGCCCATTAGGTAGTTTCATTCGAATACTGATCTCTTTGTCCATCATTGCTGGGTCATTGAAAGCTTGCATCAGATCACCCAGAACTTGTCCTCTTCGCACCAAAATAATAGTCTTTGGTATCTCAATTGGAACTGTATCATCCAAGCTTCCAAACTGAAGTGAACCTCCTCCAATTGTGACTTCATTATCAAATGATTCCTCAAATGGTGTCTCTTCCACATCAGTTGTGATCAGTTGTTCCTCTAAATTTTGTGATGTGGAACTGGAGTTGAATGTCCCTGGGCTCCGTACTTGCAATGTGTTCACATTTTCTTTAGTTAAATCACTTTCCTGACTCAGTGTTATCATTTGTTCTTGGAAACTGTCCTCCCAGTTCTCTACCTCAATTATATCATCATTCTGCATGACTGATATTTGCTGGGCCATAATATAAAGTGGATCATGTAACATGAAATTGGTCTCTTCAGACTCCTCTGAAAATGTGAGGTCAATTGTTTCACTTACATTGGTGCTAAAGCTGCTAGATGCTTGGTTGTCATCTTGGGCACAACTTGACATCTGCTTCAGGATTTGTGACAGAGTTTTCTGTATTCTTCTGTGTACTGATGCACTTTGTAAAAAGATAAAGTCTGAGAATTTTAACCTTACTTGCTTCATACAAATCTCCAATGGTACATTCCGATTCAATCATTCTGTGGGAGAAATCTCGAATCTCACAGTCCAAACTTTTCAGATCTAGATGTCTGGATTTACCATCTGGAAAAAAGAGACCCTCTGCTATTTCCTGCACATCTTTCATGGTTGAATTCACATCTATAGAGACATGCCTGGTTCCACCACCTTTTGCAGACCGAACTTGTTTAAAGTCATTGTCTCTTGCATTGAAGTTAATCCAGCCCAGTTCCACACGCTTGGATTTCTTCTTGGCATTTGTGTTTCCAGCATATTTTTTTGAAATCTGTTGTCGATGTTCTTCTTTGCCACTTGAGGTACATACTCGTTTCCTTAATCTTTCAAACAAGTTACTTTTCCTGTCAGTATTTTCGATGGAACACTGTTTTCTTCGACAAAAGGCCACAGTTGCCACTCTGTCTCCATAACAAGGAATATACTTGGCTAGCTCTGTCTCTGGCATCAAGGGTATTACAGATGCATCAATCTGTTGAAAGAAATAATTCAAGTTAATTTATTTTTTTCTAAATTTACACATTCAGTATACAAATTATGAAATATAATTTTATATAAATATGAATTAATACAATTTTTATAATCTGATATTATATAAAAAAATACATAGAGTGCTTTAACTTTGTACACTAAAATATTTTACTACACCTTTAGTTATACAGATATGCAGACTATAATGCAGGCAATAATGTAATATTTAGTCAATTAATATTTGCCATTGTAATGGCAATTCTCAGATTTTTTGTTTTGCATACAGAGAAAAGCTTTATTTAACCTCAAAATTATAAGAGGGAAATAAATATCAAAACCATGATGTACTAAAAAATGTATAGACCCTGTATAATTTACTTTCTTTCTAAGCTGGTTTTATGAAAATAGTAATAATACAGATTTACTCTTCTCCATGCTTGCATGTGACCTTGATGCAAACAAACAACTCAAAGTAGGCCTAATCCAATTTAATTTAATGTGGTGTTGTTCAGATTCCTTTAAATTATTTATTTGATTTTGCTAATTTCAGAATATCATTAAAATTTACATTTAAAAATGCAATTCACACAAAAGCAACTTGAAAACGCATCTTCTGAACATCTTTTCAGTTTAAAGAGTGTTTAAGTTACGCAAAGAATCCATGCAATGTACGGTTGCCCATCGGAAATCATAAAAAAGTACATAGGAGACTCAGCATGACTGAACAGATTTACATATTAACAGCCCCCACCAAAAGATCAGTTTGGCATTACCGAGCTTTTTACTGAATGAATCAGCCATTTGAACGAATCAGGTGAATGACTCATTAAGACAGTCATATGGCACCACCTACTGGCAGTTCATTTTAGTTTTAAAAGTATCATTGTTTTTTTAACGAAAACATTTAAAACATCCTATAACGTGCAGTTGTTATTATGTAATGCATGCATTCATGCTATATTTCAGCTTATATTGTCTCTGCAAATGCAACTAAATGGCACTTCAGCTGTTTCTGTTTCCTCTGCAGTGGAAATATGTATTTTATTGATAAGCCTAATGATTTAATGTGACTGATAAAAGCCATATTTTATCACATTGTCTTATTACGACTGAAATTTCTAATACAATTTAAGGACTTTGATATGACAAATGAGAGTGGCTTTCAAGCCCTGCACATGTTTATAAAACAAAAAATGACTATTTACCTTGTCTTGTTCAATTCTGGCTATGTTTGCCTCTTCGATGTTGCGTTCCCTTAAAAATGTCAAAAGATAGTGCTGATCCATGGAAGTCACGTAAACCTTCAACAATGTTCCAATGTAACTTGTGCAAAAAGCAGATAAAGAAATTTGTGAAATACAGTGAGTTATTATGAAACGAAGAGCCCATCCAATGCAATACAAAACACATGTAAATTCCTTTAAAACAAAACTCGTGACCACGAGAACCGGATGTCATTCCCTCAACATAAGAAGTCGTGGCCACGAGAAAAATATGTCATTCCCTCAACATAACATCTCGAGGCCACGAAATAAGGATGTCGTTACCTCGACAAAATTATCTGTGGCCACGACATAATATGACGTTCCCACGAGTTAATATGACGTTCCCACAAATTAATATCTCGTGGCCACTACATATTATCACGTTCCCACGAGTTATTATGTTGTGGCCACGACAAAACTAAGTAAACCGACCAAGTCACCTTACGGGCACCGTAAGAATGAACTGTGAACAGCTGAAACAAGTCGTTAGTAGGATTGACTCTCTTTTGCAGCTAGCCTTTAGTGGCCAGTTTATGAATTACAGTTTAAGTCACTTCTGTGTGGGCTTCACGAAAGAGAGCGGCAGGTTGCTGCTTGGTTCAGACACGCACTGTATGCCTTAAACCAATCACAACAGACAAGGTCATCTGACCAATCAGAGCAGAGCAGGCTCACTGAAAGGAGGGGTTTAGAGAGACTGAATCCTTGCACTGCTTCGAACGAATCACTTGAGAATTGCTGGAAAATTAGGTTATATTAAATGCATATTTTGAGAAAACAAAAGTGTTTTTTGACCTTGCATGCATGTAATCCTATTGTAAAAAGACACAAAACAATATTAGGAACCGTAAAAATTGCATAATAGGTGCACTTTAAATATATGCAAGCCAGACAAGATCAATCACAATTTACTACGCTAATAAAAGTAAAAAAATGTAAACAAATTCAGCGTGCAAATATCATAAATACTTTTATACTTCTATAAGCATAGTACATTTTGATTGATCTTCTCTGGCTTACATTTAACCATGCACCATTGCTGTAACATGCCACTTAGTATCCCAAAGTCAATTAAAAAGTCGCACTTTATTTTACAGTACGTGTATTTACATGTACTTATAGTGTACTTGCAATGAATTTATCTAAGAAAGTTCTGGTAATACAAGGTAACTACATGGGGTAGGGTTAGGTTTAGGGTTAGGTTCAGGGTTAGTACCTAGTTATTACATAGTTATTGTAATTACTATAATAAGTATATAGTATGTACATAGGGAACAGGACTGTAAAATAAAGCGCTACCAAAAAGTCAATGACAAATTTAGAACTAGCTTTTATGTGGATGCATGCTATGCCTGAATTAGCTTATCTAGTGTTTTGCACTTTTGAAGCCTGATGAAATACAACATACAACATAATGCTGGTGCCGAATACACCTTTGAAGTCTAATTAACTGCAGTTGTTTAAGGCTGCGGGGGAGCATATTGAGACATATTACTCTTTCATGTCAGCATGCTAGCTAATAAATGTTAGCCTCCAGCAGTAACAATGTGTGCTGTGCTGAGATTGTATGACAGGTGAAGTATACATGCTTATTGTCTTTGTACAGATATGCTAGACTAAGTTAAGCAGCAGAGACATGTGTCTATAATGTCCAATGTCTTTAATGTATTCAGTAAAAAAAAAAAAGCAGAACAGTGGGGCAATGGAAGTGAACGGAGCTGAATCAATAAAATATAAGGTAGACTAAAGTCAGACACACTAATATATATATATATATATATATATATATATATATATATATATATATATATATATATATATATATATATATATATATATATATTTTTTTTTTTTTTTTTTTTTTTTTTTTTGTGGTAAACAGTCTACCATTTGAGCTTAACTTGTACTGAACCTGGAATAATCCTTTAAGTCAAAACATCTCTTTTGCAAATGTCAGCTGAATGGCTAAGTCTCATTGTAGACAGTAGTAAAACAGCACATTAGCACAGGTGTATTGAGATGTCCCTCACCTCAGTCATTTTAATAATGCTGGTTACAGTTTTACGCCTCCAGGTCTGTTTTATAGTTTATGTGTGGGTGTAGTTATGAAGGACTCAGCATGTACCTTAGATGCAGTAAACTTCGTAGGGTCTGCGTTCCTGCTGGTGAGGGCATCTGTCACCTCTTCATTCTCTGAATGAGTGGGAGGTAAAGAATAAAAACCCAGGATGAGAAAAATCCTCCTTTGCTGAATCTTGAGAGAGGTTTAAAGATTAAGATTAGTGCTTATTTGTGAGTGCAAGATTTAAAAAGGAAAGAAAACCACTAAGCATTGTATTTGAGATTGTATATGAGGCTATTTTAAAATCTAGGACACCAAGTTTCTTGTGTGTTTAAGACATTGTTTGTGTTGTGTTGTCCTCTCAGTCCAAAACCTCAGTAAATCCCACACAATAACATTTTCTGAAAACTAAATATATGAAACCATGGTGCTGTGGATAGGGGATGGATGAAATCGGTCTATTTTTCCCTTAATCTTCCATCCAAAAGAACAAGAGATCGTAAAGGCATACCGTAGTTGAAAAAAGAAGATAAAGTAATTACAAACATATATGACTTTTCTTCTTATTTCGTGTTCCACAGAAGAAAAAATATGCTTGGAACTGAATTATTTTTATTTTTGGTTGAGCATCCTCATCTCAGGAAGTTGATTTTGTGCCCAGATGGTGGTACACGTCAGACGAAGTTATGCAGACAGTACTTCCACCCCTTAGGGTGAAACTTGAAAGTAACTTATTTTTCATTGAAAGGAAACTCACATAACATAAATATGGTTTACAAAACAATGTGAATGGGGTTTGTAACAGTCTATGCAGTTTTACTCCTTGCCACAAGTCTTTGGGTTGCTCACTTTGGGGCATTAAAGGGATAGTTCAACCCAAAAATAGAAATTTGGTGGAAATGTACTCACCCTCAAGCCATCCAAGATGTAGATAAGTTTTGTTTTGTTTGGACTCTCATTCTGACGGCACCCATTCACTGCAGAGGATCCATTTGTGAGCCAGTATTGTTCAGCTAAGTTTCCCTAAATCTGTTCCGATGAACAAACAAATTCATCTTCATCTTGGATAGCTTGAAGGTGAGTGAACTATTGCATTAAACTGCTGCTGCAGTCTTTATTTCTAAACTTAAAATACAACTGTAATTGATTTAAAAAATAAATGTAAATGTAATTTGTGAAGTATTTATTATTATAATTTTTTTTAAATAGTTATATTATTCAAACGTCAAACTTTCTTTCATGTTACTAAAAAGGAAGATATAACAAAGATTCTATGGCTTTTTATAGCATTATATGTGTTCATCATCCACACTAAAACCAATAAATGCCACAGCACTCCTCCCCAGAACACACCCACATTTTTATATTCCAAGATGTTGACCACAAGCCCAGTTAAATGAGATTGTCTACAGAACTGTCCCATTCATTTGGCCTAGTTTAAGCAGCACTCTTATACTAAACTTGGAGTTTCCCTATAGAGATGATGTGAATTTGGGATGTGAGTGGTGACCCAATCAATACTCAGAATAAACTATCTAATGTGACACTCACAGCCAGGGTCCCTGTCAGTGGAAATCACCAAGTTCACAGCCACACATCTAAATGATACTCTTACAGTGTTTTGTGTGACTACCTCTTTAGTCGTCCTCCTTATTTGGCTACAGTAGTTTGTTGCTGCCCAGGCCTCAGTACTGCTTTCTCCATTTACATCTGAGGGACGGTGATCTGTTCACATGAGTTTATTTAGAAAGCATGCATGTTTTATTTCAGAAATGCATGAACAAAAGAAAGAAATGCAAGTGCTTTCTTGACAGCCTGCCTTCTGCCATAATAAACATCAGTAAACTACATTAATATATCATTCTCAGAGGATTTTGTAGATTCGCTGAAATGAGACTTTGGGATAAAGGCAAGTGTGTCTGTGTAAAGACAAGTCTAATCATGAAGAACAGTTCAGTGGTGAGAAACATATGTGTGAGCTATCAATTGTCAGCTCAAATCAAAGCTGTGCCCAAAAGCTTGCTAAGAGAATATATTCAGCATTTTATTTTACTTAAATAAGTTAAAAAGCATTATGCCCTCTTTTTTGCAGAAACTAAACTGAATAGAAAAGACTGATTTAAGGTTCAGACTTTATGCATTTAAAACTGACTTTCTGTATAATCAAGAGTTAAAACAGTTCTTACCACAGATAGGGATTTTCCTCTGTTTCTTGGCTTAAGCTGTTCTCCATGATGAAACTTCCCTTTATACTTTGGTAAAGGCAGTCAACTAGGAGTTTTAACAAATCCAAATGGCGTGTTTGTCTAGCATCTGGAGACAAAGATGAGTCTTTTTGGCAGCTGTGTATTCAATGAGACAAAGTGTTTGAGCCAGTCTCAGTGTGAACGACCAGTTTTTAGCTGGTTGAAAAAAATAGGAGGAACTTAACTGCTTCTTGGAGGAGGGATCTCTATTCTGGAAAGGAATACCCCGTAAATAAAAGGAGAACCGAATAAACAATAAAAAAATACTAGTACTGCTAGACAACTACTGCTACTACTGTTGTTAATAATATTAATAATCACTATTACTACCAAAAATTATTTATTTAATAATATCTTTAAAACAATTATTTTAATATATGTAGTATATAATTTCATTTTTAGATATCACTATTATTAGTAGTATTATTTATGGTAAGTAATAATACATATATATTATATGCCATCAAATGAAATATAAGAGCAAACACTGCCTCAAAAACAAATAAATTCTTTGACGACTTTTTCAAAAACATTTTCCTCACGCGGTCTCTGTTCTGCGCATTTAGAGTGCATTTTTGATGCTCTAAATGTATTTGCAATATATTGTCATGCCCATCTATGCTACGGTGCCCCTAAGGTAACATGGTTGGCCACAAGATATTAATTTGAGGGAACATCACATTAACTTGTGGGAACGTGATATTATGTCATGGCCTCTGGATGCTACGTTGAGGGAACTACATATTTTTCACGTGGTCACGAGTTTAATGTAAACAAACCTGTGTGACCGTAGCAACCCTGTGATTAACAGAGATGGAGTCATTAGTATTTTAATTTTAATTTAGAAATTATTATATTAACCATAGGCCTTGGCTATCAGACTGTATTACGTGCTATAGTTAGCACTCAAATTTCTCATGAATAAATGTTAAATAAAGTTCTTAGGAAAACATTTGTATGCATCCTACAGTCTTGTAAGTCCATTAACTGATTGTCTATTTCCTGTCATATTTGTATATTATTATTATTAGCCTATTATTATTGTTTATATATATATTTTTAAGTCCAGTGACTTCTGTGCCGGTCCCAAGCCCGGATAAATAGAGAGGGTTGCGTCAGGAAGGGCATCCGGCGTAAAACATTGACAAATTTAACCAAGCGAATCATCAGTACAAATTTCATACCGGATCAGTCGAGGCCCGGGTTAACAACGACAACCATTGGCACTGTTGACCTACAGGGTGCCGGTGGAAAATGGGCTACTGTTGGTCAAAGAAGAAGTAGAGGAGGGTGGAGAGTGCTCAGACAGAGAGAGAAGACGAAAGGTAAGAGTGTAGGATTGAGAAAAGGAACTCTGAATGTTGGTACTATGACAGGGAAAGATAGAGAGCTGGCTGATATGATGGAGAGAAGGAAGGTGGATATACTGTGTGTACAGGAGACCAGGTGGAAGAGTAGCAAGGTTCGTAGTATAGGAGCAGGATTCAAGCTGTTTTATTATGGTGTGGATAGTAAGAGAAATGGGGTAGGTGTGGTCCTGAAGGAGGAGTTTGCGAGGAATGTCCTGGAGGTGAAGAGAGTGTCAGACAGGGTGATGAGTCTGAAGTTAGAGATTGAAGGGGTGATGTTGAATGTTGTTAGTAGGTTGGTTGTGAGTTAGAGGAGAAAGAGAGATTCTGGAGTGAATTAGATGAGGTGATGGAGAGCATTCCCACGGGTGAGAGAGTGGTGATAGGAGCGGATTTTACTGGACATGTTGGTGAGGGGAACAGAGGTGATGAGGAGGTGATGGGCAAGTTTGGAGTTAAGGAAAGGAACCTTGAAGGACAGATGGTAGTGGACTTTGCTAAGATGATGGACATGGCTGTGGTTAACACTTATTTTAAGAAGAGGGAGAAGCATAGAGTGACTTACAAGAGTGGAGGTAGGAGAACAAAGGTAGACTACATCCTATGTAGAAGAAGCAATCTGAAAGAGATTAGTGACTGTAAAGTGGTACTGGGAGAGAGTGTAGCCAGACAGCATAGGATGGTGGTGTGTAGGATGACTTTGTTATTCTGTAAGAAGAAGAGGTCAAAGATAGAGAAGAAAACCAAGTGGTGGAAGTTGAAAAAGGAGGAATGTTGTGAGGAATTTAGACAGAAGTTGCTCTGGGTGGTCAGGTAGTGCTCCCAGATGACTGGGAAACTACAGCAGAAGTAGGGAGACAGGGAGAAAGGTGCAGGGTTTGTCAGGAGGAAAGAAGATAAGGAGACTTGTTGGTGGAATGAGGAAGTTCAGGATAGTATCCAGAGGAAGATGTTAGCCAAGAAGAAGTGGGAAATGGGCAGGACTGTAGAGAATAGACAGGAATACAAGGAGTTAGAGCGCAGAGTGAAGAGGGAGGTGTCTAAGGCCAAGCAGAATGCATATGACGAGTTGTACACTAGGTTAGACACTAGAAAAGGAGAGAAGGGCTTGTATAGGTTAGTTAGGTAGAGGAATCGAGATGGGAAGGATGTGCAGCAAGTTAGAGTTATTAAGGATACACAAGTGCTCACAAGTGCGGAGAGTGTACAGAGGAGATGGAAGTGCCGATCTTTAAGAATAAGGGTGACGTGCAGAGTTGCAGCAACTATAGGGGGATAAAGTTGATGAGCCATACAATGAAGCTATGGGAAAGAGTAGTGGAAGCTAGGATAAGGAAGGTAGTGGAAATTTGTGAGCAGCAGTATGGCTTCATGCCCAGAAAGAGCACAACAGATGCAATTTTTGCTCTGAGAAATTTGATGGAGAAGTATAGGGATGGTCAGAGGGAGTTGCACTGTGTGTTTGTAGACTTGGAGAAAGCGTATGACAGGGTGCCAAGAGAAAAGCTGTGGTACTGTATGAGGAAGTCAGGAGTATCAGAGAAGTATGTCAGAGTGGTGCAGGACATGTATGAAAGGAGCAGGACAGTGGAGAGGTGTGCTGTAGGTCAGACAGAGGAGCTCAAAGTGGAGGTGGGACTGCATCAGGGATCGGCTCTGAGCCCCTTCCTGTTTGGTATAGTGATGGACCAGTTGTCAGAGGAGGTCAGACAGGAGTCTCCTTGGACAATGATGTTTGCAGACATTGTGATCTGTAGTGAGAGCAGGGATCAGGTGGAGGTTTGCGCTGGAGAGAAGAGGAATGAAAGTCAGTCGTAGTAAGACTGAGTACATGTGTGTGAATGAAAGGGAGGGAAGTGGAACAGTAAGGTTGCAGGGTGAAGAGGTGAAGAAGGTACAGGAGTTTAAGTACTTGGGGTCAACAGTCCAGAGTAATGGTGAGTGTGCATAAGAGGTAAAGAAGCGAGTGCAGGCAGGTTGGAATGGGTGGAGAAAGGTGTCGGGAGTTCTGTATGATAGGAAAATATCAGCAAGAATCAAGGGGAAGGTGTACAGGCTAGTGGTGAGACCAGCCTTGCTGTATGGTTTAGAGACAGTGTCACTGAGGAAGAGACAGGAATCAGAGCTAGAGGTAGTAGAGCTGAAAATGTTGAGGTTCTCTTTGGGAATTACAAGATTGGACAGGATTAGGAACGAATACATCAGAGGGCCAGCTCATGTTGGACGTTTGGGGGACAAAGTTAGGGAGGCCAGATTAAGATGGCATGTTCAGAGGAGGGAGAGTGAGTATATTGGTAGGAGAATGTTGGACATGGAGCTGCCAGGCAGGAGGCAAAGAGGAAGACCAAAGAGGAGGTTGTAATGAATTAAAACTTCCTAATCATCGGGAAGAAGGAGGCGGGAACCGGCGGACAATCATATGAAACTTTAATAATCAAAAATAAACACAAAACAGCGCATCAGCCCCTCACGGATGACTGATGCGCACAAAATAAAACCAAAACATAAAATAAAGTCCAGGCCTGGTCCTCTCTCGTCCTTCACTGTGGTCGCTCCAGTTTTATATCCTTCCATCTCCTCCGTGGGCCTCGAGACCGGCGGGTCGAACAGGTGTAGTTCATCTCCAATCACTCCACCGGCCTCGCTCCCACGTCCCTCGGCCCCGCCCCACTCATCACATACCCCCATCGCCCCTCGCAGGCCGGGGGGTACTCCTGAGACTGCGCTCTACTCCCCCCCACCTCCCTCCGGGGGGGACCGCTCATGGGGACCTGCGGGAACATGGGGGTAGGACAGACGAGGCGAGAGAAAAGGAGATGGAAGGAGGAGCGACAGAGACGAGAGAGGGGAGAGAAAAAAAAAAAAAAAAATCCGCTTCCCTGACGCACTGCTGCTCGGCCCTCCACCAGCTGGGTGATCTCCTCCGCGGTGCCTGGCGGTGGCACTGGACGGCCCTCGGCGGACGGCACGACACTCCTCCGCCGCCCGGTGGACGGCGACGGCTCCTCCGGTTTTGGGCAGCCGGCAGGAGTCCCCCATTCCCTGCTCCTCCCCGTTCCGGCGGATGGCAGCAGGCTCCGGCCACCTGGCGAACGGAGCCGACTCCTCCGCTCCCTCACGGACGGCAGCCGCCCCTCCATATCGTGGACGGCCGGCAGCAAGCTCGCCCGTCCCCGGCAACTCACTCCAGCCCACCGCCTCGAACGTCCATGGCGGCACACTCCTCGCCTGCTCGATGGCACCGCGGATTCACCACAGCGGCGAGGGATCTTCAACAGCGCTTCCCTCCTTCTCCCGGGCTTCGGCACCAATGTAATGACAAAAACCTTCATGTTCATCTGGAAGAAGGAGGCGGGAACCGGCGGACAATCAAAATGAAGCTTTAATAACAAAATAAACACAAAACAGCGCACCAGCCCCTCACGGACGACTGATGCGCACAAAATAAAACCAAAACCTAAAATAACGCCCAGGCCTGGTCCTCTCTCGTCCTTCACTGTCGTCGCTCCAGTTTTATATCCTTCCATCTCCCCCGTGGGCCTCGAGACCGGCGGGTCGAACGGGTGTAGTTCATCTCCTATCACTCCACCGGCCTCGCTCCCACGTCCCTCGGCCCCGCCCCACTCGTCACAGAGGTATATAGATGGAATTAATGAGGATATGAAGCTAGTGGGTGCAAGTGTTGAGGATGCAGAAGATAGGGATAGGTGGAGAGAGACGATTCGCTGTGGCAACCCCTGAAGGGAAAAGCCGAAAGAAGAAGAAGATTATTGGTTATATTTTTATATTCATTTATATTAATTTTTTCCCTTCATTTCAATCTCTTTACTGAATACTACATTCTGAATACTTTTGTGAATAATAGCCTACTGTAAATGCTCAACATGCAAATCAAGCTTTTATTATGCTGACTGGAATTTTTGCTGGAATGCAGTTTAAATTTAACATATATTTCATTTTATTTCTGCTAATTAATAGACCATAATTATAAATACTATAGTATTTAATTGAGAAATTAATCATTCACATAGTTTCATTTGTAAATGAAAACACAACACGCTCATTTATCATCACATAAGGGCATAAATACAATCATAAAGTCAAAACTTTATTAGCATAATTGTCATACATTTATTTACAAAATATATGGTAGGCTAGCAAATACTAGCATAATTATACAAAACGTTAACTAGGTAAAGCGATAATTGAAAGGGGAAATAAACATATTTAACAATAAATATAAAAATATAGTCCTAATAAGTTAATGTAATAATAATAATAATAATAATCATAATAATATACAAATCTGACCCTGGACCACAAAACCTTAAGTGTAATTTTGAAAAAAAAAAAAAGTGTAAATTGAGATTTATACCTCATCTGAAAGCTGAATAAATAAGCTTTCCATTGATATAAAGTTTGTTAGGATAGGACAATATTTTACTATTTGAAAATCTGGAATCTGAGGATGCAAAAAAATCTAAATATCATCGAGAAACGAGTGAATCGTTACACCCCTACATAATACGGCTCGACAATAATTTCATATTTTATAGTTAATTCGTTTTTATCATCTATTAATTAATTTTATTTGAATGCATTAACATTCAGGATAATTATTCTGCTCCTGCCTATTTAATTTTTTTTAAAGAAGTGCCTGAGGTTCAACACCGGTGACAAATGTGTTCATTAGGAGAACCTAATGGTTTCCTAATGGTATGGTTATCAAACATTCACTATAAGAGCCCATCAATGAATATTAAAGATTTTTAGAGTCTCAATGTCTGCATTTATATTCAGTTTAAAGTATTACCTGTGGTATCATTTGGACATCAAGAATGTATTCCTAGTCATTTTTCAATCATAGATTATTTATTTCACAGAAGCATTCTACAATCACACATAGACAAATTAGTGCATATCAGACCCTGTGCATTTATATTAGCCGTAAGCTTCACACCATGCATGAAAAGCAAGCAAAGAAAATATTAAGATGTAAATCTAGAAATACTATTCTTTCATTTTGACTATTTACTTATTTACATTACAAAATAAAAATTCCTTTTTCCTTCTTTTTATTAAGTGCCTTTTCGAGGAGAGGAAAAGCCATGGGGACTGAAACATGTTTAGATTTAATTGTGTGGCCATAGCATTGCATCCTCCTACATTCATTATTCTTGTAATACAACCTTTCCATAAATGGAAATCTGGTTATGTGGCTGTTCCCGAAGCTCGTTCTGTAATAAACTGATATTGCATAGGCATTATGAAATGAAAAATTATTTTCATCTAAAAATGTTGTTCAATTAAAAATTAGTTGTCAGATATATCCAATTTAACAATACTTTACACTTGTTATGCAGTTACTTAACATGCATATATATAGGTAGTTCTTACATTAAAATGAATTTGAACCTTCATTATAATATATACATATACATACATATATATATATGTATGTGTGTCTATATATGATTTATTTAATCTTATAAACTCGTTGAACTCCACAGGTTGTTCCGATTTAGATTTTTTTTTATTTACTCCCGCTCAAGTGGCTCAAGGATCTTTTTTAACTTGTACAACTATAAGCTTGATTAAACCACTTTATGTTGTCATTAACACAGTCATGAAGACATATCTTGTTATTACAAGGCTGGGCGAATGATTTATGCTCTGTGGATGGTGAAATCCTACCAGTAATTGAGGAGAGAATTCTCTTTTAGAACCAAACGAAGATAAGTGGGAGGAGAAGATATGCTGGCCCTTCCTCTACTGAAGTCATATTTCGCAAAGCTGCCTTTCTAAAAGCCATAGAGCCACACAAAATGGCATGATTTAAACACTGTTCTGTTAAAGGGATGAGTATCTATTAAAGTCATTATGACATATGTTAATTGCAGGATGAATTCATTTAACAGCTGCCCTCAGTTATTAGCTCTGGCTTTTTCATGTAAATCTGTCTGAGTCATTGAAATTAAGAATTTATATCACACATTTTTTTAATGCTGTTAATCAGGAGAGCTCTCATCCTTGACTTCAAATGCGGCCCTCTGCTGGAAGTGCAGGAAATATATTCAAATATGCTGGTTGTAAGTAAAAAACATTGACTAAACAACCCAATCTTTCACAAGCAGCAACACTGAACTGCATAAATCTATGAAGAAGATTTACATATAAATCAAAGTTTAGTGTTTACCATGAATATTTCTTTAATCTTTCTTTGCAGATATCAAACCTGGTGACGTATTACGTATGCTCAGCCAGATCCATCTCTCCTGCTAGTATCATGTTTACAGTATAACTGAGACAAATCACATTTCAGATCAGATCAGATTTAATTACCCAAGAGGACCCACACCACACAGATGTGTACAGTGACAACACAACTTCTAACCTCTGGAACGAGCCTTCTTTTATTTTTAATGATGACGGATACTCGGATATGAAGTGAATTCAAGAGGTCTCTGTAATGTTTTTTTTTTTTTTTTTTTTGATGCACTTTGAAGTAATGTTTTCAAGATGGACATTTTGTTTAATCAGGATCGGGACCCATGAACATTCATTTTATTTTTCCATCTATCCAAAACATGTTTGTTTATTTTCATTTTACAAACCACTTGTTCCACTGTATGTAGGATTGTGGATTTATTTAAATAACTAAATAAACCCACAATCCTACAGGCAGGCAGACAAGTTTGTTTGTTTACTGTTTGTCTTATAATGTCACATTTTATTATTTTATTTTATTTTATTTTCCACTTCTGTAGGATCATGGGTTTATTATTTTATTTTATACCATTTTTAAGACAAAATCCAATCCAATCCAAACTTGTAATAATTTCTAGAAATTAAGATTTTAAACACAAATATGCAAATATGTCACAAAATTAAAAGAAAATAAATAATAATAATTCATATTTCAAACTTAATGAATTGAAATACGTCATTTGTAATAATAACAGGAATGGGGGTTTAAAGCTGGTTAAAAACACACTTAAGGTTAATGCACTTAAAAATTAATACATAACATCTGAACATGAACAATTAGGGGTTCCTTTGTTTTTGTAAACAGCAAAGTACAGGAAATATTCTCAAAGTTCAACCCCAATTAAGCGGTTTTCTACCCATGGTTGCTCTTTAGTCCTGTATTAGTGCAGATTCCCTTCTCTACTGATGCCATCAGCATTTTAATTGAGTATAGTTTTCCTTTCTTCACACACCCACACAGAAAATACCAACCAGCAGCTGTATATGGCCCATCTGAACATGTACATCCAGGTCACGTGACAATATTGACTGGTGATATGGGAGTAGAGGATGAATCAAGAGGAGATAATGAGGCCTGGTCTCTCCCACACAGGAAAATAGAGTCCTACAGGGATTCATCTTCAAAGAATTGGTATTTGATCTTGTTTTCACACACACACACACACACACACACACACACACACACACACACACACACACACACACACACACACAAACTCATAACCTTGTAATTAAACACTTTCTTGCCTGGATACACACCCATACACATCAAATAAGCTTAAATGGAAATAACAAACATGCATGCATTCCCACACAAACCCCTTCACTTGTCAAAAGCTGATGATTTAAATAAAGAGAAAGTGCACTAGTTTAATATCTATAATATCTGCAGTGTTTTGCTAGGTTTACAGAGGCTGAGGATGTCATGCGGCAACCAAGACAAGCACAGGAAGCTAAGAGATCATTAAAACATGGCCTTTGAAGAGTTTCCCTATGATCTCGTAAGCGTTATTTCTCATTTTTCGCCTCTTTAATCATTGTTTGGCAGTCCTCCAAACACAAATTCCTGCCAAAGTAAATGAGCACCATTTATTAATGTCTGACAAAGCAGCTTATGAGAAAAACTTCACTGGCTGCTCAAGTGACGCTGGCAACATTCTACTGACATGAAAAGTAATGCAAAACAAGATGACAGGTTAAATCCTGGGGCGCCGATAAAATCAAATTTGCTACTGGCCGCTCGCACTGGGGCTGATCTGCCTGTCAGAATGAGGAATTGGGCAGATGTAGAAGACAGCTGTAAGTGACATAGCCTTTAAATTCAGAGGCCTGTAAGCACCAAAGGCTGTTCTGCCATCCTTTCTGCTCAGGCCTGAGACATGAGAAATAGCTCTGCGGTGGCCAGTAAATACACACAACTGCTGCTAGCTAGCAAGGGAATTCGGGAACCTTATGAGTGTTACCTTATGTCATTTATCCTGTCTGTTTACTTCTGCAATCTAGCAATACCATCAACATTTGTGTCCATGCGTTTGACTGTGTATCATTCAGAAATAAAGATATGATTAAAATATTTAATATCATATAATATAGTATAATATAATATAATACTTATGTATTTTGATTCATGATTTTTTATGCAAGTTACATTGTTATGGCAGTAGGTGGCAACAAGTGAATCTTTATGAATGATTCCTTTAGGCTCCTCATCACCTTAGTTCTGAACCGATTCTGAAGCATTTTGATACAGGAAGCAAAGCACTTTTTGGAGAACACCCATTTGAGGTTAGTGACCTCTGAGAGGTTAATTTGATTCTTTCAAGCAGGATGTAATTAGATGTTTAACACTATCAGGGTGTGCGCCACTTAATAAGTACCTTCTTGTCTGACTCATTTCCTAGGCAGGTTGTTTTGTGGTGTTCCCTTCTGATCAATGGGCAAATCAATGAGTGAATTTTGTCCCCCACAGGGCTTAATTTTGACTGTCACTTTGATAAACGAAACCATGGAAGTGGAATGCCTGAAGTCCGTGTTTAAAATGGACACAATGACCAATCTGTGCACTTTCTGATAAATCACCACATGATTACTTTAAATGCACAATTAAGAAATAGTTCTGATCTCAATTTCTGCAACAGTGGACATGATGCACTAACGAATTAATAGCTTGTGGAATATTTAACTTGCTTCTGTATGACCAGGCTGATTCAAAACAAACCTGTAACCATAACAAAATAGAAAGTAACAGTTGTTTAGCAACACGAAAAAAATAATAAACAGAACAGAGCTTGCTAATATTATAAAATTTTACATTCACTATAAACATTCAAACGCTGCATTACCTTCCAGAGTTTGATGACTGAAAAATCACTGACTAAAAATTATTTAATTGGAGTGAAGAAGAAAACATAATTGTGAGAAATAAGTGAGAAAAACGTTTAAAAGTCTAGAAGTCTAAAAGTCTTTAAAAGTCTTAGCCTTTAAGTGTTGATGCTTGAACAATATTCTAAACAACCAATCATTTCAATCATGTTGTGTGTCAATGTGTAACCTGTTGAACATCGTTTATGTATATTGTAAACCATGAATTAAGATGTCTTGTACTTTTCTCAGTGCATGAAGTACAGAGAGATTGATAGGTTAATCATGGGAAAGGCATGGCATGTCAAACACTGTAGGGGTTATGGGACTGGGGATGAAATTTGGGAAGTTGAGGAGACACATGGGGTTTTTGGAAGACAGGCAGATGTGGGCAGACATAAGCGGATCCCAAGGAGACAAATGGGAATCAAATCATGCCCCATAGCGAAGACTGAATATGGCAGTGGAACAAGGGTAAGATTTTAAACCCCTTAACTCAACACTCACTGCAGTGCTAAAAATAGCTGAAGGTTTGTGCATTGCACTTGCTGTGAAAATATCCTGTTTTCAAGGCCTTAGGCAAATGTCACTGGCAGATTTTGATTTGTGTGATTTTAACATCTGTATATGAAGTTCATTGATGATGACCATCCTTTTGATCATAAACTGGTGTGTTTAGCAATTTTCCATAATCAATGAACTGGACAGTTAAATGCTTGCCAGCCTAGCCAAGAGAATGAGTGCATTTAGAAAAACATCCCAAAATGTTTTAAATCCGCCACAGAAAGTCATTTTGTGCAGTCAAATCTCTGAATCTTCAATCTAATCTTGTCTGGTGGATATATTTTTCATGGGGGTTCAGGAACATATAATACTCATGAAAATGATTTTCATTCACCCATAACCTCTATTTCCGATCTAGTCCTGTTTGGAAAGAAGAACGTGTTTGCTCACCACACTGTTTGATTTATAAACTCATTGACAGGGGTTATGGGCCACATATTTCCAGTTAATTTATACCCACAGCGTATTATTTGGTGCCATCCATTGTCATTTAGGAGAATGGGAATTTTGCAACAAAATAAAATATGGAAGTGAACCCCCCTGTTAACACACCCCAGTCTGTGTTTTTTAAGCCTTGTCAGCTTTGTACAGACACAGGAGGTTGGCTGAATTTTTCTAAAAGACACTTGGTGTGTTTGCCATTGATCAGTTATATTTTGACATGGATATGGACTAAAGAGAGTGAGTCATATGCCTCATGCCCATTGTTAAAGTGTCCTGTTGGGAAATTAAAAAACATCACCTTTGGATAGAACTCTTGTGTGATAAACTCCATATATACCTGACAGGGAACTTATTTTATTTCCACACATGAATGCAGCACCCTAACTGTGAGATGTATTCTCCAAATTCATGGTTAGTGCGAACAATGTCGGGCAGAAATTGTTTGATCTGCTGATACACAAATAGCCTATCAAATTCAACCTCAAAATAATTTCTTCTACATGATGTCACAGATCTTAAAATATTAGAATGTGCTCGTTTGAAGTTTCTGACAACTTTAAGTATTGAAATGCTAAATAAATAAAATAAAAGACATTTAATATATGCAACCATCTTCCCCTCATTTTGTGCATGTCTTTCAAATATAGCCAGATACGCCTGGTATAATTACTGTAACGCAGAAGCGTCTTTCTATGAAGTCCCTGCTGTGTGAAGCATATTTAGAATCAAGCATCTGTATTTATATTCTGGTCTACAAAAAAATTCTTGCTAAACACTGTATATAATACACAGATAGATAGTATTTAACTACTCCAGTTGTAAGCTCTAATTTTAAATTATTATAAAAATGGCATATATTATATTTTAATTGACATATATGTATAAAGTCTTATGCAATCCGATTTAAACAGCCATGCATGCTTTCCAAAGTGCTCCAAAATGTTCAAAAGCTTCTCTTTTACAATCGACAGAGCCTGCAGTATCTGCTCCTCACAACTGAATCAAAACACATAGATGGATATTTTCTTAGTGAAGTTGAAAATTCCGAGGGCAACATTAACGCATTTGATGACTTGTCCCCGGAGCATTTACGCAATGTACGATAACGCTTACGCGCGCACGAAATCAATTTTAAAGGCGGGGCGACAGCAGATCACATAAATGCATGCGCTGTGGAGCCCATAAAAGGGTGCAACGCTGTTGAGATGGGTATTTGCGCCAAAACTTTTAATAGAGACGTTGCGTTGCACGCTCAGGTGCCAAAGCTCCCTGCATTCAGGACCATGGAGAGCTACAGTCTGAGGACGCGCATGGCAGTGTGCGCGTTGCTTCTCTGCTTGTTGACCGGTACCAAAGCGAACGACTCAAACCCGGAGATAGAAGTGGATCTGGACACAAGAGCCATAAGAGACTTCTACCCCAAAGACCCAAACCTGACTAGTGAAAAACAGCTTGTGAGTAATTCTTCTTTTTATTGCACATAGGACAGATTCACTTATACATCATGGTGTAGTGACTAAACACAAACGTGTCAGAACTTTTAAAAGTGTGAATTGTTATTTTGGTTTATTTTCGAGTGATTTGACTGAAAGGAAACATCTTTCCAAATGTTTTGTCAAACCAGCTCGGGGCTCTGCAAGAAGTTCTGGAAAAGCTGCAGACGAAACGAATTCCACCTTGGGAGAAGAAATTTGGTCAAGTTCCCATGGTAAATATTGATACTTTATTAAGTGCGTGTATCTTGTGCTGGCGACATGGACATTGCCCAATTGCATGGATATATAGGTGTCTTTGTTGCTTTGTGTCTGTTTCTTTTTTATTTATATGTAATAGTAAATATATTGTCATTTTATTTTCAATAAATAGTATTTGTTAAATGGAAATTCCTATTTTTTAATGATCCATTACGGGTCTCCAACCATAAAGCTTACCAGGTCGCTTTTGCGCACTAACGCAAATGCTGTAATGACAAAAGTAACATGGTCTCTCCTGTTTTCTCTTGCTAGTGTGATTTGGGAGAGCAGTGCGCGATCAGAAAAGGCTCTCGAATCGGAAAGATGTGCGACTGTCCGCGCGGGGCTTTCTGCAACTTTTTCTTGTTAAAGTGTTTGTGATGGAAACACACAATTCTGAATGGATTGTAATGTGATTGAGTCCATATGCATTATATATCATAAATAACTACAATTTTATTTAGATTAATATTTTTTTAAGTGAAGAGACTGAAGACACTGAAGCAAAGTTGTAAAGAAATTGTTCTTCAATTATTTACTTTATGTAAACGTGATACTGTCATACTTAATGTTAGTCTGCTGTTTTGTGCATTAAAGTGCAATATAACTTGTTTTGTAAAGTTGTCTGTGTATCAGTTACTTTTATATTTGCATAATATGAATAGTATAAGTATGTTTTTGATAAAATACAATAAAATTATTTTTAAAACCCCACTTTTTATTTTATTTATTTAGTTTTTTAAGGATGATTCAAATAATGGGGAGAATTTCCATGAAAGTAAAGCTAAAATAATTTTTTTTTTAAACAGCATCATTGAATGTGAACCACACACACAGAGCTAGTTGGATCATGAAATTTTGCATTGTTACAATTCTGAACAGTTGAACAGTGTTTTAGCTGGATAACAAATATCCAGAATAATGTCACAGCTGAATTTGACGCAGAACATTTATAACATTTAATGACGTTTCTATGTTCATATTCTGTAAAATGAAACAAAAAAGAAAGACCAACCCTCATTAGTCACTGTCAGCTGCCTAAATAAACTAGTCAATAACTGTGAACTGCAATGTGCAAAAATCATTTTTTCAACTTTTTTCAACTCTACAGTATTTCATATTTATTTTAGATTATTTAGATATTATATATAAGTATTTATTTAGATCATATTTAGCATTATTAAATTACAGAAAATGGTGCAGCTCCATAGTAGAAACATACAATTTTGTAGCAAGAAAAAAATGTTGGATAACATTTAAACACTGCACCAGGATAAGAATCATACTGTCATTCAGTCTGTAGAGCCCTGAAAATACTTATCTGTCCTTTACCTGTAAGAGCTGCATTGATCTCTTCTTTCTTTTTTTGGACTCAATTACTTGCCACTTGTTCTGAACCAAGGCTAAACAAGGTTCTGACAAGTGGCATATGTTGCTTTGCTTTTGTGTAGCTGGCTCTGTAAGCGAGCTCTTAGCCATAAGAGTCAGAATCAGATTGTTATGATCAGAGTCTATGTTAAAAAAAGAAATTCGATATTCCCTCTGACTGGTCAAACGGTGCCAAAAGTGCCTCTCGTACAGATAATATGTCAGTGATGACAATTAGCATAACACGAACTGATGGCTTCAAAAAGAAAGTAGCTGTAAATCTATCTATGAAGCGTCTTACTTTGGCTCAGCCGCCTGGAACCCTTTCCGATAGACAATCTGGTGTTGATGGTTATTTGTTAAGATGTGTTAAGCCCAACACTGGCTACATCCATCCTAAATTTCTTTAAGGTGCTTATGTGTGCCTTTAGACTTATTGTTCAGCTTTGTCATTGATGGCACATATGTGTGCTGCTCCCCAAAACCTCTTTTGCAGATCAATATTTCATCATTTTTGGATGAAAAAAAAGAATGTGATGTTGCCCCCTAGAGACATAAAAGAAAAGTAGAGCCAGGCTTTATGTTGCTGTGAAAAGTTGAAAGCTTTCAGTGCTGAATTATTTGTACCATGAATGGATTTCTGCTGCTGTCATTGTTGAGGATTGAAAACGGTCATCGCTGTAATCTCATGTTGATTGTGATTGATGATTGAATGGTCTAATCAGGACAGTAACTGGCAGGAGATGATGTCTGTTTTATTAAACTGACAGCTCGATTATTGGCGAAGTACTAATAAAGTTCTGCTTCAGAAAGAACAAATTTGTTCTGAGATCAAATACAGTTTTGATAGCTTTGTGAAAGTTTAGTAAAATCATAAAATCCTAAAAACTTATATGTAAAATATATTCAAAATTATTTAAATGTTCATATTTCAATTAAATTAGGATACATAGTTTAAAATACATATTAATTTATTAATATTAAATTATACATTTTATATTTGAATATATAAAATATAATATAAAACAATAATGCTATATATATATATATATATATATATATATATATATATAATTACAATCATTTCGAAAGTAGAAAATACAACATAAAATAAATGTAAAAACATTGTTTATTAAATAAATATTTGTATTTACATTAAAATAAAATAGGATTCAACATGTACGTTTTGGGTGAAACATTATTACCCATATTTCGTATCAATTCTTAGCACTTTTCCATTGAGATTCAGATTTGGACCTCAAGCTTAACCTTCAGACTTTGCTAATTTCTTTCTGCTTGCATTCTGTGTGAGTCTTTCTAGTGACTATTGAATATAGAGTCAAAAATTTGGAACTTGATATATGAATGTATGCAAAATATATCAATAAATATGATTTTAAAAAAGTAAAATAACAAATAAAATATGTAATAAAATGATTATTTAAAAATGTAAAAATTACATGAAAGATATATCAATAATATATTAAAATTTATTATGTAAATAAAATAATTGCTTATATTTAAGATTTCACTGATATTGAGATTTGAGTTCTGATCTTCAGATGACGTACTCTTCTAATTTCCTTCTGCTTGCACTGGGTAAGCCTTTCTATTAACTATCCAATATTGCAGCTTGCAGCAAAAAATAATAAATTAAATAAATAAATAAATCTGAATTTAATATAAATTATAACTAAAATATTAGAATAAAGTGAAATAAAATTATTTACAATAAATATACCAAATAAATAGATGTAATTATTATTTAATTTTTTGTATTTAACATAAATTAATACATTTTAACTTAATAATTAGAAAACAATATATAAAAAATATTATAGAAACAAAATTTTTATTTACATTTTACTGACATTGAGATTTAAGTTTTGACATCAGACACAACCTTCAGACAACTTACCTGGCTAATTCTTTTTGCTTGCATCCTGTGTGAGCCTTTCTCATGACTATCTAATATGGCAGCTTGCAGCTAAAAATACCAGCATCACCTGATGGATCAGAGTGTAGGACTGCAGTTTCATCCTACCTGCCGTCTGGATTTAAGGTTTTCCTCTAAAGCTCATTTGAAAAACTGCCAGGTCCATTTCAGCTCCTCAGCTCAGCAATTAAGTAAGGCATTTACTGCCTAGGCAGCAAAATTTTGGACTTGTCAGTCAAAGTGTCTGTACTTTAAATCCCATAGGTGCTGAGGATCTGAGGAATAAGACAACAATTAGAGAGTCATTGAGGTTGCAATATTGTTAAGTAACTGTTTTGTCCAAAGCATTTATACCTGATATCTGATATGTTGTGTTAATCAGTCTGCTAGTTCATTTGCAAGTGCCCTTTGAAAAAAAAAAAAATACTCCTACAAACAGGTTTGCCAACCTGCCCAATGGCTACTTAAAACTAGCCCAAAACTAGCCCAATCGCGTTCCATGGGGTTAAATACATGTTTTTTCGCATTCCAGAGGTTACATATCGTGTTATTCGGGTCGCTACTACAACTGACCCGCGGCAACAGTGTTAAAGTATCCCAGTTCTGGCAACACTGGCTACAAAAGACCATATTTTTATTATTTGATGTTATTTGCACTTGTCTATAGTGTCCAGCAGAGGGCAGTTTGAGCTCATTTCTATTAGACAGACTGCTGACTCACTGCAAAATCCATCCCATGGCAAAACAGGTGCTTCTGCTTGTTAACTCACCTTCAGAGGGAAAGCCCAAACTCTTATTTATTTATTTTTTATATCATCTCGCTCATTCTCTCTCTGTTTTAAATCTTTATTTGCCTTACACTAATAAAATTAGGGAAATTACTGATCTAGGCAGATTTAAGCATGTACGTACAGTAATATTCTTTAAACAGCTTTTGTTTTTAAATTAATTTAATCCCATGCATATTTCAAAGGAACATTAGATTTTATGCAGTTAGTCCATTTTATACAAAATGTATTTAAATAAATAAATAAATAAGAAAAATGTAAATAAAATAAAATTGAATTGAATATAATAAAATGTCAGCGTGCAACAAAATAGGGGCAATTAACCATTTACGTTTATATTATTTATAAAAATATATATTCAAATATTTTGATTGCTCAGCAGTGCTTATGCATTGACTAACTTGCATTTAATTGCAGTGTACATCTTTAAGCTTTTAGCATTATCTGATTATTTAGCATATTTTTTTCATAATAACAATTATATATATTAATACAAAAAATATATTATTACATACATCAGAAATGGCTAGTAATCTAATCATTATACACACACATCAATATAAAACCTGTCTATTGTAATGGACAGGAATAACAATTAAACCTTATTAAATAACGTTTAATGATCATAAATTATTTATTTACAGCAGATGAATATTCACCTTTACTGCACTTATGAGGTACTGTTCAAATCATAGCCCAATACATTTGAGTTAGTAATGTTGCATCGTGTTTGCATCGCGAGGCTATTATTTTAGGCGTCGAGCCTGACATCACACAGCTGCATGGTGTTTTAGCCAATCACGCGCAGGTAAACAGCGCCCAGTTTCGCCCAGTTTCAGCAGCCCTCCCGGTCTTAAACTTGCAGACAAGGCAGGTGGCAGCAGTTGTCATGGAGATAACCGCAGGCCCGGCGTCGGTGCGAGGGGTTGTTTCCATGGAGATCCCGCCCCGAGGTGCGCTGGCGACGGTGGAGGAAGACGAGGACCGCGAGCAGCTGGGCTCCGGGGACCGGCTGCAGTGTCCCGGCCAGCTCCGTCGCCGCGGCCCGACCTCCCGCCAGGGAAACTTCTACATGCTCATCGTGATCGGAGAGATCGCGACAGAGCACCAGCTGCACACCGCCAGACAGCACATAGAGCGCGGTGAGCCTCTGTTGAAAGCATGCCTCGTCTGACACATCAAATATGACTTATGATTTTCCCAGATTTAATTTTTTATCAAATTATTTTGTTAAATGTATATGTAGTCACAGTGGATTATGACAGATACCAAATTTACTCTCATACAGATTTAAATGTATTAAGTTAGTATGGTATTATATGGTATAATATTGTCAAAACATGACATTTTAACTTCATTCATCGCAAGTTGACACCTTTATAAGCTGCATACTGTACTGCGGTGGGTGTGTTTAGGTTATTATTCAGTCTAAATACGTCGCAAATGTCAATTTTCAAAAGATTCTCAAATATATAATTTGCTTAATGGACGTAATTAATTAACTTCTACACACATCGCCTGTCAGTCATGTGTACATCTCTGGAGCGTTATATGATCCGATGAGACATTGCATACTAGTTCCAGCAGCAACAGCAGCAGCAGCACACTGCGGCGACCTCGCGTGACTGGACACAGCACTGCGCCAGGAATTCTGCATTTGTTGCTGAAACTGATGAAGCTGCAGTTTTGATGCTCTGTAAGGACGGGGATCTCGTGATATTGTTTCTGTTTAAAATGTTTTCATTTACCACTAAGTTTTTGGGCAGGTGTTTCAACCCTCTATGGGCTGGTGATTAATTATGGCAGTACGAGTGTACCTGGTGTGTATTTCAAGCATAAAATAGTCAAAGAAAAGGTGCATACAATCTCAGAAAAAAGGTACAAAGCTGTCACTGGGGCAGAACCCCAAAGTACAAAGGCTAAAACGTCTTTGTATCTCACTAACCCCTAAATGGTACATATTAGCTCTTTAAAATTGCTTGTTAGTAAAGTGTAAAATGTAGCTTTTGTATCAAAGGAGTACTTTTTATAGCATCTAAATGAACATTTAAGCTTATGAATACTGAACAGTTTCAGAACTCTTTTACACTTAACTTATTGTGTCACAAAATGTGCTAAATATTTCTTAAAATACAAGGATATGAAATTTTATAGACTTAAACAACTGAAACAGTAATTTGTTTGCAGAATTTTTAATTCAAATCGTTAAAGTTTAGTTTTTCAATAATTTCCATCATTTCTTATTGATTTTATGAGTACTACATCTCATTCATCTGTAATTAAATTAAAAGTATAAAAGTGCAAAGAACTTATCACTTGTACTTTGGTTTAAAAGAAGGGAAAAAAGAAAAAAAAAAGTAACATTTACATTTTTGTGGATTGATTATTTTTCTACAGTACATAAATCATCAATTAGTTTACAGAAAAGTACATTGAGTTACAGTGTTAATAGTGTTTTCATATGGCAGAATAGACTCTAGTAATGGTTACTTTTTATTCTTATTATAACTTCTTTGCTTTAGTACTTTAAAATATGTTTTTTTTGTTTACCTTCTTTTCATAACTACTACTGACTTTTCTTCTAACGATCACAAAACTTGAGTTTTGAGTGTAAAACATTTTTGTTTACAGTATTGACACAGTTTTGACATGAATCGCTCCAAAAGTCCATAAGCTACAGTATATAAAGTAACAAATCAAAGCTGCCAACTGTACAAACCTGAGAAACAACCAAATTAGAGCGTAACAGTCAGGGTCAACTATGGTACACTTGTTATGCTACTCACATTCAGTACATTTACAGTCCTGACATACTCACTTTGCAGTATTCTCTAATGTTTGGACGTCTAGAAACCCCAGGATTATCCCATTCCTTCTGACAGACTTTTAATCAGCAGTTAGCATATCGATGAGAATGAAATCAATACTGTAAGGAATGTCTTGTGTTTCTATAGGCAGTGTAAATCTTATTTTGAGAAAATAGAAGTACCGGGTCATCTCTGCGGTCATTACCTGTTTTAAATCCCAATGAGACAGCATTTCAGTGTTGAAGAAGATAGCCCTTCATCTGTAAGAAGAAGAGAGAAGGAAGGACTCATGCAGCCGAGGAGAGTTAAGAAGCATAGAGATTTAATTTCATTTCCTTATTCTCCAATTTGGACTCTGAAGTTCAACTCAGTACACATCTAAAATTTTGAGATCTTATGTAACACTCTGAGCACAATACAATAAACCTCATATTTAGAACTATATGGCAGATGTCTGAGACCACATTGAAAAATGGACTGAAAAATTACAACCTAAATATAAACTAAAAGTTTCTTGAAATGAGTAAACTTAATTGATATAATATTTGAAATATTATTAGAACAAGAATATTATTAGGATAATCAGGATAAAATTTTTAAGGAAATTTGAACAATTTTAAACTCTACTTTTCACACATTGTTATAATCCTTTGTAATGAAAAAAAAAAAGTTATTATATATGCAAAAAGAGAAATATGGGTAAAGCTCATTATGTGAAATAAGGGTGCGATTGTAATTTCAAGTGCTTTGCTTATACTGATCATGTCACATGTCTCTCTGTACCTGCAGGTATCCGTTCCTGGGACATCGATGTGTCCGAATGTGACCTGGACCACCAACTACAGCTTTTCATAACCAGACATTCCGCCCAGTTCTCAGCCGAGGTCAGAGGTCAGTCCGATTGAAAGGATGCCATCTAGATCCTGCAGTAGAGTTGAAATCAAATGTAGGAAGACAGAAGGTTATATAAAAATTTACTGTATAAAAAAAGATAAAAATCTCAAGCAAAATTAACAATTGCAAGGATAAACTATTTATTTCTTAGCATGCCACACATAAATAAGTATTTTTATTTGGAGTTAAGTTGTTCATACACATATTGCCAGCCCAAGGTCACACTGCTGCAGTGGTCTTGCTTACGGCAAGCTCACACATTACATGCATGATATGCCGCTAATGCAGCGCTGAGAATCTCTCAACGGGGAGTCCAGTATGTGTGTTTGCACGGGGCCTGCCTTGCACAGCGGTAATCAAAGAGCTGTGTCAGGAAGAGAGAAGCTGCAGAGCCAGAGCTTGACTGCTGGGCCGGACGGACCTTGATCTGTGTAGTCATAAAGACTTAAATGTGCCTCGTGTAAGACAGGCTGTTTTATAAAAGCGAATGGCAAAGTATTGCTGAGAAAGTGCCTTACTATACATTTTAAACATTAAGCTGCTGTCAGAGGAGGTGTATGATGCAGTACATGGAACATATTTCAAAATGTAAATTGCAATGTAATTTAGCATAGAGTGCTTTTGAGCTGAATATATATAGACACAGGACTGCATGTAATCACAGATTATGTTCCAACCAACAGTGACTGCAAATGGCATAATGCTTTCATATAACAACAGAGCGCTGCAGAGATTGTGTATTTCTGTAAGCCAAAACCCTTTAAGTGATTATTTTAGCACTTCTGTTTTCATTGTTCTGAAGTCAGTGGGTTTTCTGAATGGGTTTTTGGTTAAATGAGTGAAATAAGGTTTGTGGTTAACACAAGCTGAAGATATTTTCACATTAATTTTTATTTTAATTTTTTTTACTTGTCCTGAAAATGTTGGCTGTTATCAAGTGGCTAAATGGGACAACATTGGTTATTGGGAACATTACACGTCAATACACCAGACAAAAAAACCTTGTCTACTCACTAGTTTGCTTCACAGCCTCATTGTGTTTTTAACCGCGCTCTCACAAACTATTCTAACTCAAACCTCCAAAACCTCACAGACTGAAGAAGTAGCAAAAGAAACAAAAACTTTTGGTCCTGCAGAAATCCAAAAACCAGGCAAATCCAAAAGATTTGAAAAAGTAATAGCACATCTCTTCTCAGTCAGCTACATTACTTCAGGCACCATACATGTCTTTAACAAAATATGTGAATTATGTGCTTAGTAATGCTTATTAGGGTTAGATCAAAATAGCACTAAATGGATGGAATAAAGCTTGGGAGGTAGAGTGGAGTTGAATGGCCTCTGACCCTGCTGAAGGACATGATGTGTGCTTAGATCAGATTGTGATGACTGGTCTGTGGGGTGATACGAGGTTAACAACCACTAAAGATTGATGTCTCAGATTGTGCTTTTCTGTGGCTCAAGGCCTGTCAGACACAAGGCTCCCAGGCTAATGGTGCAAACGGGACCACAGTATCGATTCGACGTATCATATTTAGCATGCACCTTAGCATAGATCAATGACATTCAAACTAAGGGGAATTCATTGGCTGTCCTAGGGCACAAATAGATGTGTTTCTATTCTAAATGGGAACAAAATGATAGATAACGTATTGGCTAATAGAATTTCTTTGTCTAGGACGGATGGATGATTGGTTCATTTTTCAGCCATATAAGCACTTGAAATTGAATTCCTTTTGATTACCAAGGGTATACTGCAATTTTTTTCTTTCTTGAGTTCTCAGTCCTTCCTTATAAATGGTCTTTATAAATATAAAATGAAGAGATGCTGCCATCTAACGGATATTATGAGTAATGCAGAACAATGTCAAAAGAGGTCAAACAATGTTCCAACCGTTTTGTATTTGTAGACACTCTTTATATCCACATCTTCTCATTTGTTTTGGTAAGTGTCAGTTTTAATGGCCGATTTTATACCCACAGCCCTTGAGGGTGGTCTGCACTCAGTTACTCAGCAGTTTGAAGCCCTTTGAGACCTGAGAGCTGCTCTTGCTGTTAATGAACTACAGGTGGCTAAAAGATACAGCGGTGTCATTCCTATTAGGCAGCACATTTTCATGTCCCCGTCTCATATGTCAGAATATATTGAATAAAATATTAAACTCACTCATTTTAAAGATGGAAATCATAGTAGTCATGATGTAATTATAATTATTATATTCACCACCATTCAAAAGTATGAAAGTATGGGGTTAATATGATTTTTTAATTAATTAATTTATTTTTTATTCATTTAAATAAATGTATTCACATTAAATTGATCAAAAGTGACAGACATTTATGTCAAGTTTTTTTTGTCAAAATTAAATAAAATTAATTTCATATAAATTGTTTTAAATCTTTTTATTTATAAAATGATCCTGAAAAAAACATGTATCATGTTTTTCCACAAAAATATTATGCAGCAACCGAAAATTCAGTTTTATAAATTATTTCTATTACACAGAAATATGTGACTTGGGAGAAGGTTCATGGCAAAGAAACAGCATGATCAGTGTTTTCATTTTTACTGAGTCACTCATCCTCCTTTCTCCTTTTACTATGTTTCCATGGTGACCTGCATCTAGGCTTTAGTCAAGGTGAGCGTCGTTGTGAGGGGCTAATGAGTGTGCTTTATGAGGAGAGGAGTATGTGCACATTATATCGATAATAATATAAACAACTGTTGTTATCCAATGAATATGACACTGTATAGATTTATGACATCTTAATGTATTCTAAGAAATGTCATGAGCAGGAATAGCGGCCTGCAGTAAAATAATAGTTTTTGCTTTGGTAATATTAGATACTTGTATAATTGAGTTTTTATTCAACTGTGACCACCACTGCATTAGCTGCTAACAGGCTCCATCTCCTCAAATATCCTATTAGAGATACCGAATGAGACCTTTCGACCACTGTTATGCTCTGTGAGTCTGCGTTTGGGAAGACTGATTGTCTGCAGGCAGGAAAGTAATGGTCTGGAGAAGAATTTTCCTATATTTACAGTCCCGTCTGAGTCACGAGTTCCCCTCAGACTTACTCACAAAGTCTATAATACATTGAGAAGACTGTCCGTTAGCACTCCCATGCATCTGAAAGGCAGTTGTTGTCTTAGGACTGTAGGACTGTAAGTGAAGTATGTGAAGTAACTAGCCAAACCGTGACCTCTTGACCTTGTCTATCACTTTGGTGAATGTCCTGGCTAACAGCACCTAGCTAGTGCTAACCAGAATCTGACCCAGACATTCCCTCTGACTCTATGTGATTTGTGTCTCCCACAAGACCCTCAAAGCAATTCTTTACAACCCCAAACACATTTTAAGAGTGTTATCTTGCTTACGTTGCTGATTTAAATTTAGCACGAATAGACAAAAGTTTGTTTTAACAGTTTAAAAGGAGAAGAAGGGAGTCATTTTCTTTAATAGTGTCACCGGGAGTGCAATAAGGGTCCTCATGTACAAGTTTATACCATCAATTTGACTCTTTCCTTTCTCTCTCAGGATACACACAAAGGAAATTGGTACTCTAGAGCTGAAGCCTCAAGCGGGACCTATTTATAATGCAAGCACCGAGCCATAATTATGAATTTCACTGATGCTTTAGGGTAAACTGAACAATCACATGAAGCCAAAACTTCATACTTCTAAAATTTAAAAGCTCTTTTGAAGTATTCATATTTGTGTGTGTATTTCTGTTCAAAAGATTAGGGTAAGATTTTTCACAAATGTATACTTTTTAAAGAAATGAATATGTTTATTCACCAAAGATGCATTCAATTTATCAAAAGTGACTGTAAAGACATTTCAGACAGATTTCAGCGTGCCTTTGCCCTAAAACTGCTGAATTTTACTTGATGAAATACTTAAAGCAGAATACTAGCATTGAATATAAATAAAAAGTCGAAACTCAGGAAAGGTCTGCTGCTCTTGACACTAGCAAAAGATAATTTTCATAACACTTAGATCGTGGCCTTGAGGGAATGAGGTGGAATCCAAGAGGTAAATAATAGTAAGTACAATAATAGTAAGTGCTAGAACAAACACAATCCCCTCAGCTGTTTGTGCAATCTTCAGCAAGCTTTTGTTTTCCACTGATACAAAAGGCCAGGGAGACATCCGTGGCTACACACAGACATTGAAATCAGGAACAAAAACACTCAGACTGATTAAACAGATTATCATTTGTGTTTCGACTTGGAAACATTTTTGCTATGCAGTTTTATGAATTTTTTGGAAATGTTTATGTGATCTGACATACATTATGGATGAACAGCAAACGTTAAGTGAAATGAGCAGGTACTGGTAAATGAAGAAGCTGGAGGACTTTCACAGAATTTCTGATTTGTAACTAGCCTTGACTTTGGACATATGGAAGACTTTCTTTCATTTTAGAAATCATAAGGTATACTACCTTTTAAAAGTTTGGGATTAGTAAGATTTTTTTAGGATATTAGTAGGTTTATTAAGCAGGGATGAATTGAATTGATCAAAAGTGACAGTAAACATGTTTATCATGTTTATACAACTGTTTACAACATTGATAATATGCCATATGCAAACCTGCAAATTAGAATGATGTCTGAAGAAGAATGTGACACTGAAGACTGAAAACTCAGCTATTCAATAATGGGAATAAATTAAATTTTGAAAAATGTTCAAATGGAAACCAGTTGTTTCAAACTGTCATATTATTTCATAATTGTACTGTTTTGCTGTATTTTGATCAAATAAATGCAGCACTGATGAGCATAAAATACTACTTCCAAAAACGTAAAAAAAATCTGACCCAATTTTTTTTTATCAGTAGTATATATATATATAGTTAAAATATATGTAATATTATAGTGTTTTAGAGCCATTCATTCATGCAACTTGTGCTGACATCCTAGGGAGGGAGGTCAGTCATGCATAATTGAGGCTGCTCAATAATTTATGATCAGGATATTGATAACACTGCAGATTCAGTTTGAGTCAAAGCACTAAAACAGTGTAAAAAGTATTTGGCACTGATTTTAACATTACTTCATCGATATGTTGTTTTCAGTGAACCATCAGATGGATGCATTGGTTATGACAGTAAGTTTTCTAGGGCATTTGAACAACATTTAATCATTAATAATTACATGAATCAACAAAATACACATAAGGAAAGTGAGAGAGAAAATCAAATGTTTGCTCCATTCATTTTATAATCACTACCCAGAATAAAATAAGACAATAAATCCTCATCAATTGAGCATTTGCTGATTATCTGTGCTGATCTGACTGTGAATTACATATGAAAAGCATATCAAAATATATGTTCAACAGAGGGGAAATTGAAAATATGGCCTGTCTGGCAGAATGGGCACAGCAGAAGAAAACACTGCACCAAAATGTAGTTATCTTCTGATGACATAAAGCCATGCATTGCCTGCAGCAAACTTATTCATGTCAAGCACTCATTCAGTAAGGCTGCAACAAACTATAAAAACTGATGATGTGACATTCCTGGGTGAAACAGAGACTAAATGTATGGGAGAACTTTATTCAACCCATTGAGAATTGACTGGATTATCAAAGTGGTCTCTATAAAACATGTAGGTGTAAAAGAGGGGCTGAAAAATAAGAGGGCTTGCTGAAAGAGAATAGGCTCCATTTTGATTTAATTTTGACTCGCAAATCTTGTTGACCTAAAATGTGGCAGATGTAGGACTCAAAAACCAATAGCCTAATTGAAACATGCTTGGATACCTGGATGATCTACTATTTCCACCAAATTCTGTGTGCTTTTGGTCGACACTACCATCCCATGAGGTCGCAAAATAAATTCCTAATCAGTATCAGTAATCAGTATGCGATTTCAGACACAGAAGGTCTACAGATGTGTTTTAGAAAAATGTCAATTATGTTTTTTAAAAGTTTAACTTTTTTTAACTTGAGCATTACATTGTGTCATGAGACGCATACAAACATGGCAACATTGAAAACATTTGTTCTGTATGAACGGTCCCTTTTTTTTTACATTGAGCAGCCTGTCTCCGGATGCCACCACATGAGTTTAACGTGCAACAGACCAAATGTACATTATATAGTACATTCAGGCTTTATATAGAGCTTGTCGGAGGCCAGTGCAATGCAGCAGCAACACAAACTTAAAAAGAAAACCCTGAAAAATCAGTGAAAATTAATCTACAAATGTTGATTATGAACTGATACAAACAAAAAACATAAAATATAGAATAATACAAAACCCTGTGCTGTTGGGATGAAAAGCTACCAGCTACATTAATAAAAACTCACCTGTATCTGTTCAGTTGTCACTTATTTAGTTTTCATCCGAGTATGAGGATGGATGCCTACGGGTAAATGGCATATAACATGTAATAGCCATATATACCTTGAGTCTGGAAATAATGTTGAATGAATATAATGTAATACAATATTAGACATGAAAGGGTTACTTGTGGTGCATTGAAAGTATCACTAACTCCCCCTCCTCCCCCCACCGCCTAACCCTCCTCTTCAGACAGTAGCTGCATCTGTGGTTTAATTGGCGGGTGGCTGCAGCCAGAGTTGCTGCAACCATCCCGCTCTGCTCGAGAACCCAAATCTGCCAACCCACACACACTCTCCGGCCCCTCCCTCACACACAGAGCAGCGACTGCGCTCCCGAACACCCATCAGTCGCGAGACACACGACGCACTGTTAAAGCTGCCCGCATCAGCGTACGGTATGTATCACTTTCTGTCATGCAAACTACAGAGACTGCGATCTAGCGTGCGATGCGGTCTCTGGCGTGACTTTTACGCAGTGTCGCAGTGATCCGGACAAAGAGTCTTGTAATGCAAACAGGCAGTAACACTTTGCTTCATGAGACTATGACGTCGCGGAGGGCGCGTATCCTTATTTGACCGCATATTTGTCTTCTTCTTCTTGACGTTTTTAATGGGTTTGATCGCGTAATCATGGCTTATGGGACGCCACATAGGCTTTATGATGCGTTTATGTCGCTATAGTCTACATGACACCGAATAAATGTGTAATTAAACGTCCAGACAGTCGTTTACCTGTAATTGCGACATATGTCTGGGGACAGAGTGTACGATCAAAACCTTACTGTGATTTATCCAAATTAACTGGATACATTTGTGATGGACGGAGGTTGGCGGATAGCTCGCGCGGACAGGCTAACTAAAGTTGCGTTTAATATATATATATATATATATGAGGTTGTGAAATTATTTGAGAGTTTTTTCAGTAGGTATTTGAAGTGGTTTCATTATTTTATTATTTTGGGCTTCTCGTAAATGACCACGAGAAGTGATTCTTTGCTGCATGACACACTTCTGCAGAGAGATATTTTAGGGCGGCTGTGTCTAGATGCTAAACTTGTACGTATTAATCCGGAAGATTATAAAATATTCTCAAAAGTTGTGAGGTATAATCAGGAATGTTCATGTTAGAGTTGGTGTAATTATTTGAAAGATTTTTGTTTATTAACGATTCTTTTAGAAGCCAGTTTCTGTAGAAGAAATTAGTCGATTAGAAATGATTAGTGGTGGAGATCGTTTTAGATTTCCACAAAATATTTTTTGCGAAAGATATGTTTATAGAAACGTATAATTCACAGATATTTTAGATGAATTAAATGCAAAATATTTTACATGACTAGGCTATATATTACATAAAATAGAAAAATATGGTAGCATTTTAGTTCATTCCAGAAATACCACAGATTCCAATAAAACTCATATCAATGTACTATTTGAAGTCTTATTAAGCTTACTAAATATAACATAACACACACTTATTAGTTCAAAATGGCATAACATTTAATTACAAGTTAACATGTGCGGTTTATTAACGAGTCATTTAAATACAACTACTGCTCCTACTGACGTTTAAAAAAAAAAACGTTTCAAATTATTCATTCGTTTGATGTTTTAATCACACTGCTGGCGCTGTATGTTTTGATTCACTCAAGAGAACCGACTCAAAAGAGTCATTCGTTTGAGAATCGGACTGTATTGGTTATGCAGTATGTTTTTGATTGAGTAAAAATAACTGACCCAAAAGACTCATTCGTTCTACAATTCCAATAAAATTACAACCAAAATAGTGCAAAGTATTGGTTCTGTCTCAGAATCTAGTAAGATGCCTTCCTCGTCAGCATTCTACAAAACGTATAATGCTTCCTGGGTAAGCAGTTCAGTTTTTTATTTTTTTTTCTGTTTTGACAGTCACCTCTATCTCTATCTTTTTTTTTTTTCTTAAACAGTGATTCCACTAAGTTCAGGTTAATTATTTACTATAATTCAATAATATACTATCTTGATACATTCATAAACAATTAGCAATCCATGAATCCAGCCCAAAAAGGCTGTCCAGCTTGTCAGTAGGTTTGAAGAGCCACTGATTTGTTTGCTGCTCTATGACTCAGCATTGCTATCTGTGACTCTTTATCTCGTTGCCCCTTCTCTCTCTTTCTGTTTTCAATGCATTTGCACATCTGGCTGCTTACGGACCATTCACGAAATATAATGACTTAACGGATGACTCGCTCCATGTTTGAATATCATCGTAGAAGCCAATTAAACTCTTTGCTTTATTCGTCACAGCTGACGCTAGTAGTAATGTTCAGTTGTTTTGCTCTGAACTTATTTTTATCATAGGAGTACAAAAACATCAATGAACCAAATTAGACCTGCTTGAACTAAATGATCTAAGTACTCTAATTGATTGTTAGCTTTTGAGCTCAGTGCTGAAATGTTTCAGTTGTTCCTTAGTTCTCTTTTCTGATGCAGCTGTCTGGGTGGGATTCTTATATAGAGAAACACCCACTGACATCAGCTGCTGAGTCACTGTCCCATTGGTACTGGTAGTAGCTGGTAGAGGTGCAGAATGTTTAGTGGACCTGCTTTACTTTGAGAGTGTCTTTATAATATGAGGTGTAATTTCCAAACCTATAATCTTATTTAATTGGTCTTGTTTTGAGGCAGTGTGCTCTGTAATTAGGTTTTAGAGAGATTCTTTATCAAGCTTTCATGATATGATTGATTTGAGGCTCAATGTTAGGACACTGAAGGGCACGTCCATCTGCAACAGATTAAAATGGGCTATTTAAGACAAGGGCGATTGGGTGCTTGGGCTTTACCAAAGTGACTCATGCTTTGTTCCGTTTGACATTGGAAAATGCTGAAAAAGGAACAGCCATTTTAGACCTAGTTTTCACGGACAACACAAATGAATGGTCCAACCTAGAAAATATTAGCGACTCAACATTGGAAACTTTCCAGATTTAGGAATGGTCAGAAACGAACGAACAACCTCTCATTGGTGGATTACTCAGTGGAAATGGACACAACTTAAGTGGCAGGTGCCCATCTGTGGATTGTAGCACTTTTAATTACAAATGAATATCTTAAGACAGGCATGCAGTTTTGTCCTTATCTTTTTCCTCAAACATTTAAGTGGAATGATTGCTTACTGCGGTCAAAATAAACCATTAAAATCAAATTTACTTGTTTACTCCGAGTATTTATAATGAGTCAGCTCATTAGCCAATTTAAATGTATACTGGTAGAACTTATTGCATGGCTCATGGCACCTGCTCATTAAGTTTTTAATAAAGCCGCTTTCAATATAGAGGGAATTTGAATGGTTTTGATGAAAGTGCAGTTGAGCTGCATGAAAGCGCAGGCATGAGTTGAGTTAAATGTGCTGAAAATGAGGTGTGATGTCACAAGCACTCACGGTCACAGCGAGGTGATATGATGATTCTCTCCCATTTGCTTCAAACTCACCCTTTGGTGACATATTTCAGTCTTTTTTCAGTCTTTTGAAGGGCGTTTGTGTTGGTGTGTATGTGGGTGAGTGCACAAACGGCCATCATCCCTGGGAGCTTGCAAATTCAGTGTGGGAGGATCCTCCTCTCTTTCCTTTGTAGAGCTGCAGTGAGAATTCCTTCACTGCTGTTGAATCACTGTGATCTAAATTGGCCTGTCTAAATTGTTGCTTGTTCTGGTTTGAGATCTTTTACCTCATTGTTTGTTAATCATACACATTGCCTTTGGAGACTTTCTGCATTAAATGTTGTTTCTTTGGTACAGTTCTTTGTGTGAAATGTTACTGCAGCAGGACTGGATATTAGGAATGTGGAATGATAGCATCTGTAATCTGGGAGTTAAATGCAAGCTTGAACTCAATAATACATCTTTAATTTTTAAATAATGCATGAGTCATTGCCACCCAATATGTAAAGTATGATCACATGAAATAATTATTTAACATAAAACAAACCCAGGCATCAGGACTTATTTTTTTTATTTAGTTTTTCATGACTGGCTAACTAATACATTATCTGATTTCTTTATGTGCCTTATTAGTTCCATGTTTTTCTAAACAGTATGGTTTTATGCCGAGTTTTATTTCTGCGGTTTTATGACGCAATGACTGTTTTAAGTTCTAAGATGGCGGCAATTAGCCCACTTGCGTTAATATTACAATAGAGATTAAGAGCGGTAGGAGAGACATAAAAGTAGCACACTTTTGTTGCCGCAATGGAAAATGTATACAGTATAGTTTTCAAATCCAGCCATAAGCTGTCTGTAAATCATCTGGTTAAAGGACTATGGAAACACTGACATTCAGAGCAGATTTTGACTCAGAACAGACCCATGTCCTCTTTTAGACTAGAAGATGTCTACTATTTATACTGCTTTCTACCTGCTTTCATAAGCACTCCTCTATATTGCAGTTTAAACGTTATTAACATCTCAGCATGTGTATTTTCAACTTGGTACATCACTTGGTGTGTACTCATGACATTTTCCTTTATTTGAACTGCCTACCCACCAGTGTTCTGAGAATATATTATATCTTTGCAAAATAAGGCCAGTTATCAGGAATAAAATATGCACTTATCAAGCTACTAGTTTCTTCAAGATCTAATACTTTTCTTTATTGTTCTTTCGTTCCTGCCTATTAAAATGTCAAATTTATGTAGCCATATTATGTATAAGAAATCTGTGTGACACCAGGACGTTGTTGTGAAATGCCGCAGTGTTGTGGAGTCTCGTCAGTGTTGGAGAAAAATCCAGCCTTTATTCAGGACCACAATGATGTGGCTTCAAATGCTAATGAATGGGCTGTATGGTGGCATGATCTCATAGTTGGCTCAGCCTTAGGTTGGAGTTTTCTGGCCCCCAAGGTAACAGTGGTACAGTACCAACAATCTTCTCATACCCTTTTGATTGCTTTAAAACTTGCTTCCTCTGTAGCCCACATATGGCCTTACCTAATGTGCTCTTTTCGCAATTCACAAACTGAAATTTATTTATATTGTACACATTTTGAGGTATTTATTACACATTTTGGTTTTGATTTTAATAATTAGCCCTAATTATTCTATATTCTATATCTACATAAATACTAATTAGATTGCATATGCAGCTTCATTTATGTCTTCTATCAAGTTATAGACTGCCATCTTATTGTACTAGTTATTAGACATTACTATTTTTGAGTTCTGTGAATCAGTATTTTCTAGTATAATAGTTCAAATCAGAAATGGTCCATGCAAATGAGGCATAAAAGCACTACATGCACTCCTGCTGGGTCATTGTGCCACACCCTTTCCCCAGGTGACTGTCTGAGATTCAGTGGCACATCCGTGATAAAAGAGGCTTTAATATGTCTTACAGCAGAAATCATTCGCCACTGCCAAATCACAGGACTAGGATTACCAGAAGAAACTAGGGCATTCACTTCTTGTGAAGATGCAACAGGGAGTGTCAAGAGTTCAAAGAAATATTGGGCAGCTTGTGTTAGTGTTGTTTTAGGTCTTTATAGAGTGTATAGCATGGCAGAAATTGCTCATTTGAATGAATGATGGCCACTGGCAGTTTAATTTATAATAATCGGTGTATTACTTTAATGGATTTTTAAAGTTTACTATCATACTTCTCTCAACCAGGGCACTGGACTAAGATTAGATTGATGACACGTTTTACAATAAGTCCCTCAAAAGTAACATTAATTCCCTCCGTTCTGAAAAGCTAGTTAGCTACAGTACTTTAGATAGCAACAAACACCTGTGGTGCTTCATGCTTAATGAAAGTTCATCTTGCATTTTAAATAAAAAGAAATGCCATAACATTGCACGACCTCTGTGTCACTTGTACATGAAATGGGAATTAAATGGCTTGTTCCATTGGGACAAACAGATTTAGTGTTGCTGATACAGTGCGCTACAGTAAGATCTGCCATTCACAAGGTTATCTGCTCCCAAAAGCACATAAGACGGTGGCATGAGTGACTGTTTTAGATGCTCAGATAAGGCGATTCTATTCCCAAACTTCCACAGGCCTCAATCTCTTGGGTGACCATATCTAGAGCAAAATATCTGGAGCAGCGCTGATGCTTGGTCTGTCTTCTACCATACCACTGTTTGAGCTTTTTTTAACAGAGTGCTCTCATTTTTGAAGTTCATGAGCAGATATTTATATCAAGCGGGTCAGGTGAGGTAGGACTTGATCCTTCACTGAGACCTTCTTAAAAATGACTTCGTGTTTTATGATGCTAATGCAATTAAGGTGTTTGCGCTATAAAAATTAAGTCATTAATTAATAATCAGCGGTTATGAAATTGCTTGTTCTTTAACAGATTCACTAGATCCCTTGGACTTGGCCTTAGACTTTTGGACCACTGTTACATTGCTACATTCTTTCCCATTCTTTAGCGACTGTGGAAAATTTTCAAAGGGAGTAGTGGAAACTGGAAGCTGGCTGAACCCAGTGCTCTGCAAAACTGTCTGTTAATTTAAAATGGCAAAGGGGTTTAGTGGTTTTTAAGGCCATTTGGGCAGCAGGTTCGGAGCTACCAGTTTCCGTGGCAGCCTGTATTATTTGCATTCAGTGCGTCCTGGTAAAATCTGTCTAACCAGTCTTCACATATGTTGTACTTTCACTTCTGTACTTCCTTCTCATACCATCTGGCTCATAGAAGCAAGGCTGGGCTTAGGCCAGCTTGGTCCAAACCCCAGTCGTGCGGTGTTCAGCAGCTCTTTGATTATCCCACTAATTCCTCAATACACTCTGCCCTTATAACACTCTTTATACAACTGAAAACACAGGATAAATGTGTTTGGATTGGACTTTTGAGATGATATAAAGACTTATGTTACATTTGTGTTATGTGATTTTTTTTCCTTATTAGCCTGGATATCCTCTTATCGTAATGTATACTTAATACTCTAAACCCCTTACTTATTACTGTAATCCAAACATCCATGATGTCTCATTAACAGGATTCCTGCAGGACTGTCCTTGAAATACATTGCACTAAGGCATTGCACTAACATTCTGTTCATTACATCTTGGGAGTCCGTTTCTTAATGAATGAATATTGATGTGAGTGACAGCTATGCCTTTCAGTGTTACTCCTGCTGCAGGGGCAGTCAAACATTAATCAGTCATACGGCTGCTATAATTGACTTTTAAATGAAGAAATCAATGCAGTGTTGTTAAGGAACATGCTTTAAAGGATTAAGCTCTGGCTATGCATTTCATTGAGTTACGGTTTAGCATTTAGCGCTATTCCAGAATAAGTTTTCCCAAATCATTTAGGTGAGTGTGTTTCCTTTTTTTCCGAATACTGGCATAAAGTTTTGGGGAACAACTAATTAAGTAGCTAAACTTTTCTGGTTAAGTATCAAACATTTTCTAGTGAAGATATTACCAACACTCATATTGTATTTTGAATGTCAAATTGTACTGAACATGCTTTCACTCATGTAATGCTGGAAGTTCTGGTTCATTGTAGTAAATTGGTTCATCCTGAAGTGTGATTCATTTTAGAGAATCGGTTCATCTTGAAATTATTTATTCAGGTGAATCAGTTCAGACAGTACATGAACAGAATCAAAAAAGATTCATTAATTCAAATTCTTTCATGTCGTTCCAAGCTTCTTTATAGCAGCATATTTAGATTCTTATTGTATTTTTTAAGTTATATACTAAATTCAGTTAACTAGGGAATAATCTTAATCTATTATTCTATTTATTGTAAATGTATTAATTCAAAGTTTTGATAAGCCAATAGAAAGCACAGTCATTTCTCTTAAGGGATTTGTAGCAGATTACTATGTTTACAGTCTTTCTAATGCTTAAGCCTCAAACGCACATTTCTGTCTTTTCTTTTATTACATGATGATCTTCAACTAGTGTGTATCTTCACGCTGCATCTGTTTTTGATGATTTAAAAATCGTGAATAAGCTCAGGGAGTGTAGTCACAATAGATAATTGTAACTTAATATCAGCAAGTAAAAACATTTCTTTATTTCTTTCAGGTCAAAGGACTCTGCACCACAAAAGTGATGTTCTTGAAACAGTTGTGTTGGTGAACCCATCAGAAGATACCGTTATCTCTGAGGTAAGTCATTTAAAAAAAAGTCTTTGGTCAAGATGCTGTATGTTTCTAATAAAGATTAATAATAGGTTTGATGTTAGACTGAATAACCTTGTTGAAGTATAACCTTGTTGCAAACAGACTGACTCTAATAGACTAATGTGTTTTAAATGCCTTTTTTGTCTCTTATTATGTCCTAGATCCATTATCTTGTATCTGACCCAGCTGTGCACAAGCTACTAGTCCTGAGTGGGCAGAGTTCTGACCAAGGTGACCTCGTTCTCCAGACTGGAGTGTTCAGTTATCAAACCTTCTCACATGTGTTTGCTGATCCTGGGGTAAGTTTAGATAATATAACTGTATTCAGATTGTATATGTATATATATATGTGTGTGTTTGTGTGTGTGTGTGTGTGTGTGTGTGTGTGTATGTATGCACAGTTGCAATCAAAATTATTCAACCCCCTTGACCTGCAAGACATTTTGCTGCGGAGAACAACATTTTATGAAAACAATTCAACAAAGGCATCAGTAAAGTATTAGACTTTGACATTTTGCTACTCAACTGTGTGTGTGTAACAGCTCAAGCTAATTGTGTTTTTTTTTATAGAGTTTCTAAAGACTTATTTGTGTTTTGAGACCATTTTAGTCCCCACCATGCAAATAAGTCACTTAAAAACAGCACTGTTGAATAATTATGAAATAGCTCTGTTATTAAAATTTTATAACTCAAAAATATTACATTATATATTGATAATATCGCTTTTAATATGCCAGTGAACTGTTATAGATGCAATTTTGATTTTATCCTGGATCTTCAGAAAAGCTTGTATTTGTAAAGTACTTCAGTCTCTGAGGGGTTGAGTAATTTTGATTGCAACTGTATATATATATATATATATATATATATATATATATATATAGACTAATTTTGGACTGCTTCCTCACATAGGTCAGTAATTTGCTGGTGAAAGCCAGCTCTGGACAGTGGGCATCACTGACTGTGTCTTGCCGTGGTGAGGCAGGCTGGAGCTCTCTGGGGCAACAACGCATTAGGGAGTTGCTGAACTATAGGCTGAATCCAGAGCCCGTTCTCCCTAAGATGGAGGGGGTCACTGAGTTTACCGAATACATATCTGAGACTGTGGATGTACCATCCCCATTTGACCTTCTTGAGCCTCCAACCTCTGGAGGATTCCTAAAGCTGTCAAAGCCTTGCTGCTACATCTTTCCTGGTGGACGGGGGGATTCTGCACTTTTTGCCGTCAATGGCTTTAACATTCTCATTGATGGTGGCTCTGACAGAAGGTCATGCTTCTGGAAGCTTGTCAGACATTTAGATCGTATTGATTCTATCCTTCTTACCCATATTGGTGCTGATAATCTTCCTGGAATCAATGGACTCCTTCAAAGGAAGGTTGCAGAACAGGAGGAAGAACAGTCTCAAGGCTCAACCTCCTACAGTGACTGGATGAAGAACCTGATATCGCCCGAGCTTGGAGTTGTGTTCTTCAATGTACCTGAGAAGCTTCGCACATCAGAATCGAATTTGAAAGTTAAGCGAAGCATTGAGGAAGCCTCTCTTACATTGCAATACCTCAACAAGCTAGGAATAAAGCCTGAGCCTCTTTTTCGAGTGGTTAGTAATACCATCGAGCCCATCACTCTTTTTCATAAGATGGGTGTGGGCAGGTTAGACATGTTTGTCCTGAACCCCGTGAAGGACAGTAAGGAAATGCAGTTCCTCATGCAGAAGTGGGCAGGTAACAGCAAGGCCAAGACAGGGATAGTGCTTGCCAATGGAAAAGAGGGAGAAATATCTGTCCCATATTTGACATCTATTACTGCTCTCGTTGTATGGCTCCCTGCCAACCCTACAGAAAAAATAATCCGAGTTTTGTTCCCTGGAAATGCACCGCAGAACAAAATCCTTGAAGGGCTTGAAAAGTTGAAGCACCTTGATTTCTTGCGGTATCCGGTAGCCACCCAAAAAGACATTAATTCTGGCATTTCACCTTCAGCAGTAAAACAAACAAAGCTAAAGCAAAGAACTGACAGCAAAGAAAGTCTCAAATCATCTCCCAAGACTCAAGCACCAGCTAAGCCTTTTAAGAAAGAAACTGACGAGCATGAGGATGTATCCGTTGTCGAAATGAAGAGTGAATCTGTCAACGAGAACAAAATTGAGAAAAAAGAAGCAAAGAAGCACACCAAGCCATTGAAACCAAAAACAGAAGTGACAGAAAAGAAAAAAATATTGAAGGAGAAATCACTGAAAAAACACCCCAAGGAAAGGGTGTCCAAAATGGATGAAAAGAAAGACAAAGAAAAGAGGGAAGTTAAGAAAGAAAAACGTGAAATTAAAAAAGATGATGCTTTGAAAAAAGTTGAGAAAAAGGTTAAAACTAAGGACACTTTAAAACCTGAACTGAGAAAAATAACTAAACCTGACCTAAAACCTTTTACACCAGAGGTGAGGAAGACCCTCTACAAGGCCAAAACCCAAGGGAAACCCAAAACAATAAAGAGCAAACCTACAACTGCCAAGTTAGAGAGTGCAGAGATTGTGGCAGAACCAGTGGCTGAGAAGATTGAACCGGAGAAACCAGAGAATGGGACAGAAAAAGTAATATCTGCTCCATCTACTCCAGAAGATTTAACAAAAGACTTTGATGAAATGAGACCCACTAAAATGCCAGATCATTCTGAAGCCCCTAAAAGTGCCCTTACTGTCTCTGGATTACCAGCTGAAAGAGATGATGATGTAGCAGAGGAGCAAGAACAAGATCGTGTTACAGAAACCGATATCCTGGAACAAAAAGCTACAGAGAAAGAAGCAGTGCCATCAGCAGAAATCCAAAAAGTGCCATCAGCAGAAGTGAAAGAACAACAGGATGAGCCCCAAACATCAGAACTAGAGAAATTTGAGGATGAGGGTGCTGCAATTGAAGACGAAGATGAGGAGGAGGTTGAGACACAGCCTGTTAGAAAGAAGACAGAGGAGGAAGAGGAAGATATGGGAATAGGAGATGAAGAGGATGAAGGGGTAATAAAAGAAACCAAAGACTTAGAGGGAGTGGACAGAAAACATGAAGTTGAGGAAATGGAGAAGCAAAAACAAGTGGAGGAAAGAAAGACCGAAGTTGAACAGGAGCAGTTTGAAGAAGAGGATGTGATTGAAAAAGCTGAACTAGAGGAGGCAGAGGATTTGGATGCCATTGCAGATGAAGAAATAAAATATATCTCTGTTGAGAAAGTCAAGAAAGAAGAGGATGCATATTTCTCAAATGTCGGAGGTGTTACAGCTGGCATTACCTCTACAGCCCAAGGTGCTGCTGCAGCAGAAAACTTGTCATATATTCAGGATGAAACCATCCCAGGTTACTCTGAGACTGAACAGACCATCTCAGATGAGGAGATCCATGAAGAAGCAGAAGACAGGATACCACACCTTCAATATGAAGTTGGTAGCTATGATGTCTCGGTCCCAGACCAACCAGTCTCCTTTGATGCCATCCATGGAATGAGAGAAATGCAAGCCGCTGCAATGGGCAATGCAACAGGCAAAGTATTGATTGGTGCACAGGAGCCTCCTATTTCGATCTACACCAGTATACTCGCAGCGCCATTAGCTGAAGAGGAACATGTTTCTTCAGCAACGTCTATAACGGAGTATGACAAACTGTCTTCTTTACCCACTTCCATTGCTGAAGATCAGTCAGTGGCATCCGTCACAGCACCTCAGACCGAAGACACTGGAAAAAGTTCCCTAGTCTTGGACACAGTTCAACCGGTTACCCAAACTGAGGCCACCCAAGAAAAAGACTACCTACATTCAGCTGGAACCAGCTCACCAACTTCCTCCTTGGAGGAAGACAAGTGTTTCAAATTATCTCCCTCTAAGGAATCTCCGCCACTTCCCTTGGAAGGCAAAACCGAGGGAATTGAGCTGGCCGCCCAATACGGTGATGAAGAGGAGGATGAATATGAGGATAAAACACCAAATGTTGACATTTCACTTGGAAAGTTACAAGAAGCATATGCCTCACTTGATAAACTTGAACACAACGATAAAGAAATTGACAAACCCAAAAGTCCCGTGCCCTTAGTTCCTGAAACTTCATCTGTTGAAAAATTCTCACCACCTGAGATGGAGAAAATACCAGTATTACCTTCTAGGGAAGACTCATCTTTTGAAGCACAAACAATACTTTCCTCCGTATCGCACAGTGTTTCTAAGCTTCCTGTTACTGAAGCAAGTGTTTTTCCAGATGTGGAAGACCGATGCATTAGCCCTGATGACAGCACTGTAAAAATGGCTTCTCCTACACATTCTGGACCACCTAGTGCATCTCACTCTCCCCTAAGAATGTCACCTGTGGAAGAGAAGGATAAAGTTCTCATTAAAGAGACTCATCAAGAACCAGTAGTGCCACTTAGCCCCACTGAAATTAAATCTGAAAAGGAGAGTGCAAAACAAAAACCTGGTATTTTAGATGAGAAAGAAATACCTCAAGAAGAGGAGAATGAAAAGAAGAGAATCCAGGAAGCAACCTCTGTACCATCTCCACTTGTTGATGACTTGTCAGCTAAAAAAGAAAGTCTATCAGTTCTACCATTAAAAGAAATAAGTGATACAAAGGTATTGCCTGATCCAAGTGTTGAGAAGGGCACATTTGAAGAGAGCAGCAAGGGAGTAATTCTTGAGGATAAAGATAGCAAGTTATCTGATGATCATGACATTGAAGAAACTTGTGATTTAAAATCATCCACAGACAAAGAGAAAAAAGAGAAAGAGAAAGAAAAGGATGGTGAAAGAGATGATGCTGATGGGAAGCATAAGGAAAAAGACCTATTATTAAAGTATGCAGAGGTTACAAATAAAGGTGATGTAATATCAGAACCAGAAAAAGCAGCATTGCCATCTAAAGATGATTTTGATAAGAAAAATGCAAATCAAGAAGAGTTTCAATATAAGAGTTTTCCAGCAGTTCTGGAATGTTCAGAGATAGAAAAACAGGAGAAACAAGAAGTAGAAATTCAGTCAGAGAAAGCCAAAATATCATCGAAATTAGACAAGGAATCCAAAGAGAAAGATCTGACTGATATATCTTGTCAGTCCAAAGAAAGCCCAGACATCAAAGCAGAAACATCAACAGCTCATGAATTAGCCAAAAAATATATGGAGACACAAGACACTGTAGAGACCGATATGACAACTAAACCGGAAATGACCTCTGAGCAGAAGTCTGAATCAACTGATATAACACATAAAAAGGAGGTTTTCGAGGTAACTGATTCATCCGTCTGTATAAGCCCATTTAAGGAAGACACAGATGGCCTCAAATCTCAAATACAACAGTTAAGTAAAAAAACAGATGTTATCTTTAAAGATGAAGCAAAGTTAGAAAGTAAAAGTGAGGCTGGACTGACATATGAGAAAATAATTTCAGCTGCCAAAGAACATGAAGACTCTCGAGATACAAATGTAGAGAAAGTAAAATCTGTGATGCAAGAGCAAATTTCCCTCTCAAAACCAGATGTTCAGTCTACAGAGATACATGTAGAATTGTCCATTATGGAGAAGGATATGTCTGCTAAAGATGATCAAGAGACTAAAGGGATGTCAGCGCAAGATATGAAATCTCATATATTAGAAGCAACTCCAGGTGAGACTGAAATTACTAGTAAACAAGATGAAGACTTGAAGGAGAAGCTATTGGTAGAAACTCAAACCAAACAACATTTAGAAAAAGCAGATGTATCATACAAAGAAGAGCTTCAAATAACACATTCTGTAATTTCACAATACACAGATGAAACTAGCCAAGATAAGGAAACTGTAGAGGAGACTATACCCAAAACACAAATATCTATTTCAGACAAAATGGATTCCTCACCAATATTCGACCAGGAACCTAAAGATGAACCACCAGAATTGAGCCAAGGTCAAGCTTTGCTGTCTGAATCTGAGAAATCAGATTTGTCCTCTAAAGATGATCAGGATCAGAAAAATGAAGAGTTAGTGAATCAAACTAGCAAACCAGATGAAGAGTCTATAGAATGTCAGACTTATGAAAAAACAGATAAGCTTACTATCTCTAAATCTGCATTTGATTCTGAAGTGAAGAGCGAACCCCAGACAATATCACCAGAAAAAGATGATATGCAAGCTAAAGAGGATGAAATAAGCAAAGGCATATTTGTCAAATCTGAACAACCAGCTGAGTTTGAAGACATTTCCCCAAAAATGTATGAAGCTAAAGATAAGTGTGTGGAGGATACTCAACTTCAGATATCTACAGATCAATCTGTATCTGAGAGTGCTAAAAGTGACCAACTGTATGAAGAAAAACACACTGAAGAGATTGTATCTAAAGTACCTCAACCAAGTATGGCAACAGATGTGCCATCTGACACAAAACAAGAACCTAAGGCAGTATCTGTGGAAGAAAGGTCAGAACAGATTCCAACAGAATCAAAAACTATGGATTCAAAATCAGAACACGATACTTTAGACACACTGAAGAAAAGAGATCCTCCCATTGCAGAAGAAAAAACAACTGATTTGAAAGTGAGCAAAGAGCCTGAGGAGAAATTAATGATAGAAAATGCATCAAAACTGGTGTCAGTTGACACCAAAATGGACTTGGGAGGCAAACAGAAATCTTTGGTAGAATCTTCAGAACAAATGTTTGAGACCTCAGATCTGAGTTTTAAAGAAAAAGTGGAATTGAAAGATGAACCTAAAGGAGGTATCAAACAAGACATATTACATGAAACAGATACTTGCCCATCGTCAGACATTGGATTCAAATTAAATTTAGATTATAAAGAAAAATTCATTGAAGAAGCCTCCTCAACAATGGACAAAACAAAAGACACCAAGTCAACCTTTGAAACTACATTTCCAATCAAATTTTCAGATGAAGATGAAAGCACTGAGGAGGATGAAGGAGATGCTGTTTGTATGGGAGGGGCTGGTTCAAGACCATTATCAGTGGAACCTTGGAAGTCTGAAGAACCAATGGCAAGCAGTTCTGTACAACCACCAGAGACGAGCATGAAAAAAGAGGAAATTGTGCCCCATTTAGAAGAAAAAGAGTTGACTAGAGATTCCAGTGGAAAATCACCTGAAATAAAGGAGTGTAAGGTGGATACATCACTTACACCCTCTACTATAGATACAAGTACTAAAGCGGTCTCAGAGACTCTAACTGAGAGCAAACCAACAAGTATTCCACTGCCCAGCTCTGACAGTCAGGCAAGTGAGGTTGACCAACATGAAACATTGCTCTCTTCAAAGGAAGCTGCAAAACATGAGAAGGAGGCTGAGAGGGAAAGGGAAGGAGAACGGGAGGTTGCCTCTCCAGGGTTAGAGTTACATTCCGATTTTCAAAAGACTGGAAGTGCAGATGAGAAATGTCCTGAAAAGACTGATAGCGAGAGAATGAAATCTGATGACAAGATGACTTATGAAGTGGAAAAAGAAAGCTATGAAGCCTCTAAATATGAGCCGTATGAAAAGCCCATTTCAAAAGACACTGAGAGAGGAAGTGAGGAAGAGGACCAGTACCCTAGTCTGGATAGAGATTTAGATTACAATAGAAAAACAAGTCAGTCCACTTTGCTTGGAGCTGCTTGTTCAGAAGAAGAACAAAGTGATGAAGAGCCAGTGTCTTTCAGCAAGGTTGATTACCAGACTTCAAGTATTCAGAGCAGCCACAGTGCCTACTCAGAGCAAGACAATAAGGAACGATACCAAGAAGAAGAATTGGTTAGAGAGGAGAGACCAGGTCTTCTTGTTGACAATAGTTTTACATATGACAGAAAAGCCACTTTGGCATCAGGTTCAAGCCCGTTTGCCTCTGGTGATTTGCAATACAAATCAGAGAAATTGGAGAGAGAAGAGAAGGAGAAGGAGAAAGAGGACACAAATTCTCCTATTCAAATAAAAGATGATGAAAGTCATGTTAAATTGTCAGATAAAGAGCCATGTACATCTGCTTCCAGCCTTTTAAAACCTGATACACAAGAGAAAGACCATAAAACAGAAGAAGCATTGGCAATGCCTCATTCAGAGGACCTGGACACGACCAAAACCCATGTGACTGAAGCTTCCCCTCCACAAGGGATTATTACATCATCCCAGGATAAAAATATTCATGGTCTAACAACTTCATCAACATCTGCTTCCGATGAGAACAAAGTTCTCTTGGAGAGTCCAATCTCAAGTGATAGTAACAAAGATAAAAACAAGCTGGATTCAGCTGAAAGCCAAAGTGACCTGTTTTTTTCTGGTCGATACTCACCACCCGAAAAGGTCATGCTTGCTGCCAGGTTATCACCTGAAGATTCCAGCGCTGCCACTCCTGATTCTTCAGGGCAGTCCATGAAAGTCGATGACAATGTTCTTGCACTTGAGTGCACTGGCAAAACTGATTCTCTTTCAAGCAAGTCATTGATTGTGAGTGCGGAGACTGAGGAATGCTTGGTCAGAAGCCAAAAAATATTTGCTGAAGAGGAGGATGACTATGAGGATGAGGAAGAGGAAGATGCAAGTGACTTGGATATTGAAAAGGGTGCCAGAGAGATGTCTGAGAAAGAGTCCAAAGTAACATTTGATACCATGTCTGCATCTAAACCACTCAAAACAAAACAAGAAGATACTACTGGTCCCTTAGCATCTGGAGCAAGTACAGAAGATCTACAGACAGAAACAACTGGTGATTCATCCACAAAAACTTCCCCCACAACAGAGCCTTTATCAGTACCTGGAGACCACAAGGATGTAATCAGCAAGGAGGATGAACAGTCCAAGAAACAAGATACTAGTTCAGTCCAATATGTCATACCCAAACCCAGCGATGACAAACATGGACCACAGAAGACATCTGATAAAAAGCCTGAAGAGACTGAATCCCTAGCTGTTGCTCAAGCAGCAATGTCTGATGCAACTTACTCATCATCTTCATCCTTTAGTTACTCTTCCTCAACGTCTGCCTCATATTCAATGGGTCAACACCTTGGAGAAGGCCTAGAAACACTGATTAATATTCCTAGTGTCCAACTAAGATCAGATGGAGATAGTATATCATATGAGTACTCATCGTTAAAAGAGGAAGAGTCACCCATTATGGATTTACCATGTTTAAAAAAAGACGAATACATGGAAGTCTCAGAGCGAATTACACCTGCTACAACAACAGCTGAATCAATATCTAGTCTTGCCAGGTTTTCTCCTCTCAGTCCCTTGGAGGAATCCAAATCATTTCTTCAAGATCAAACATCATCAGCAGAGGAAAAGTCAGAGGAGGATTTGTCAAGCATTAAATCTGACAGGGATCATGTCTCTCATCCTAAACATGTAGCAGAGCCACATTCCTCAAAATCACCAGAATCAGCAACTTCTGAGCATGCAACTCATCCAATTGTGGTGGCATCTGCAACATCCCTCAAGTTTGACCTTGCACCTTTGGAGAAGGCCGACTCTGCAGACAAACAGTCCCAGGAAAAATCCTCTGATGATGAGCCTGAGGAAAACAAAAGCATTTTTGAGGAAGGAACCTTACCATGCAGAATTGAATGTGAAAGAACTTCAGCTATAGAACAATTAAGCACAGCATCTTTACCAGAGCAACATGCTGATGTAAAACCCTCAATAACAATATTAGATTCATTTGATCTGCAAACCATAGTTGGACCAAGAGAAATGGCAAGTTCTCAGAAGGTGCCAGTCACAACATGTGGGACTCTCAGTACTAACACAGAAAGTGAACAAAGTATGAAGCAAGAAGAGGCAGAGAAGTCTAAGGAAATTAAAGACTTGGCTGAAAAAGTACAGGAAAGGATTGAAATGAAAGAAGCAAAACTGAGCAAGATGGAATATGAAGTGAAGTGTGAGAAAGATGAGAAAGAGGGAGTAAAACATAAAACAACTGAGGAAGAACAGATACAATCTGAAAAGATGGTCGAAGTGAGTTCAGAAAAGATGGGAGAGAGCCTAGATAATGGCAAGAAGTCAGAGCAGCAGAGCGACAGTGGAAGGAAAACCGAGCAGTCAAAAACAAAGAAAGAGGTAGAACAAATTGATAAAATTGTAGAAAAGGAATGTAAAGAAAAAATGGAAGAGAAGAAAGAGCAAACAGAAGAAAAAGTGATGGAAAAAGACAGCAAAAAAACAGATAGAGTTGAGTCTAGCCAGCATAGTGCCCTTGCACCTACAATACAGCAAGATGATTTTGTATGTCTAAAGGCTCCAACTGGCTATAGGGAAGATGTTTATGAGGGTATAAAGCAGGAAAAGGGGGGTGAAGAGGAGGAAGAGAAGTATGATTCAATAGAACGTTCACCCACTCCACTATCCGGAGCACAAGCTTGTTACCCTGAGGTCTCCAAGACATCAGATGAGGGATTAACTCGACCCTCTGATCTCGGTATAGAGGCCAAGTCCTCACCTTCAGCTTCACTCTTTAAACACCACAAAGGAGACATCTCTCCATCCTTTATAAATCCAAGCCCACAGGAACTATCAAGTGAGGATGGAGAGGAAGATGCTAGAAGCGATCATTCAAAGGATGACGATGGTGATGAGCGTGAGCAGCATTCTGTCAAAAGGAGATCTCACAAACAGCAGCATCATCATCCCCATAGTCACCATGAAGTTGGTAAGGAGGGATCACACAGCATTCCGAGTGGTACAGTTACTGGGCACGGCATTATGCTGGCAGGGGAGGAAACTCCTCCTACATCTTTGAGCGAGTCACTCCCATCTCAGTCGGACTCGGATGTTCCTCCAGGGACTGAGGAATGTCCTTCAATTACAGCAGAAGGAAACCTTGATTCGGATGAAGACGCAGAACATCTACCTGTGGACAAAATGTCTGCAGCTGGCGGCAACGGAGGAAGTCATCATTCTTCCTCCCCGAGGAATCAAGATCCCCCTCCCATCCCAATGAAAGACCCTCTTCCTCCCCCTCCACACCCTGATATGTGCATGGTGGACCCAGAGGCCCTTCTCAATGGCCAGACCCACACAGAACGACCAATGAAGAAGGACCTTAAAACAAATAGAGGCTTGAGGAAGACACTAGGGAAGTCTGCATCGCCTGCACGTAAGGGAGATGCAAAAAGCAGGAGATCTACTACACCTGTGAAGCAGACATCTAAAGACTCCTCACCTCATGATCTTAAAAGAAAAGATTCGGAGAAGACTTTTCGTTTGTCCAAAATGTCTGAGACACAGGGATCCAGGGGAGACATCCACAACCCAGGAAGAGGATTGGTCAATGGCGTTAAGAGTAATGCAGGTACAAACATCAGGGATGCATGACATATTAGTACCAGGTTTTTGAGTGATATAACAGATTTTAATAATTTATCAGCCAATATTGGATATTTAATTGCACATGCTAATTGCCATTACTTACATTTAAATTATCTTCAGTGTAATGTAACACTAACTTAAATTAATTCTTCAAACACACAATTTAATACTGTTAAAAGTAGTTTTTGCTGTTAAAAGTAAAATGAACATCCTTTTTCTTACTGAACATTATAATATTGTGATATCTAAATTTACTTTTACCATTTGAAATAACAGATTTTTTGTTTTTAGTGCTTTCTTTTTAATTTATTTAGACAAACTAGTACATATTTTTTAATGTTGTCTGTTTATTGGCAATCAATCATAACATGGTAGAATTATCAGTATAAGCCAGACAAATATCTCAATTGTACAGCATTGGTTCTTCACTAAACCACACATGCAAATAACCAATGGTATATACTTTAAGGCTCCAACCTGAAATCCAGTGCTGGGACTCCACCTGGATCACCCATCTATGTCGATCTAGCTTACATTCCCAACCACTGCAGTGCTAAAAATGTTGATCAAGAGTTCTTCAAGCGAGTGCGAGCAGCATACTATGTCATCAGTGGAAATGACCCAGGCAGTGGTGAACCCAGCCGTGCCGTTCTAGATGCACTCCTGGAAGGGAAAGCACAATGGGGCACTAATCTCCAGGTATGATTTGACTTTACAGTAAAATTAAATATATGGATGAGTTTGTATGTTTGTTGTCGTTATCCCATAGAACAGGGGGGGTTTCAAACTGGGGTCTAGGGACACAAGGGGCTACTAGTTAATATGCAAAAAAAAAAAGTTGAAGTGCACTCAATATATTAATTCAGTCCATGTTTAATGTAAGGATTGAAACCCCTATCCTAAGGTTTTATTTGCAAGCAGAACTCTGCATTTCATCTGACCATCTTCTTCCCATTTAGGTCACTTTAATCCCAACACATGACACAGAGGTAACTCGGGACTGGTATCAGCAGACCCATGAGAAACAGCAGGACCTGAATATAATGGTCTTGGCCAGCAGCAGCACAGTGGTCATGCAGGATGAATCTTTTCCAGCCTGCAAAATAGAATTTTGAATTGGTTTTCTATTTAGCGCTTTTCATTCGTTCCTCATTCATTTCTAATCTTTTAGGTTTAGATGAGTCGCTTAAACCACAACCTTCCATCCGCTGCCATTTATAGTTTGTATTCTAATCCACAAAAATGCAACAAAATCCTAGTGCTGTCAAAAGACTTTATTATAAGCTTTGGTCCTGAATCTATTGTAAATTTTTGATTGCATCTGCAAGGCTTTGGCAGAAAACTGAATGTTCACTAGCTAGCTGTTATGAAATAATAAATGTAATTTTCAAGTAAGCTAAAGTTGCATTGCAAATTGAGTTTTCTCTTATATTCTTTAACAACTTACCAGAGACCAGGATTTTATCCTGCCTGTGATTTAAATTCAAAGCAGAAAAAAGCCCTCTGTGAATTGGTTAATTCATTATCTGATTCATGTTCTGCATCCATTTTAACACATGTACCACATATAGACACAGTTGTCCAGCAGAACATACTCTAAACATAAGGTCACAAGGCCTTGAAGAAACAACCTCTAAACTAAAAAAAAGTTCAGAGTAGCTGTCTTGTGAGCTACGGTTACAGTGAGGCTAGATGCAGTCTCTCCATGAGATCACATACCAGCAGAAAGAGTGAAGAAAGAAATAACTGTACTCTAAATTGCTAATCCAATGCAGATTTGTGCCAAATCTCAATTCTTTCATATGCCGATTTCCAAAATCGAACATAATCCAAGATTTGTGTCCCTTAGGTGACAAAAGATGGATCATTCTCCTGCAGTTTTATCTCAATAATGTGATAGTAGGGAAGACTCTACATTTATATGTACATGCTTTTAAGAGTAAAACAAAGTAGATGACATCTCGACAAATGACTAATCCACTGATATGACTTTAGTTTTTGATTTTGGTTGAGTAGGCTCTAATTTTATCATATCATGATCATGTGCATTCAAGGTTATAAAATGCAAAAGGTTACAGGAAGAATAGTTTTGTGTTTTCTCAGTATTGCAATTACTGTACTAAAGCATGAGGCCCTCTTGGACTTAACATTGTAGGTGTATTAATTTAGTGATCTGTTGGGGTCCAGATCTCTTTTCCAAAGCAGATTGATAACGAGCAGCTTAAACACAATCTGCCCATAAATTGAGTAGACCACTGTTAGAGTGAAATGGAGATTTTATTTTATTGCCAATTACATGATGTTCTGTTGTTTCAGTGAAAATATAAATGTGGCCACTTTAAAGACCAACAATTCCAATAATGCTTCAAATGATCTGTTATATATTTTGGAGTAGAGGTTTCAGACTTGTGACATACTGAATGTTTTGATTGTGCATTGCTGATATACTTGACCTGATTTTTTTCCCCAACCTGAGATTCTCTGACCCACAAGCACTTTAGGTTTAACTTGTTTGAAAGGAAACTTGTGGAAATTACATTATATATCAAAAGGTAGCAGTAGAGACTAATCAATCAAATTGAATAGTTGTTTCATGGTTGCTGTGAGAGCAGACAGTGAGGGTTACCCTCGTGCCTTTTGCGTGTTGTTTGACAAAGAAAATGTTAAGTCATCACATACAAAAATATGTGTACTAACAGATTTATTTTGGATTAGCGAAAATTTGAAATTCTTTACAGCCTTACTTTAGATTTATGCTAATAAAGTTTTAATTGAGTATTATAAAAAAAGCAGGCATTTATAATGATAACACTTTAGAAGTACAATTGCACTTTTCTAAAATGAAGTCAGTTTGGTTGGTAGGCATCATGTAAATAAGTACAATTTTAATATATATAAAAAAAAATACGATTAAAATGACTGGTCAACATTTGTTTTTTGGTCTGACGAAGTGATCAATAACAACTTTTAACTAGTTATTATCTAAATTTAATTCTATGGAGGTCAGTTGAGAACAAATGCACTTAAAGTACTAGAACAAGAAGAGTTTAAAATACATTTTTGACTTTTGTTGCCAGTATCACTAAACATTAATTGGCATTTTTATGGCTTATATCTTTACAAATAGTAAAAATATGAATTCAACCTAACCTGAAGTTATATCAATTACAAACAAGCTAACAATTGGTGTTTCTGTTTGCACTGGAGGCAAAAAAAACATTAGCAATCTGTCATTGGCTTTAGAATGCCTTTGGAACTGAAATAGTCTTGATTTAACAGTGGCTCTACATCTTCAGTTACATTGTGAACAGTATCTTTAATAGCAAAACATCAAGGCCTCACTGGTAAATGCACAATTGTTTTGTCCTTAAAAGAACCCTGCACTGCATCCCTAACCCTAATCCAGTATATTCACAGTGAGTGGTTTGTTTTTAGTCTGTCCTGATTTTTTTAAAATGTAAAAGTCAGTATTATGCATTGCAGTAGACTTAATTTTGAGTTATTTAAATATAGATTTAAGTTCTCTCAGAGAAGTTGTCTTTGAAATGGTCAGTGACAGGGTCTATGTGTACTTTTACTAACTGAGAACTCACAGGTTAGCAGTGGTGGTCAAAGCCTAAGAATTAATCACTACGGTCTCAAACAAAAAAAAAAAAAAAACAATAGATGACGTTGAAGATTATACTAGTTTATTAGTTAGATACAGAATCATTTGCAAAATCATGCCCAATTCCAACGATGTACGCAAACCCACACTGAGACCAAATTCTTTTATTTTTTTGCTGGAAGGATTGTTACACTAAAACGGGCTGAATCTGTACTGTAGCCTACATCTTATGGGTTGGATATATTTTCATATTTGAGAACGTGTTTTTTTTTTCTCTGTCTCAAATACCTGGCCTTAGTAACAAGTACTATATGGTCTTATTAAATAGCTGTGATTTCTTTACACAAAATTAGTTTTGTGATAAAGATGAATGCACTAACTTTTAAATAATATTTTTGAATGTAAATGTTGCTTCGCTGGATGCTGCTTGAACAAAACAAAGAACTAGCAAAATATGCACATGGAACAGTAAACCTCAGAAAATGGGTCAGCGAAAGACCTGGCTAAGATCGTGAGTGACTCATGACAAAATATTACATGTTCAGCTGTTGCTGATTTTAGTACAAATACATAACTCTCTTGAAAATAAGATTTAGAAACTTTGGTTAGCAGAAGGCTGTTTCACAACTACCACACTGAAAATGGAATACACTATAGCATTGAGGTTTCCCCCTTTACAATAAAAAAAAAGCCAAAATAGAAATCAAAACAAATGGCGTAACCTGTACATAAATCAAAATAGCTGACGTGGTCATTTATGTGAAATGCTTTCTTTAAAGAAAGTTATATGGTCATTGTAATTCTACTTTCCTAAAGATAAAAAAGACTGCTTAAAGTACCTCTATGAATCTCTATTAGTTCAATTTCATTCTTACATCAAATGCATCATGATGTGATGGCTTCATTTAGCCATGTCATGTATACGTATCCATCTTTGCATGTGACCTTATTAGTTATACTACTGAATGTAATTGTTTAATAATCAGAATTTAAACTATTTTAAGAAGATATATTTGAAGCTAATTGTCTTTATGGTACTGAAATATGCATATATTATTGGGCTTGGCTTCTGTTTGCCCTAAGATGTTGTTGAAAAGATGCTGTGATATTTCCTCGTTCTTTGGCGCTGAATGAATCTTAGTTCTCTTCTTTAGTGCAATATTCAACATTCTGTCTTTAAAAGTTCAATGCAAAAGTAGATTTCTGCTGATTTACTGTAAAGGGAACCATCCTGGTGATCATCAATAAAAAACATCCAAATTTGGAAAACTCTTTCTGTGTGGACCTCTTCATTATTATTATTATTTTTTTTTCATGCACTTATAAGACAGACTGGCGACCAAAATACAATATTTAAACGAAATGGCAGTGCGATGACATGGTCGATCTCAAAACAAATTAATAAGCTTTATTAAAAAATGTATAGCGTTAATCTGACCGTATGAAATACTTGATTCTGATTGGTCAATCGCAACAAAAGTGCTCGTCAACATTCCGTACTGTCGGTTCAAGATTTTTTCCATTCATTTTTTCCATTCTTATAAAAGTCTTCCTCAAAATATTATAAGAAAGAGCGCTCACAACAGCTCTGTCTTTATAGGTATATAAATTATAGTTAAAATCTATTTAGCTGTAAAGAAAAATAAATGGTAACGCTAGGGTGACCATACGTCCTCTTTTCGGACCTAAAAAAATTCCCAAATCGGTCAAAATGTCCGGGATTTGGTTTTTGCTTTCTACAGTCGCCATTAGAGATGGGCGATACCACTTATTTATGATACTGACACTTTTAAAGGCCGGTATCTTCGATATCGATATGATACTGAACTTTTAAATTATGAAATTTATTAAATTACTTCAGCGTAAAATGGGTAATGATATTCCACTAAATTTTATATTTGAAATGCGTTTTAACATTCAATATGCCTTAACTGCAACTTATAAGGTTATATTTTTGTTTAGACATTAAAATATGTTTTTTGAAGTGGTAACCATGAAAATCTACAAATAATATAGTTGAACTATGGTCACTTTAGTAAAACCATGGTTCATTTTCCTAAGGGACTTCCAGTGACAGGCTGATGCATGCATACAATGCACCGTTTCTATTCTGACAGTGTATGATTTATTCTAACATTACAGAAGAGAAGAACATAAGCTAATAAGTGATCAATATGAACTTTTAACAGTCAATTTAAATAACTGATAACAATTTCAGATTATTTTTCACATTCTAGTATTGCATATAATAGTTTGGTTTGGTTTTCTGAGGAAATCTGTGGTGTTACTGTCGATAGATGTTTGAACCTAGAACAGTCTTTTTTGAACAGTTTCTCCTCCTTTCCTTTAACACTGAAATTATCTCACCTCATGCTAACTGAGCGTCCACAGCAACACACACATTTTGCTAAATCTTTTGGCAGGAGCTGAAGTGGTTGTTAGCCTCTTAGTCTATGAGCACCGGCCGATGACACACTTCTTAATTCGCCAGCTCACCGTCATGGATAACTGGCCTCTTGGTTGTTATGATGATTTCATATTACAAGCAGTGGAAAGAGATTTTAGGGCAGAGAGATGGGAGCAATTTATGATATTGTCTTTTCAATTTGATTAATTGTCTCGGTAACCTGTCAGAATTTATATGGCACATAAATTGTGAAATGAATTAGGCAGCTTCTATGAAATTCAAACTAGGTTAGAGAATATGCACAATATCATTCACTTCAAAGACCCGATTCTGTATTATATTTCATCATTCCACTCCATCAGGTCCCTTTGGGAAAATATCCACTGGACGTTTGGCATATTTTTCCCCACATGAATGAAAACGAGCTAACAGAGCACAGTCTGACTTGTTTTTAGGATGCAGGCTGCCTGTGATGACTTGCTGTCTTCACACACCAGGCACTCATTCAGCTGAAGTCAATCCGTCACTATAGCAACACAGCAGCACAGCTGAGGGCAAAGCATGAGTCATCATTATTGTTTTGCATCACTCATTTGAGATCCACTCACACCACAGATTGAATTTCAAAACCTCAATTAGGTCGGAGAGAACAACAAATGGCACCAGGTATAACTCGCACTGATTTGGTATACTATGAAGCTGTGCATTTTATTCATAAAAAAATATCACAGAGACTTTTTTTATTAAGGAATTTAAGTCTGTAATATTAAATATACTTTAAATTTTACAGAGTAAACAACAGCAGACTGCAGACAGCTGAACATTCTTGAAAGGTCTATTACAGCTCATTTTTCATTTTTCGTTGACATTATTCACTCACCTTCAAGCTGCTCCAAACCTGAGTTTCTTCCGCTGAGCACAAAATACGATGTTTTGAAGAATGTTGGTAACCAAACATTTGACATAATTCACTTATAGTTTGGGGTGGGGGGGGGGGGTACTATGTAAGTGGATGGCTACCGTCAACTGTTTGGTTACCCACATTCTTCAAAATATCTTGTTTTGTGTTCAGCGTAAGAAATAAATTCACATGTCTGGAATGACATGAGGGTGAGTAAATGTTTAGGTGAACTATCCCTTTAATCATTCTCAAACAATACCTTTTGCATTTCATACAATAAAGATACAGCAATTTTCATTTAAATCTAAAAACAAATCATGTGATCAAAAAAGAATAAAAAATATATATAAAATAATTCTGATATACACAAACTGAAAAAAAGAGTGGTTAAAATTACACATTCTTGATCGGAGTGATTCAATATATTTTTGTAGACTCATTGGTCAATGTTGAGTATTTATTTGAGTTGCATTTGGTAGGGTGAGAAAAAAAGATGCAGACAATTACTATTATCTGTAATGTCTCTGTCTCTCCACCGGAGCTCAGAAGTACAGCAGAAGAGCTAATAACTTGTTTCAGAGCTGTATATGCTGACAGATCAAACTATCAGCTGAATCTCAGCCAAAGAGGCTCTGTGTTGTTTAGGCAGAAGAGCAGATAGTAGAATATTAGCAGCTATGTAGATAACTATGACAGTTTCAATCTTAACCTCGATCCTTTAAAGAGATACTGCAAAACTGATATAAGAGCAAAAACTGTTTCCAAGATGTCTACTTGCTGTTGAATCTGATGTTGGATGAGGGCTCTGCTACAGATGGAGACGAGGACCCGGCCCTGGATACGGTACTGGGAGGGCTGCTGGTGTCTACACACACAAACACACACAGTTAATGTCCTTGTCTTTTAGAATTTTTTTATTTCTTGTTTTTGTCTTGGTCAAAAAATATCCTTTAAATTTAGCAATATCATATTCATTGATTTAATCAAATTTATATTGAATAAAATGGTGTGTAATATCAGTTGAAAAAAAAAGAAATATTTTAATTAAAAAGAAAACATTTATACACCACTTTTCATAAGTTTGGGGCCGGTAAAATATTATTGCTTTTATGGTGACCAAGGCTGGATTTATTTGGTCAAAAGCACAGTAAAATACAGTTTGCTATATATATTTTTAAAATATAATTCGTTATTGTAATTTCAAAGCTGAAAGTGTCACATGATCCTTCAGAAAACATTTTAATATGCTCACTTTGTGCTCAAAAACCATTTTTTATTATCAAAATTAATCTTTAAAACACATTATAAAGTCAGCCAAACCAGAACCTGTTGTCAGATTCTTAGTATTTATTTCATGAATCATAATTTTAGTGACAACATTTATAAAAACAATATCCTGCTGTATTAATGTTACATATCCAATAACAGAACAATTACACTATTAATCTGAAATATACTTTTCTCTTCCAGCATGTTGCTGGCCCCACTTTCACAAACAATATTATAGTAAATGGGTTACAAAAAGGCAGACAACGCAGTGACTAACGCAACCTAGATTTAAACTGAAAGCTGCTCCTAAAGCCAGAGACTAAACATAAATCACTAAACTCCCAGAGGAAACTGCGACATTAAACGCCAACAGTAATCATCAAAATGGCAGAGCTTAAAACCAGAATAAACCTGACAACTTAAATTCTTGCACCAAATTTGAGGTTTCATGTGCCCTCAAAGTGCCTTATCATGCTAAAAAAAGTACTGTGGAGGTATGCATACAGTATGTGATGGACCCTGGATATGAAAATCTTTAAAGGCATCTTGAGTAAAACTGGAAGCGGCAAGACCAGGTTAACAAGATACGGAAATCTGTGCAAATCCCCTATTTTTACTGACAATGTCCATCCCTTTATGACCACAGTGTACCTGCCTCGTTATAGCTACTTCCAGCAGACGTGGATGTCACAAAGCTCAAAATTGTGTGAAACTAATTTTTTTGAACATGTCAATGACTTCACTAGACTCAAATGGCCTCTACAGTCACCAGATCCCAATCCAACAGAGCAACTCTAGGATAGGGCTGGACAATTATGGCCTAAAGTCAAAACCTCGATTAATTGAACATTTTACCTCGATTACGATTAATGAACGATTATTTGGTTTCTGTTTTGTTTCGTTTGGTTGTACCAGTGGGCCCTGTTTGAAAGTGTTTAATTTGTATGTTCGTTCTGTTTATTTGTTAATCAACATGCCCGCCACGTCCCAGAATGCAACGCGGCGCCCAAGCCCTATTAGGCGCGGTCACTTTAAGAGACAATGAATTCATCCAATATAATACACATACGATTTTTTTTCTCAACTGTTTACTTTAAGACATAACTGACAGTTTTTTTCGAACATACTATCCAAGACATATTTTTTATGTATTTGTCGGTACAAGAGCAAAAACAGACAAATTCGGTGTTCAAGTGTTTTGAGACGCCTCTCACTGCTTGAGCCCTGAACACCAGAACACCGCGGTGTTGAAGTGGGCTCTTACACATCCTTTTCTGTTTGTTTAAACTGCGATTTGTTTTTGTTCGTTGAGGTGCAGGAGGAACTTAAAGGAGAACTTTGCAAAGGAGAGCTCGGTTCAGTGTTGCTGTCTGTGAGACGCAGCTCTCTCTCTGCGTGCGCACCGAGTACAGCGCGCGAGTAACCAGCTGCTCAGTTCAGCTTTTTCGCGTCTTGTGTTTGAATGCTTTAACGTCTTTTGAATGGTTACATTTGCAAGTGGTAAGGCTTAATAACGCGTGAAAATGATACGCTTTCGTGTCGACACGCAGCAGCGTTCTGTCAACTGTCCTGAGCGTCTTTTTAGACTGGCCTCAGCCAGATGGTTGAGATCGACTATTAAAGGTGGGATTGTGGCGAGTGGCGCGGGGCCGAGGGACGTGGGAACACGAGTGAGGCTGGCAGTGATTGGGCAAATCAGTGGCACCTGCGGCCCACCGCCGGTCTCGAGTCCCACGTAGGAGATGGAAGGATATAAAACTGGAGCGACGACAGTGAAGGACGAGAGAGGACCAGGCCTGGGCTTTTAGTTGTGTTTATGGTTTTATTTTGTGCGCATCAGTCGTCCGTGAGGGGCTGGTGCGCTGTTTTGTTTATTTTGTGATTATTAAAGTTTCATTTGATTGTCCGCCGGTTCCCACCTCCTTCTTCCCGATGATTATTAGAGTTTAAATCGTTACAGTGGTGCCGAAACCCGGGAGAAGGAGGGACGCGCTGCTGAAGATCCCTCGCCGCTGTGGTGAATCCGCGGTGCCATCGAGCAGGCGAGGAGGATGCCGCCATGGACGCTCGAGGCGGTGGACTGGAGCGAGTTGCCGGGGACGGGCGAGCTCGCTGCCGACCGCCCACGATAGGGAGGGGCGGCTGCCTCCGTGAGGGAGCGGAGGAGTCGGCGCCGTTCGCCAGGGGTCCGGAGCCTGCTGCCTCCGTGAAGGTATCCGGAGGAGCAGGGAACGGGGGACTCCTGCCGGCTGCCCAAAACCGGAGGATGGATGGACATTGTCACAATGCAGCTGTACGAACATGGTAGCTCAATATAATAATACACATCCAATCGTCTAATCGCTTGAATGTCCAAACCATAAAACAAATACAACTGATAAAGTTTAGTGAAGACTCAAGGCTCACCGCTCGCGCGCATCACTATGTGTTGAACCTGCCTTCACGTCCGTGTTTTGCTTTTATGCTTCTGACTGCCAGAATCATGTGGCTACACACGCTTTTAAGGGGGTTAGTATTAACAGGAAATAATCGAAATAACCGACATGGGAAAATTACTTCGGTTAGAGGTCTTAAATTTCGGTTTCGATTACTTTTCGATTAATCGTCCAGCCTTACTCTAGGATATGATGGAAGATTCACATCATGGAATGGCAGCCGACAAATCTAGAGCAACTGTGTGATGCTATCATGTCAATATGGACCAAAATCTTTCCGGAATGTTTCCAGCATCTTTTTAATATGAAGAATTAAGGCAGTTCTCTAGGCAAAAGAAGGTCAACACAAGGTGTACCTAATAAAGTGGCCAGTGAGTGTACATCATGATAAATTGAAGTATACTCACACCAGAGAGACTGTGCAGCTGGTTGGTTCTGGACCGGTGTTGACATTGGCGTCTCCTGATTATCAACATCTATGGATGGCTGGGAGTGGGTCTCAAACATGGCAGACAGGGCTAAAGAGCAAAAAAGAATATACACTCTTATACACTCTTAAAAAGAACCATTTTTGGTTCCCCCAAAGAACATTTCAGTGAACATTAAAAAGTATTTTTAAGTGTGAAGAACTTCCTAATAAACTCAAAAGAAACTCTTTCCACTATAAAAAAAAATGGAATGGAAAGTTTCTATGGATGTTAAAGATTCCTTATAGAACTGTTAATGTCAATAAAAAAAACTATTTTAAATGAAAGTGGCAATTCAGACAATTTAAGCAGTTACTCGCGTTTGGTGTAAATAATTATAGCTTTGATGCAAATGTGATCAACATCCTCATAAATTTGATTTCCTGACAATCAAGTGTAATAATGTATGTGAAAGTATTTGTCCACTTACATTTGAGCCTCTTAAATTGTGTCTCACTCCCGTTCTTACACAACGCCGTGAGGAACTCGTCCACCTGCTTGAGGGACAGTGAGTTGTGCAGTGTCTCCAGTGGATAGATGGAGGGTACCAAGGAGCAACCTTCAAACCCTGCACCAACACATGGTCCAAAACACAAACTCATTATTACGGATTATCTATAAGCACTTTCTGAGCTCTTGTATATGGAATACACAACAAAAGTGACCTACAAGCACAGTATGGCCATACAAACACCACCCAACACAATTTAGACGCTGGGTATCAAGAATTGTTTTTAGCAACCCGGAATCTCAAGAGATGCACCATGATGCAACTGGAATTGCATTGTATCATGTTGGCTTGTGACACATTAGTATCTTCACAATTAATTGTTAATATAACAAGTTCTAGAATTCTGGTCCACTAACAAGGTGTTTTGCATCTCGTTTAAGGCAATATCAGTTTAATGTCGAGAGAATTATGACTGACTGCTGAAGACTAATAAAACAATTAGGAGCTTTACACATTTAACTAACCAATAAAAAGATTAGAGAAACTCAACTGCCATAGTGGAGAGACACATTTCAATGCCTCTATATTGAAATGTATTTAATTACATCTTCATTTGCTAATGTGTTTAGGTTAGCAGTAATGGAACTAGATGATTATAGAGAAAATGTGTAAATGGAAGCACTGCACTTTCCTAGTTTCATTATGAGAAAAACAAACAAAAAAAAACAGTTACTCAGAGGCAGTTTAATTCCGCACCTTATATAAAATATAACCCTTTTTTTATCTCTTAAGCTGGGTGCACTGTAGTTCTTGTCTATCCTTTAGAATAGTTGGTAATTAGGGGCGCATCTCGTCAGTAAAGCCTGTTCTCTAATTAGCAGTAAATTCCATCAGGTGTGTGATTTCCATAGAGCAGCTGCTCCTACACAGAGCCGTGTTAACTGACAAGAGAACCAGCTTTAATGACAAGATGCGCATTAATTATTGGCCGATATTTTCCATGCATCCCTATTGCTAATAGTTTTGGACTTTTGCAAGCAGGTCATTCAGTTAGCGAGTTGAATCTGTAAACAAATTAGTCCTGATTTATTAACAAATCCATATGTGTGAGAGCAATAACAGCATACAGCTTGGATGATGTTATTTGTTTAATTCTACTGATATAATGTGTGCCAGGCTGCTTTGTCATGCAGTTTATACACACCATATGGTAAGATCTACATGCAATAAACACTGTTTTTGAATCCAGACCCACCAGAACACTATGATTCACTCATTAAAATACAAAACCTTACAATGAATCATGCGCATAAGCAATGTCTAATGCACTTCCATGTTCCTTACAAAGGTTACATAAATATGTTATATATATTTCATATTAAGCTGCATATATATATATATATATATATATATATATATATATATATATATATATATATATATATATATATTCAAAAGAAGAGCATTTAATTTAAACAGAAATCTTTTGTGACTGTATAAAATGCCATATAAATGTTTTACTGAACATCAGTACCATAATCAAGGTTCTACCATTTCATAAAAGACTTATGCCACTGGAGGTCATGTATTACCTTGATTTTACAATTGTTAAGATGATATAAGAACACAAAGCTTAAGAACACTCAATAATGGTGGTAAAATAAAATTAACCACAGGCCTCTTGTGCATCATTGTCTTTTTCTGTCTTAGGAAATTGTCGAATTGATTTTTTTTTCAATGAAGTTACTCTAATAAAAAAAGTGTAAGATGGCTTCGTTAAAGCATTATACTTACTCTATGCAGAAGTTAACATAAGCAAGTGGTCTTCACATTCACCAAGCCATATGTACAGACATGGGGTAAGAAAAGAGGTTATGAGATGTTATACACTGGAAAGAAAGGCCACAGAGTGAAGAAAAGCAAGAAGTCAGATAAAAGAGCAGAGCAGATAATTCTAACACTTTGGCATAAGCTGAAGCATCACAAACTCTGTTGCACATGTACACCAAAATTGAGGTAACTGAGCAAGTTACAAGGGTGGCTGACCAGAGAGGCATTCTGGGGTTTTCTGGCCAGCACGGAGCAGGCGGAGGTGATAGGAACAGCGGTGTAGGTGTTGGAGAAGAGCCGGGTGAGCAGAGAACCCAGCTAACAGCTTTACCACCTGATGCTCCTCTAAGAGCTCTATGGGAGAGATACAATTAAAGGAGGACAAAAAGGACTGAATGGATGCAAGATGAGAAGGTTAGCAACAGAGAAGCTGACAAATGTCTGAGAAAAAGGAATGCTGGGAAGACAGAGTAAATGATGGAAGGGGAAAAGATCTATAAATTCTATAATTGTTTTTAAGAATAAATAAATAAAGTTACACTGTAATTAAAAAAAAAAAGTACAGGTACAGGAATTCTGGGAAGGTAGAGGGGAAGAAATTAGTGGAGTAGTGTTAAATTAAAAAAATTACTATTAACTTCTCATTTGTAATAAATAAATACTTTAATATTACTACAATTAAAAAGAAACAGTATTTATTTTGTTTATTGTTTAGTTAATTATTGAGAATGTGGAGTCAGTTTCAGATGCTGAATCATTCAATCCACTGAGTATCAGAAGGAAAATACTGAGTAACAGGAGGAAGAGGAGGGAGAGGGATGAGGTAAGCAAAGATGTGGCAGAGATAGAGGGGGGGTAGTGTGGGCCGTAGGGAAGCAAAGGATTCGGGAGCGAGCTAAACAAGGGATGACAGAGATGGAGGAGAAAGGAGAGGCCACTGCAGCTCACAGCAATGAGGATCCACTGCCACAACCCTGCTGAGATGTTTTTGCCACAGTGACTCAGCAACATACAATTAATGAGCTGAAATTAATGTAATTATTTTTTTTGTCAGGACCTAAAATTATTTTCAGAGGCAACCAGAGAGCAATTAGAGTCCCTGTAAATAAGCTAATTCTCTGAACAGAGCCTAAAGATTAAGCAGAGCTATTTGCATTATCAACAAATGTTTAATTTATGCTATTTGTATTTGAATGAAACATTTGGATAGATTAGGTTTCACAGTGTATGCAAACACTCTTGAAGTTTCATAACATAGTGATTATATAGTGAGTCTAGTGAGAATCAGTGATGTACGAGACACCCCTGCAGCCCCGCAGTGGGGGCCACATCACAGGACATTCTAAAAGGCATTCACAAATTCACAAAAATGCAACTGGAATTGGAAACCAATTCTGGAACCGTTTCTGGAACGTTGTGTATTGCTCGAGACACTGCAAATGACACTTCATTCATGACATCACTGCTGGTGGGAGGGGCCCATCTCATTCTTAGCAGGGGGCCTCGTAGATGTGCAGTACACCACTGGTGAGAAAATACTGTAGGTTCTTTTATTTTAGACTGAAAAAGCAGCCCAAATAAATGTCAATAATAAAAATTATATAAATAATAATTTGAAATTAAAAACAATGGCTGTTTTTAGCTTGAAAAAGCAACGGAGTTAAATTACAATAATAATAATAATAATAATTAAATAAACCGTAATTGAAAAACATATTACAAAATTAATCAAATAAAAAGACATCAACAGTTCAAAATGCTATTGATGTCAAATCGCTATAAATAATAATTATACAATAGTCCTTAATAATAAATAAAATATCGGACATTAATAACGCAAAATGCTATTGACGTCAAATTACAATAATAATTATATAAATAATAATTATAAATTACAAAATTTTTAAGTAAAATAACTGGCATCAACTGTGCAAAACACATTGGTAGCTGAAAGGATTTTGCTTTATTTTTCAATAAAAAAGCAGGCTGTGTCTGTTTTCTGTGTTTACTAACTTGATTTTAATGACTTGATTAACTTAACCTACTGCATACTACAGCCTTTTTGTTTTCCTTAAGATCTGTGGCTTAAATGGGTCGGCTTAACATTTTTCTCACTTTATATCGAATTTGGAAATTGGATAGAAATGGTTTTTCACCAGTAGGTCAACAACTTTTTGATTTCTGCTGACAGCATATAAATAGAGATTCTTTCTCTGTCTTTACAGATATGCTTAATGGATGGTAAAATGACTGACACCTGTTAATAGGAAACGCATGGTTAGCCTGTCTGAAGGGTTTTTAGACTCAAGACCAAAATTTCCCTCGAGGAGTGTTAAACTGTCAAATAAAATAAGCAGAGTTAGATCATTTCAACTCTTCCTTAGACTGTAGTGTGTAGAGAAAAACACTTCAACCAAAACCCGTCTGAACTCGGATCCCTACAGAGACGCCCACATTCACAAAAGCCTTGTGCTAAATATTTGCATCATTTTATAAGGGTTCAGTCCTTCAGTAACAGACTTGCATCATGAGAAAACTTATGAATGTGAATAGAATGATCATCTTAAACGGCTGTCAAATGTCTAAAAATGTAAGACAAACACTTGTAAGTCAAACACTTGGTATACACTAATTGGAAAAAAAAACAAAAAATGATTTATTAAGTATTTTTGGTGTTTTTTGGTTAAAATATATAAATATCCTGAAAACAAAACACATTACTTAAGAAGCAAAACGGCAAATTATATTAAAAGGTGTTTTCAGAAAATATCATTTTTAAGCATTAATTAAAACATCCGCAGTGTTACTTTAGTATCATTGAGATACTATTGTAGTTTATTTTTAAAATCAGTTGTTATTTTTGTATTTTCCAATTTAGTTTTAATTTCAGTAAAAGTTTTAATTCATTTATTATTATTTATTTTATTTATTTTAGTACATCAAATTAAAATAAACGGAAATGATTTTTTTTTTGCCATGTATAAAATAAAAAGTTTATGGTTTTAATCCCTGGTTAGGAAAATAAACTTCAATTCTCTGAAGTCTTAACATCAAACAGTTTTTCTCCTCAAATAAATGTGTGTGTGCGTGTGTATGCATGTATGTATGTGTGTGTGTGTGTGAGTGTATATATATATATATATATATATATATATATATTATTTAATATTACGGGGGTTTTTTTTGCAGTGAAGAGGTCTACTTTGACGCATTTAAAATAATGCATATGCCATGTGATCATTAAAGCAGTAATGGTGGTGGAAGGGCTAACCATTTCTAAATCAAGTGGATCAACATGAAAGATGTTCACACGTTTTTCTACACAAACAGCAATATATCAAGAGAGATATATTCAGTACACAACCCGTGCATCTAGCCAATCAGAAGGAAGAAATGAATTAAGATCGGTGTGTCTTGTGAATCTTAATGAAAAGTATAGAATCGATTTATGAATCAAAAATCACAAATGGTGCTAAATTACAAAGACTATGTTGAAGCAACATCAGAGAGCATGCAGAAGAGTGTCAAAAAGGGACACGGACTCGAAACCTCTAAAACAAACGTACCATTAGTCGGATGCCTGGCATACAACAGAAAATCTCTTTACTGCTGGCATAGAGAGCAGCTCTGAGGAGATAAAAGAGGCATTCGGCGTTACTCGTGTCACTGTGCCCCTCATGAGCGTTCGCTTTTACTCAGAACTACCTGCATTTTTAATCCTCCCACCATCATGCAATCGTTTCTGTTTTTCATAAAGACATCAATAACAAGCAGGTGAAAGAAACAGCGGGGCCAGATGTTGCCCTTGAATGTGGAGATTGAGAAACACAAAACAACAGATGGTCACAACAAACTACCCAGCATTCTCTGTGCTACAGCGTCCTTTTGGATGCAGCATGACAAGGCAGTATTTTGGGTGCTATTTCAAATGTCTTTCTTATGCAAGGTTATCCTCTATATCTCAGAGACACAGCAACACCCTGTGGACAAAACTGTTAATGCCACTAAAGAGTGAGAGGAGAAAGTTCTATTATAAACTATTATTATTATTAAAAACAATTATTATTATTATTATTATTATAAATAAAACAGTATAATGAAATATATATATAAAATAATAATAAATATTATAATACATTCATTTAAAAAAGTAATTAAAATAATTTTTTGATACTGACAGAGAAATGCATTCACTTCCATTAATTCCTGGAAATTAGAAAGTGCAGTTTCCAATGAACGTTTTGAAAATGATCATAATGTTAGAGTTATTCAGTGAGGCTTTAGAGATTGTGGTAAAAGCAATAATTTGTGTTGCCATGGATATTATCCATCACAAACCATCAAAACACATTTTCAGAAGGGTCGCAGGACACTAAAATGTTTTCCTTTTGCATAAAATAGCTTGCTGATTCGTGCAATTTAGCAAACTATGAAACAAATGTTTGTTTACTACATACACATGCAGCATGCAAATAAGCAGTCTGGAGGTGGCAAAGGTGACAAATGATTAGTTATAGCATTATTCAGTAACTGTGGAAACCTCATTTTTCTAAGCGAGACATTGATAAACAGCTAAACGCAAATGGTTTAGGAACAGCTCCTGTTGTGCGTAATGCCTTCATTTGTGATGACTAAAATTTCAAGAACAATCTAAATGAAGTATGCTGAAAAATACAGCCACTAGGATATAGTATACAAGAAGGGAATATTGAATGCTAATGTGGTTGAGTCTCTATTTAGTAAAATGGGAATATTAGTAAGTTATTCAGAAGAATTGTTTGCTGGAATGTTTGTAATGAAGTATGTCATAACCCTGTGTGTGTGTGTGTGTGTGTGTGTGTGTGTTTGGGACATACCGGTTTGAAAAGACAGATCCCTGAGTGAGGAGGGCTTTTTGCAGGGAACTTGATCTAGGTCTCTCAGGTTGGGGAAGGTGGCACTGAAGAGGCCCGCACACTGGGTGCCTGCGTGTGGGAGGGGAGGGAGACCGGGTGGAGGAGTGGGTGGGGGCGATGGTTAGTGAACATGCAGCTCCTCATTTGAAGTTAAAGTTAAAAGGATAGTTCAGCACAAAATTAAATGATCTGTTCTAAAACATTTCTGAATTAAAATTGACATTTTATATTTCTTAGGACATAAAGTAAAAAATACTAGGGAAAACAACTGTAAAAAAAATAAAATAAAAAGATAATATTTTTGAAAAGAAAAGGTAGTAGTATATTTTATATTTTTAATAATATTCTTTTTTATTTTAATAAGTAAATATAAGATTACATTAAATATTTAATTATATAACTATAAAATATAGTTATTTGAAAAAAATAAAAATATAAATAAAGTCTGCTTGCAAATGTAGGAATTAACATAAAAATCTAATTTTAAATTAAAATATAGCATTTTATTAATTCATTATTCATAATAGCTATAAAATATTTACCCCTAAAACAACTATTGTGCTTTGAATGTGCTTGTTATTACTCGGTGGTTTATATTTTTTTCACAATTGTTAAATTATTATTAAGTACTCAAAATGTAAAAGTTTATTGAAAAATGTATTAAAGTTTCTCAGAACCATATTAAACCAAACCGATTACAGATAAGCATTTTAAAATGGATTTTTAAAAGATTTTGTCTTCTTTGACACTAGTATTTGTCACTGACCAATTTTTTACATACATTTTTGGCTGAATTATCTCTATAAGCTCAATTCCAGGCATAGAGATTACTTTTTTATATATATATATATATATGGAAAACCCAGTAAAACTGCTGATATTCTGCTGGGAACATAAATATATTGCCAGTGCAGGAGGGTGAAACACTGAGTGACACTAGAGGGCAGAACCGAAAAAAACAGCACTTGTTCAAAAGCTCAAATGAAACGCATGCCAGAGGCAACATGCACTTCTTAAAAAACTGTGATCTACAAATCAGGCTATAAAGCTTTAGTAAGGTGCAAAAAAATTAGCCACTATCTTCAAACATTATGTAAAAACCGTGTTCATCGTCACCTCCTAAATGTTCTTTGGAGATAGAAATAGTATAGACAAGAATAGCAGAGAAGGTCCTGCCAGCAGCCATATTTAGACCACTACTGGCAGCATGGACACATTTCCGATGCAATGGGAATGGCATGATTTAAATAAACTCGAGCAGGGTCCATCACCTGTGTCATTTGCGCAAAACAGAATCAAGCACATTTAACAGTCAACATGAATGGGTCACTTATGAGAGGTTGAGAGGTTTTTCCAATGAGACTGATGACAGGAGAGATCTGCTTCATGAAAATGACACAAATGAAATGTTATTCTCACCTAGCCCGCTGGGTTGGATCTCAGGTGACTGACGAGAAGACGACGGTAAGATCCGATATGCCAGTCCCCGAGAGGAAGTGTTACTCTCCGAAAGAGCCTGCATAAGGACATACATAAAAAGATAGACATAAACACACAACAGCATCGCTAATCGTTTAAGCGCAAATATTCTTTCTAAGTAAATTCAGCTTGTTATTCAGTTTTTAAATTAGAACAGTTTTTTATGCCAAGTTTTGATGCCAAGAACCCCAAAGATGATGACCCCCTGTGATGAACTTTAAGTGATATATTTTTATATACAGTACAGACCAAAAGTTTGGAAACATAACTATTTTTAATGTTTTTGAAAGAAGTTTCTTCTGCTCATCAAGCCTGCATTTATTTGATCAAAAATACAGAAAAAAAATGTATTATTGTGATATATTATTACAACTTAAAATAATTGTTTTTAAATTTATTATACTTTAAATTATCATTTATTTCTGTGATGCAAAGCTGAATTTTTAGGATCATTATCACATGATCCTTTAGAAATCATTCTAATATGATGATTCATTCTCAAAGTTGGAAACAGTTCTGCTGCTTAATATTTTTTCAGAACATATGGTACTTTTTTAGGATACTTTGATGAATAAAAAGTAAAAAAAAAAGAAGCTATGTTTTTAAAATATAAATATTTTGTAATAACAATATACACTACTGGTCAGTAATTTGGGGACAGTAATTTTTTTTCTAATAAAACCAATACTTTTATTCAGCAAGGATGTGTTAAATTGATAAAAAGTGATAGTAAATAAAATATATTATTAGAATATATATTATTAGAATTTTTTATTTATTTTGAATAAATGCAGTTCTTTTTCACCTTTTATTCATCAAATATATTAGACAGCTGCATGAACTGTTTCCAACACTCATAATAAATCAGAATATTAGAATGATTTCTAAATGATCATGTGATAGACTTGATGTTACATGTGACACTGAAGGCTTGAGTAATGATGCTGAAAATTCAGCTTTGCATCACAGGAATAAATTATTTTTTTAAACTATTTTCAAATAGAAAACTATTATTTTAAGTTGTAATAATATTTCACAATATTACTGTTTTTTTCTGTATTTTTGATCAAATAAATGCAGGCTTGATGAGCAGAAGAAACTTCTTTCAGAAACATAAAAAATAGTAATGTTTCCAAACTTTTGGACTGAACTGTATACACTTCCATTCAAAAGTGTGCGATATCATGATTTTTGATTGTGGATGATTAATGATGATTATATTCACATTAAATATTTACTCAGCTGTAGAGTTACACTCACGGGACACTGCACTTATTCACAATCACAAAAGTACATTATTTGCCAGTTTTTTTTTTTTAAGCCTTGCTGGTTAAACATTTAGTTTGCAGGCTGTTCTGACCTGCTCTTTTTCTGAGTGCTTACACCTGATGCTTACGCACACTAAAAAGCCTGTCAAACAGTGTCTGATTACTAGACTAAGTTATCTTTCACGTCTGATTGTGCCATTACTGTCAAAAACACACAATGGCTAGATATAATCACAGTTGGTTGTCTAAAGTGAAAGTAAACAGAAGAACGGATGTGTGCCTGTACATCAAATGCATGCAGGCTTAAAGTGACAGCAGACTAATAGTACTAAACATGCTGCCGCTTGTCATTAATTAAAGGGATAGTTCACCCAAAAATTTAAATTCTGTCCTCAAGTTACTCACTCTCATGTTTTCCCGAACCGGTCTTGTGCTGAACAAAAAAGAAGATTTTTTTGAAGAATGTGTGTAACCAAACAGTGGCTGGTCCACGTTGACGGATGAAAAAATACTATCACTGAGTCACTGGGGTACAGCAACTGTTTGGTTATACACATTCTTCAATATAACTTTTATGTTCAACTGAAGAAAAAAACTCATTGCGGTTTAAAACAACTTGAGAGTAAATGAGACCATTTTAATTTTGTATATTTGTTCATTCAATATCTTAAATGATACTGCTAAATACATGTACTATACCTAAAAAACCAGCACGGTGTGTTTTATTTTTATCTTATGCGTATTTGTGTATCTTTGTTCTTATTTTTTAATAAAAAATGAAAAAGCAATGACAGAGATTTTTCTTCGCCCACTTTGGCCTAAATGTCTACCATTCTTTTTTATTTTATATTTTGTTACCTTGTAAGGCTTTGTTTTTAAAATAGGGAAACTTGCAAAATAGTAAAACCAATGTAACAAAGATTCGTGATTTTCCTGAAAAAAATTTTTATGTATATTTTTTGCCATATCACCGACCCCAATTACAATTGTTTTTACTGTCACTTTTGATTAATTTAAGGCATCCTTTACTCAATAAAAGTATTAATTTATATATATATATATATATATATATATATATATATTAATTAAAGAACTCAAACATTATACTGTTATACTATGTGAGAAAAATATCATATTCTATAATAAATATTTTTGTAATCAAATATAATACTGTAATTGTTTCCAAAATAAAATAATTGCATTTTATACTCTAATTAAGGCAAATTGTTCAAATATCCTCCTTAATCAATCTATTAATTTTACATTTTTTAAATTTACATTTACATTTAAATTTTCTTCCCAAATTTTAAAAGAACGCCACCAGAAACTCTTGGATCAGACTATTGAGTCTTCACAAAATGATTCACAAAAATCACTGATATTTGTCTGCCGTGGTTAAAATTGCATTACCACCACACTGTGGTGGCTAAATTAATTTAAAGTTTTAAATGTTTAAGTCAATTTTTTTTATTATGGCAGCGGTTAATGAAATCAAGACAATTAAGGCCTAGCAGAAGATCCTATATATTACAGTACTGTACCTCCATAGATCCAGCCTTTCTGCTGCGTATGAGCGGCGACTTCCTCTGAATGTTGATCAGTTCAGTCAGTGCAGCTCTGTCGGGCTCATCTTGGGAGAGGTCTTCAAGACTGCCTTGGTCTGTCTGCTTCTCTTGGTTCTGTTACATATGAAATGGGACTGTTGGAAGTGGTCCAGCATGCAAAATGTTATATATATTTATGTGTGTGTATATATACATTTATGTGTGTGTGTGTGTATAAATATATATATATATATATATATATATATATATATATATATATATATATATATATATATATATATATATATATATATATATATATATATATATATAATAATCTCTCTCCTTGGGGCGAGTAAAACACAGACCTCTGAGGAGGCAGGCCGGAAGCCAAAACCCATTGGTGCATTATCCTCATCCTTGCACCCCTTCACCCCCGGACTAAAGTGCAACTCCACGTGAAAACGTTCCTCTGAGGAGGGGTCCTACAGGCAGACATGTCAGCATATGAAAGAAGCATTGAAACAGAGTACAAAGGGCTGATGCCACATTTCGTACCTTGTTATTGTCTTCATACAGCATAATAACAATCTGTGTCATATAGTTGAGTTCGTTTACAGCGCTGAGGTAGTCCATAGCCTGCTTCCACTGTTCATCTTTTTGCTCCTAAACAGACAAAGATGAGATAAAATTAGTATTAACCTGCATTAAACATGATGCAGGGCATAATGTGCATGTTTGATGATTGTTTACTCACGTCTAACAGGCCTCCATAGCGGAAGATGTTAAGCAGGGAGTGAACGTGGCTCTCGCTGGTGAAATAGAGCCGGGTCCGAACGTGCCGACCCGGAGACATCACTCCCCGCGAATACCTGAACCACCAGGAGGGATGAAATACACAATCTGATCACTCACAGGTTCTGAGGTCTGCAGAGCTTCTACAACAAAAGCTATTTTACATACTATTGTCGACAAAAATATATATATTTAAATATTATGGATTATAGTGTAATAAAAATGGACTACATTTTGACAAAGCTTATCATAAAAATACAATAACTATAAATAAAATAGAAAAACCTGTTAATCTTAAAACTATTGAAAATAAACATTAAACAAATTAATATATATACATTTTTCAAAATGTTGAAAACTCTTGGTCTGGTTTACCAAATTTTATTATTTGACATATTGTCAACAAAAAATAAATACAATAAAAATGGTAACAAAATTCTATACTATTTTAGTCCAGAAGTAAAACTGAATACATTTCATAAATCTTAACATAGATTACATTTATAATTATTTAATAAATACGCCAGGATGTACATTTTTATCAAAATACAATAACTATTACTACAACAAAAAAGAACAATACATTTAAAACAAACAATCTTGAAAATCAATCAATCAATAAATAATTATTTGTACATTTTTCAAAATGCTGAAAAAAGTGTTTGAATTTTAAGTTTTAATTGCTGAAGTCTGACAAATGTTGATTTTTTTTTTTTTTTACACACATTACTGGCAACAAAAATGTTACATTTGTTGACAAAAACTGTTCACCATTTTTGTGCAAGTAAAATGGATATACATTTTTTTAAAAAGGTCAAAGTTAAGCGTAAGGGGTTGTAAGTAAAACAACCACAAAAAAGCCTGCATAATGTACTAAAAGTAATTTAACGCACTATACAGGATCTACAGTATAGTATGCAAAATATGATTTAGCCTTTGGGCATTGCACCCCAGTATAGAGACTCACAGAGGATGCAGCTTGTTGACAGCCTCATCCTCATGTGTTCTCTGAAGATCCAGCTGAATCTTCTTGACCAGAGGCAGGCAGTAGGCACTGGCAATATCCAGCTTCTCCGCTTTAGTGATTCCATACTCCTGAAAGAGAGTGTGCATCCAGGTAACAGCAAGATGAACAAGAATAAACGAGCACTATTAGCCTTGTTTATCGATTCCACTACCTGTGGGATGATGATGTCCGCAAGTGCTCTGGACAGACGGAAAAGCTCCAGCGTGTCCTCCAGACTGAGAGAAGAATTGTGTTGGGTGTCATATTTCACACAGTCATAGATGTCCGGGATCTTACTGATGTCATATCGACCGTTTTTCATGCGGAAGTCACGCTCCAGTTTTGACCAGCGCTGCAGCATGAGCTCCAGAGTCTCGCTGTGGTATAGCTGCAGATCTGTGAAAAGAAAAATATAAATTGTATTTATTTATTTACTTTTTTATTTTTATATTCACATAAAAATGTTATATATATATTACATTTATTTAATATATATCTAAATAAAGTATTACAATTCTTTAAATGTATAGAAAAATTAATAAACATATGTATATATCTATAAACATTTTATAAAATATATTAAATCTTTAAATATTTAATTTATGTTTAATATTTAATGTTGAGCATTAACAATACTGCAAGCACTTAGGAAGCACTTCTAATATTCAATAGTACTGCAAGAAAGAAGCCAAAGAAGAGGGCAAACCTGCAGATTTAGGGTCTTCCAGCCTTTTACAGATCTGAGAAGTAAGGCTTTTAATGAGGGTGTGAACTCCATCACAAGTCCTGACTGGATTGATGATTACACCCATAGAGTTCACCAGAGATGGGCTGCCAGTTGGAGCCAACTTAAAAAGACAGGACAAATTCAGGACTGAAATTATAAGACATTTTTAAATAGGCACAATTGCAACTTGTTTCACCTTATTGTAGTCCTCCTCACTAAATTCTTTGTTCTTCTGCATGATCTCATGCAATCGAGCTTTGACTCTCTGCTGGCAGTCAGTGAGAGAGTCGCTGTCCAGCAGTCCGTTCATGTTGGCACTCTTCACCATCTGAACAAGGATTGGAGTCAACTCTCCTTCCAGTGCTAACAGACCCTGAATTCAGCCACGGGAAATAAAAAAGAAAATCAAAACAAACAAATAAAAACAATAAAGAAAATGAACAAGCAAAATAGCACAATTAAAAACTCAGTAAATCTATTGCAGTTTACATCGATCTCATCTAAAAGCATTATGTAATACCAACATATCTCACAGACAAAACCAAACAAACCTTTGCAAACGCCGCCGCAGTCATCTGAACACGACCTTCATCAGATGCGTAAATTTTGAGGTCATGGCGGTAAGTGCTGTGTAAACGGAGAAGGCCACAACCAGGGAAGCCAGCATAGTCGCCTGCAAAAGTACAGAGAATCAGAAGAACAGAGCTCAAGATGAAGTGTATATCCTGGAGTCAAAGGAACATTAACATTACATAACCACTGTTTACAAACCTACATACAATGAGCTGTACAAAAAAAACCATGCATTTCAATGCATCCACACTGTTGAAAGCATCTGGCAATATGGGTTTAGGTGCTTCACACATGAGTGTTGTATTGCACTGTGCTTACAATGTGCTTTATCAAGCTGGTTTTGAATGCAAGAACATGTCCTGTGTATATACAGCCTTACTGGAAATCCAGAAAAGGCCAAAGATAGGTAAATCATAATTTGGTAAAGCATAATTAGATACTACTAGATATATAGTAAAAATAATTTCAAAGATCACAATTATTACATTAAAAAGTCAACAATTTATGCAAGAATTATAACTTGTGTAATAATAATTATGACAAAAAGTGGAAACTGAGACAAAAAGTCATTTATATATGAAAAAAATCTATTACACATTAAATCATAATTATGATTTACATTTTGTCTTTATTATAATTTTATCTCATAATTTAGACTTTTGCATCCCATAAATATGACTTTTTATGGCCAAAGCATGCTTTTTTTCCTTGTGGTGGAAACAGGCTTTCATAGAAAAGAGTTTAAACCATCTGAATAATCTGGTTGACACTCTTTTATGCCACCTATTTAAACAAGATATCACACTGACATGTAAAGCAACCAATCATTTTTTTAAGTTTACATTTAGGAGTTAAGCCTGAAATTAATGCTACCAGTGGAATCCTGAAATTAATGCATGGAGTGGACGTCCATGACATGCTGCTGAGTCCCACAAGGCTCAACTCTTGCACCGCTCTTCTTTAGCCTGTATATGCTCCCACGAAGTCAAATAATGAGAAAGAACCAAATTGCCTATCACAGCTATTTACCTAGCCTTATCTCCAAATGACTACAGCCCCATTGACTCCCTCTGCCAATTTTTTGATGAAATTAATAGTTGGATGTGCCAGAACTTTCTTCAGTTAAACAAGGAAAAAACAGAAGTTATTGCATTTGGAAACAAAGATGAAGTTCTCAAGGTGAATGCATAGCTTGACTCTAAGGGTCTAACAACTAAAAATCAAGTCAGGAATCTTGGTGTGATTCTGGAGACAGACCTTAGTTTCAGTAGTCATGTCAAAGCAGTAACTAAATCAGCATACTATCATCTAAAAAACATTGCAATTAGATGTTTTGTTTCCAGTCAAGACTTGGAGAAACTAGTTCATGCCTTCATCACCAGCAGGGTGGACTATTGTAATGGGCTCCTCACCGGCCTTCCCAAAAAGACCATTAGACAACTGCAGCTCATCCAGAACGCTGCTGCCAGGATTCTGACAAGAACCAGAAAATCTGAGCATATCACACCAGTCCCCAGGTCCCGTCACTGGCTTCCAGTTACGTTTAGGATTGATTTTAAAGTACTTTTACTTGTTTATTTACCAAAAAATATTGCAGATATGTTCACTGAATATAAACCTAACAGACCACTCAGATCACTAGGATCGAGTCAGAAACACCAAGGGTTCACACAAAACAAGGGGAGTCCTCCTTTAGTTACTATGCTGCCCGCAGCTGGAATCAGCTTCCAGAAGAGATCAGATGTGCTAAAACACTAGTCACATTTAAATCTAGACTCAAAACTCATCTGTTTGGCTGCGCATTTATTGAATGAGCACTGTGCGATGTCCGAACTGATTGCACTGTATTTTACGTATTCACTGTATTTTATGTAAAATCATTTTCTATTTTTAACTGTTTTAAATTCATTTTAAATAAGTCAATTTTTAAAACATTTCCAACGTTTTAAAATTGCTTGTTATTATTTTTCTTATTATTTTTCTTCATGATTATTTTACTTTTTCTTATGTAAAGCACTTTGAATTACCATTGTGTACGAAATGTGCTATATAAATAAACTTGCCTTGCCTTACCGCAGTAACAGACGTTGAAATAATGGCACAGTTGTCTAAGAAAAGTTATGTGTATAAAGAAGTTTTTGTGCTGGCATAGCAAGCAGGTGGAACAGGTTTCCTGCTCAAAGCTATGATCTTTGAAAAACTGCATCACTGCCCCACTAAATAAAAAACAAACAATATCTTGTCAAGGCATCCAATTTATGATGATCTCATGCAAAGGGAGATAAACAACTGCTCTTGTAAACAACTAGATTCACGAAAATCTTAAGACAAAAATTAAAGATAGAAAGAGCATGTTTTGTTGTAAGTTTTAATATATATTATATTACGATTTATATAATATTCATATCTCAATATATCTGTAATATTATTTGTATAACACACAAATTCAGATCTGAGGCTATTCTAACCGTTGGACAATATTTTACTTAATATTATAAATTTACAATGATTACAGTTTTGTAGAAAACCTAATTTTAAAGCTTCTATATATCTATCTATCCATCCATCCATATATATATATATATATATATATATATATATATATTTGTTACAATAATATAAAATTATTAAAATAACTTATTTATTATTATTATTATTCAACTTTATTAAAATTATTCAAACTTACTAAAACTGGCCCTGGAATTAATAAAGAAATCTCAGTTTCTGTATTATTTGCCCAATAATAAAACATACAGGAACCCCAAAAAGTATATAGACAATTTTTTTTGAATCTGAATGTCATTGCATTAGATACAATGTATCAAACCAAGCAGCTTTCTTACTGTTATGCATGACTTCAGTTTCAAACTACGTTTTAGGGCCACTGTATTTTTATCCAGTTTATTAGATCAGCTTTCTGGCTGGTGCAAGTGTTGGGTTATACCTTGTCCTCCAGGGTACATGCAACGAAAGGCTCGTCCAAGCTCCTCAGCCTGAACTCTACCCGCTGGCGTCAGCTCACCACCCCACTTCAGCACGAGCAGCAGAGACGGACCCTCCTTCAGAACGTCTGCCATAGACACAGAGAGTTCAAAACTGACACAATGGCAACAGCTAATTTTAATCAACATCCATACTGTGCACATACCTTCCTCTTCACTGGATGCTTTGGGCTGCCCATTTGGCAGGTAGGTCAGCTGCACCTTCCTGTTGATCCCTGAGAAATGGCCATACCTGAAAGACAATACACGAGGTGGGGGACAAAAACATACAACTCCCTATTAATGAGCATTCTCCCACTGAACAACACAGACAGCACAGATCAGACACAGCACTGGGCTCAAACCGCTAGCAGGTGCTCTGAGGCCTCCATGTTTCTGGAAACATGTATCTGAGTGACCTTTCCAAGCTGGAAGGGGTTAATCTGTGCCATACCAGGACAGTCCCTACAGGAATGACAGGCTTTGGGAGGAATAAAATGTGGCATCTGCAACAGTGACACGTTTTTATGTTTTACAGCACAGCAGAAAGCATGTCATTCTGGATGCTACAATTTAATCTTTAATAGAAAGCATTAATATGTTCTAAATGTGTTTAAAAGTCAAGAGTCGGCAAGATCTTTTAAGATTTTTTACTTAGAAATAATTATATAGAATAAATTTTATTTTTTAAATAAATTTAAATTGAACACAGCTATTTTAAATTGTAACAAAATCTCACAATATTACTGCTTTTATTTTTGATCAAATATACTCAACCTTTTTAAGCATAAGAGACTTCTTTCCAAAAAATTTTATAATCTTACCAACCCCAAACTTTTGAATGATAGTGTAAATGTTTAGGGAACAATAAATAGCCAGAAATTGAAGCAAAAAAGAATTTTGACAATTTCTTTTCAGTCTAACCTTTCAGATTTAGACAAAGGATGCACAATATATCAGTACCATATCAGTTGTCAGTTGATATCAAGAGAATTTATTGGTATATATTAATATACATGTTAATAAAGGGGAAGTCGTGGCCTGGTGGTTAGAGAATCGGACTCCCAATCGAAGGGTTGTGGGTTCGAGTCCCGGGCCGGCAGGAATTGTGGGTGGGGGGAGTGCATGTACAGTTCTCTCACTGCCCTCAATACCACGACTGAGGTGCCCTTGAGCAAGGCACCGAACCCCCAACTGCTCCCCGGGCGCCGCAGCATAAATGGCTGCCCACTGCTCCGGGTGTGTGTTCACAGTGTGTGTGTGTGTTCACTGCTCTGTGTGTGTGCACTTCGGATGGGTTAAATGCAGAGCACAAATTCTGAGTATGGGTCACCATACTTGGCCGAATGTCACTTCACTTCACTTCACTTCAATATTGTGTATATGAGACATTATTGACTATTATTATTATTATTTTATATTATTATTGTTTAAACAATGTAAAATAATATAATAGTGATATTTATTTACAAATAATAATTTTAATTATTTATATGAATTATTTAGAAAATAAAATATATAAAATATTAAATAAAATACAGCTCATTAATATCGGCCAGAATTGTAATATCAGTGTATCTATCCATAGTTCAGAATATTTCTAGCTTGATACAACTTTATCTAAACCTGGTTCTTCATTAACTGGCCAGAAACTGACTCTGAAGTGAACTTGCTCTGCTGCATTATGTTTAATCATCCCAAAGCAAAGCACTTCCCCAGGCACCTGTTTCTTAGTAAATCTAGGACCCGAACAACAGATGATGTGTTGATTAAGTGCCTCATTAGAGGCACCTAATCAACATGGTGAGAGGGGTCTGGAGGAAGTGAGTGGTCGTGAAAGATTAGAAACAATATCAAAATGGCATGCTGATGCCACACAGAATTGCAAAAGGGTTTCATCTCCAAGGTATGGTCAATTTTGGAGCCCTCATTAATGTGTCAGCAATTTGGAAATTATCTCGGGTTAATGAGGGTTATGATAAGAGGGTGCGCACTGAATATAATTCAGGCTGGTTTCCTTTTGGAGAGAACGGCCAGGACACAAAAAGGGACACACAGAGAGGAGAAGAGAGAGAAAAGGAATCAAGTTAAGAAACTCATCCATATGACGGCACCTAAGGAAGTAAATGAGTCAAGGTTACCTAAAAGTCAGTTACATACATTCAGCTGTTCATGAAATATCAGGTTTCTCCTGATATAAGCCTTTTTTAAGATATGATAGCAATGTAAGTTTTTCGGCTATGTGTGTGTGTCATCAAGTCTGATTAGGCTTGCACTGATTCCGCAAACTTTACAAATTGATTTTGCCTTCTAAAGACACTAAATATCCCACCTAAAATTCACAGGCGACAATTTATCTGTACCATATCTATATCCATATCTTTGTTTTGTTTTTGTTGTTGTTTTTTTTATCGGTAGCGGTCGATATTGGATATCTAATTGTATATTTAATTGTATATGCTCATTTTTTTCATTTTGACCTTTGGACAAATAAGTTATTCTAAAAATAATAATTAAAAATAACTGTTAAATGTAAGCTTCAGCCAATCTCACACTGAATATCCATTCATGCTGTACATTATAATGTGGTGATACCTCCTATTTTTTAGCTAATTATATTTCAGAATATAATTAATATACATAATATTTTCATTCCAGTTATTAATACAATATAAATCTGGAAAAAAATAATACTTTCAGCAAGACCTTGTGACCGAATATAGAAAAGGGAAGTGAAAATTTTCAGAGGCGTAAACAGTAGACAGAAGGAATCCAACATGTTTTAGAAATGATCGAGATGAGATGATGGTGTATGTACAGTGGCTTTCCATAAACTCACAGGGTTGCAAACAGAGGATTTGGTATCCCAGCTATTGAACTTCTGAACAGTTAACTTACATCTCCAGAACCGTCTTCAGTTGTTCTAGCTTGGATTTCTTTTCTTCAATCTCACAATCATTATGAAGGACCAGTTCTGCCAACAGCTGACGAGCAATATCCAGCACTTCCTGTAAAACATCAAATAAAGTGTTCAGGTTTTCATAATGATGTGCAAATCACAACTGCGTATTGTCACAGATAAGATCAAACGGGCCAAAGCCAAAAATCAATTGTCCACATAAATAATTTTCACACATGTGCATGACACGCCGATAAATCTCATGGCTGCAGCTCAATCCTGTTTGACCTTTGACCCTGTGGTTCAAATTCCTGGTTTTATACAAAGTAAATCATTTGGATGGAGGCAAACCTGTTATAAAACTGAAATATTATGTTGGTTCTTGCACCCACTGAACCACATAGATCACTTGTACTTCAAAATAGACACACCTGGAGCTGTTTTGGTTTCTTCAGCTTGAGTTTTCCGGTCTTATAGCCACCATATTTCTCAAACAAATCAAAAAACCTGAGAGAAATGGAAATAACCAGAAGATACTTCAAAAATATAAATGACTTTGACCCAGCCACCCTGCGACAACCACCTTAAATGCAGAACTGAATCCTATACATTATCATTCAGTACAATTCTGTTTAATTAATTAACTTTGACCACTTAAGTTTAACTTAAAGCAGCCTATTAGAATTGGTGACTTACAGGGCGTTCCTGACCTCCATCTTCATCTTCTGTTTGGGCGTACGGTCGCCATGGCGAATCACAGCAATAACACAACGGAGCTCCATCCTTCAGACAAGAGATAAAATATTCAAGAGCATAGAAAGCATTTAATTCTACCTTACTGGTTTTAATAATCCAGAATCCATAATAAAAACCAGTGAAATGCATTCTTAGTACAAGATTGGTACACCCACATGGTTCCTGAGGTAGTTGGGACGATAGGGATGTCCTCTGCTTCCAAGGGGATCGACCAGGGAATGTGGAACTGAGGAGCCAGTTCTCGCATCACCATGTTCCTGAAGGAAAGACATCAAATGTGAGTTAAAATATCTAGAAATTACATTTTAAGATAGGAATGAATACATCTGTGCTGACTAATGACACTATTGCTCTCTGTAGAGCTGCTTTATATATTGAAACAACCTGTATTGTAGTAAGCACTGTATATATAAAAGAATTAAATAAAAAACATGCTGTTTTGCTTGTCTTCTCTGTGTTAAGCTGGTCTTAGCTACCAGCCTGCCAAGTATTTAGCTAGTTTAGCTTGGTGGTCAGCTAAAAAATTAAGATGTTTTTTTTAGAAGATATGCATTTTAAATGTCAAGCTTAGAGAAATAAAACTGAATATTTGTTTGATGAGCTTGTGTTGAATTTTAAAGAAATGGCAAAAGGATTTGATATTACACTGTAAAAAATGTAAATAACTGGTCTAGGATTTACTTTGAAACAATTTCCACTCAAAAATTGCAAATGAATTTCACACATAACTAAAAATAAATAGCAAGAACCAAATTTTATTAATTGTGACATTTTGAAGTAAAAAGACTGAAATAATATTTTGTTTTAAAATGTACAGCAAAAATCTGTTTTATTTAACGACTTCAAAAAAATCAGTTACACTGTATGGTGGTTATGTAGTAAAAAGTGCATGATTATGAGATTATGAGATTATGAAATTATGAGATTATGAGATGAGTTACCACAGACAACAAGACAGCAGCACGGCCTCACCTACCCCAGGACTTTGGCACAATCATCATAGTACTTCATGGAGTTCTTTACAAAGCTGAAGCCATTAACGTCACAAACGAAAGAGTGACCATTTGCTCGGAGGAGGTCAAAACCGCAGACTGTTTGCTGGGTTGGAAAGATGTTATGAGACAAAAAACACATTCATTATCACTCTTAACAGCTGAGAAAACAGTATGTGTTTTTGTGAGGCTCACCTTAAATGCAAGACACACTTTTCTGGCCACAAGCTTCTCCATTGCGGTAAGCATCACAGGATAGCGGATCTCCTTCCCCTCACTGTCTCTCTCCACTTTCCCATCCAGAGCAGGAGACTTCCGGGCTTCGGCGTGAGCATAATCAGGTCCTACTGTATAAACCTACAACATCCATCAGGAATAAACAAGCTATCCGGCCACTACATACAGTAAAGTCTTGACAGGCATTTGTACCTTAACATCTGTGCCATCTGTGGGCATGAACTCCTCGTAGATGTAAGAACCAGTCTTACGAACCGTACTTTCTGGAGAATACACACTGCTCCGACTGCCGATCTATAGGATGGACAGTATGAGCTCCACACCAAACAATTCTGAAGTTATTAGAAGTTAGCGGTACTGTACCTTTCTAAAGAGACGCTGGCTGCCACCGCCGGCTGAGGTTGGGTAATAGATGTAGACATTGTGGTCCTCAGCAGAGACAGGCTTCTCCACAAAGGGTTTCTGAAACACTTCCCCGTTCACTTCCACATGGTCCTCGCTCTCCACCAGATTACATTCTGATGTCACAAAGTCAAAAAGTCACAATCTTTTGCAATACAGAGGGTATTTATGTATACACTATGAAGAACTTTAAGGAACAATTCACCCAAACAAATAAAACAGCATCCGGGTTTGAACTTTCATAAGGGAAAGCATATTAGGGCTGCATGATGTGGCTAATTTTTGTAAAATTGTGATTTCTCTGATAAAAATTGCAATAGTTTGTAGGACATGCAATTTGGGCAAATATTTGTAATGAGCATAAAATAATAATTATAGTTGTTGTAGTGATTCCTATCATTATAAAATAAATATATAAACAAAATAAGAAATATTCCTACTACAAAAAGGATTATTTAATAATAATAATAATAACAACCGTTGTATTATAGAGTACAGCTGTAAAATGATTTTAATATCTGTCTTATTTTTTTTATTTTTAATGTTAAATCTTCAAGTTACATTGCTTATTTTATTTAGTTTAATATGGCGTACTAAAATAACTAAAACTAAAGCTTAATACTAAACTTAATAAATATATAGGCATATACAGTACACACACACACACACACACACACACAAAATATAAATGCAAAAAACTAATTTTATTAGAATTTAAACAGAAAATATAAAAACTAAATCTAATTTAAAATATTAACAAAACTATAATAGTATATCAATGACACTAAAAAAGCACAGTCTATGTGAGACTCTGAAAACTTGTAAATGAACAGGGCCACGCTTCACTCTGAAGGATGCAGGAAAATTCTTCAAAGTTATGACCAAGGTAATAATCTTTACCCTCTGGTCTGTCGGGGTCCCGGTTCAACACTGCATAGCGTGGAAGGTCAATGCCCTCTTCCTGTAGAATCCTGTACACTTCCCTCCTAAAGCCGTGAGCATAGAGTTAATAGATATGTCCCAGTCAACTCTTGTAACAGGGCTTGCTTGTCAAGAATATTTCAGAGAATGATTTACCACACCTGTCTTGAATGAAATACTGCATGTTGAGGTCATTGATAAGGAGGGGGTTTCTTAGTTTGGCATAATTTACTGCTTTGTCAAGGGGAAATCCTTCAAGACAAAAAAAAAATATTGTTTACATTTGCATCAATTAACGTCATAATTTGGGGTTGTCAGATTTAGAATTTTATATATATATATTTTTTAAGACTCTTTTGCTTAGCAAGGCTGCATTTATTTGATCAAAGTACAGTAAAAACTGTAATATGGTTAAAAATGATTAGAATTTAAAATAACTTTTCTATTTTAATAGAATTTTAAATGTAAGTCATTACTGTTTTGAAGGCAGTATTAAAGGGGGCCATATGACATTGCTAAAAAGAACATTATTTTGTGTCTTTGGTGTAATGCAATGTGTTTATGTGGTTTAAGGTTAAAAAACACTCTATTTTCCACAATCTGTACATTATTGTTTCTCCTCTATGTCCCGCCTTTCTGAAACGCATCGATTTTTACAAAGCTAATCGTTCTGATATGCGAGGTGTGTTCTGATTGGCCAGCTATCCAGCTAACCAATAAAACCCATTATAAACGAGGCATTTGTTGCATCCAGTGGGGACATAATTACTGATCATAAAGACCTATACTTTAGACTTTAATCTTTGCAACTTTATAGATCTTCTTTATGCACTAAGAGCTTGTAACATTCCAAAGAGAAAGGAAAAATTGAAATCGCATCATATGAACCCTTTTACAATACTGAGACAATATGTCACATTGAGATTTCAAGCTGATTGCATGTGAAACTGTGTGTGATGTCACATACCTTTGGAATGGAAGGAAATTAGGCAGTCACACAACGGCCACTTCTCCACCGGTTCATTGAGTATAACTTCCTCTGGAAAAACATCCACAGTGATGTACTCAAACTTACAGAGCCTCTCCAGAATCTCACTCATTGGTTTAGATGTCGATTTCTTCATCATGGAGCAGATTCCCACCACAATCTGACGCTCTGACTAATAGAAGAAGATAGCACATGAGTGTCACTTATAAAATGTAAAAAAAAAATAATAATAATAATAATCATTAATGAAAAAATTTTTGTACCTGATCCTCTTCCTCATCCTCTCCATAATGTCCTGAGATGTTCCTCATGTCTCCCTCATCCAGCTCTCTGCTCTCACCACCCTCAATTCCAATCAGTAGCCGTGAAAGTCCGCTGTTGCACATCGCCCGTCCACTTGACTTCGACATTTCTGTAGAGTTTCTGTCAAAAAGCCAAATTCCCAGCACACCATCTCGTGCTGAAGCTCAGTGGTGGAAACATTACATAGATGAGGTGTGTAATCCAATCAGATGAGGGTCCAGAAGTGACTTCAATGCCAAGGTGTGTTTAATCCTTATACATTTGGTGTTATCCTTCCGAAACCACAAACATGTTATGAGTTCACCTTGATTAATTTTTCTCACAAAATTCCTTCCTGTTCTTACCTGCAATAAAGAGCCAACAAGCAATATATTAGAGATTAATACTTTGTAAGTATGCTTTAAATTGATCAAAAGTGACAGTACAGACATTTACAAGATTTCAAATACTGTCCTTTCAAACTTTCAATCCATGAAAGAGCAATGTTTATATATAAATATTGTTTCTAGAGCAGCAAATCAGCATATTAGAATGATTTCTGAAGGATCATGTGACACTGAAGACTGGTGTAATGATGCTGAAAATTCAGCTTTACCATCACAAGAATAAATTACATTTTAAACATAATTTAAATAGAAATATAGTTATTTTAAATTGTAATAATATTTCACAATATTAAAGTTTGTACTGTATTTCTGATCAAATAAATGCAGCCTTGGTGAGCATAACAGATGTCTTTTTTTCTTCTTATTTAAAAAATAAATAAATGAAAAAAAACTTACCAACAACAAACATTTGAACAGTAGCGTAAATGTAAACATATTGTAATGTATTCCTGAAGCATCATGAAACACCTTTGCAATTTGACTATTTTACTTAACGCAGGAATCATGAACTAACAACAGAAACACCATTTAAAGCATTAAATGGTTTAGGATAATGATAATTCATAGATCATATATGTGCATTGTTTATTTTCGTTTAATATTAACATGATAAACAAATCTTCATTCATTTAGCAAGTGATTTACAATAATGGCAATAATACTAATAAAAATCCTACAACATATAAACAAGTCTTACACTAAGCCTACATTTTCCAAAGTCATGTAATATCTTCCAATATGCTGACTACTTGGGAAAGCATGCAGCACTGGATATATATATATATATTTCATATCTAATTTCCATACCCATGCTGATACAGGTCATGCTAGCTATTCCTCTAAGCAAACACGGCACTGTTACATAATCCAAACTCTCCCAGGACTACTTCTACACAATGTCTAAACACCCTTCAAGCCATTCAGAATTTCAGATATGGAATTGAAGTGTCTATCCAAATTTGTTATGCAGTTTGCATGAATACTACAAACTACAAAAAGTAAACAGTTTGCATGTGATCAAGGGCCTATTAATAGCCACGGGCTCTTGGTAGAAGTGAAGCTGGGAGAGTAGTGAGACTTGGATCAAATGCTGAGGTCTACACAGCATCCAAAGTTAACTCATCATGCTGTGGATGTGTTGACAGGGAACATTTAGTTGAGAGGAAGCCGTCTACAGTGACCCAGGGTCAGGAAAAACACACACACACACACACACACACAGATAAACAAAAAATAAAAAATCACTTACAACTAAAGCCACAAAGCAACCACAGTTAAATATCCCTACAATACAATAAGAACATAAGTCTATTGAGAGCTTTTTGAACAATTTTAATGCACACAGATCAGAAACTCATTGCCGCCTTCTGCAGGGCCTCTTCTGTGTTGTGCAATCTTGTGTTAAGCAAACATGCCATAGTATATCCAAGTATGTTACATTCAACATGCACTACGTACAAGTCTATCGTGTTTATTCATTTTTTTAGCCTTAAAGGGATAGTTCACCCAAAAATGAAAATTTGATGTTTATCTGCTTACCCCAGAGCATGAAAGATATATTGTAGGTGACATTGTTTCTTAAGAGGGAACACAAACTGAGATTTTTAACTCAAACAGTTGCAGTCTATCAGTCTTATAATGTAAGTGGATGGGAATCATGGCTAAAACATACAATAACACAAAAATGTGTAAAGACACAATACAATCGGTCTGTGTAAGAAACTGAACAATGTCAGATCTGCAGCTGTAAGACTGATGGCTGCAGTTTAATACTGCCTTAAAAGTAGTCAAAACAGGCCAGGACACAGAGCCTTGATGCCATGTTGCCATGCTGCTGGATAATGGAGCAACTGGAAGAAGTCAAGCAGGAATGCAGTGCACCTCATAACTAGCTCCTATGCACCTTTTTTCTATTCAACACAACATTATGACGAGTAAATCTGAGCTTCAGACAGAAAGTGAGTGATATGAATATCCTCCTCTCATCGCATCATCAGACGATTCAGTTGCCAAGTCAAACTTCATTTTACTCACGAAGCGAATTAACTCTACAAACACAAACTTTATAAAGCATTAAATGATATACAGAAATGACTGCGACATGGCACGATTCACACTGCAGGATACTTACTTGCTGAAAGTAGAACTCGGTCACGGACAGTGATTGACTTCCTCATCTGCTGTCACAATGAAACTAGAACTCCGTTTGAGTTTACCTTCGGAAAACACTTAACAAGAGCCGTCTTTCGTGCTCGATGATACGGAATCTGCACACAGATGACTGCCACCTACAGGACGGGCGAAACAACGCCATCCTTTAGTATGTAACTATACAGTCTATGGTATTTAACCATGCAAAGCCTGACATTAGATTTTTTTTTTAATTGAACAGTTTATTGTAAATTTAGATCAATCTAAAAGAAAATCTAAGTCATATGATTTATGTTTTGCATTATATTTGACACATCAGACTTTTAAAGCCTATAGTTAGATTATGGAGCTCACATGTATGAGGTAAAAAAAAAAACCTTGCAATTTGGTGTAGATGTTATTTATATGGCCAAAAATAAAGATGAAATTCTGAACATTCCTCAAAAGCCTGATCCACCATATTTGATACAAACATCTAAGCGTGATGTTTGTAGAAAAAAAAGGATAAGTACAATAAACAAGTTTCAGTAAATGTCTCTCTTGAAATATTAACAGTTCGTTCTTATATTTACTTTATAAAAATCTATAAGATTTCACAGTAAAAAGACATGTGAACCAACCTATAAGAGGACACTTACTATACCTGTACTTATAAAAAAAAAGTATCAAGTATTAAATATGATACAATACTTCCATGCTCATATAGCTTGTTATCATATGCAAAAACTTGCTAGATCAAATACTGTATATAGTTGTTTCTCAAGGGAACCCATGGTGAAAACATGGCCTTATACAAAAAGTATTAGGTTTCATTCCATGCCCATTTAGTTTTTTGTGTAAACCAATTTGTATCTGATATGAATCTGTTATAATAAACACAGTCCAAAGCAGCAGTTTTGAGTTAAATTCAAAAACTGCAATGAGTTAATTCAATATAATTTACATTTAAGGTGAACGTGTTTAGCTACTGCATATGCTGTGACATATGAGTTTGTTCTATAATGGAATATAATATTACAGTGTTCAGATTAATAGAGAAACTTCTACAAACCTGCTTGTGATTATTCAAAGATGCCCGGAGAGAGTCTGAAGTCTCCCCAGAGTCCAGAGATTGTACGGTATGTTCTCTAATGTAAAAATATGGAGTGAAATTTGGCATTGAAATGTGGACTCGTGAGAAAGAAACAAGTCTTTTCACAATAGATTTTGTTTCAAAATGATATCAGCAGATAGAGAAAATAGAAAGGGACTGATTATTGTTTGATCTTTAAGTAATTAAAAAAAATGCACCAAACAAAAGTATAATATTTAACTACTTGTACTGTGAAAAATTGAAATATAATAAGGAAGTATATGTCTCTGTATATCTACATTTATTTTAGTGGCTTTACAATAGTATGCTACTATAAAAATAAATAATGGACTGCTCTGAAAAATAAGCAATCCAGCATGTTCACTCTGATGAATGTGTTTCTCGTTTTCATTTTAGAGGGGAACTTGAGCAAACATTGTGATTTGCAGGGTTCCTGTTGTGAACAATGAGATACTGTGTCATGACAGTCTGAGTGACATCTCTTTTAGATTTAAAGGTCAGTTTATCTTCAAATTTTGCTCTGAGACAAATTATCACAGTCCTGAGCAATTCCTGGATAACATTTACATTATATATTTTATAATTGCATATTACATTATTATTTATTTCACATGATAATACCTTACACATGTCTTAATATTATCAATGTTAAAAACAGTTTTTGCATCTCAATATTTTTGTGTAAATCATGATCAGTTTTTTTCAATATTTTTTTGAAAAATAGAAAGTTTGCTTTTATTTGAAATACAAATCTTTTGTAACATTATTGATGTATTTACTGTCACTTTCGACCAATTTAATTTAATCCTTGCTGAATGAAATGATTCATTTTCTTACTTTTGAATGGTAGTGTACCACAGTTTCAACGAAAATTTTAATATTCTACAATATTACAGTTTTTACTGTATTTTTGATCAAATTAGCCTTGGTCAGTAAAGACTGCTTTACATTTAAAATCTTAATTATTTAAACTTCTCATTGAACTACAACTTTGCTTTTTGCCGTTAAGTGCAGACAATACCTGCAATTCACTGACTTCCCAGTATATTTTGAAATAAACCTGAATGGTCACTCATGAGACCTCGAAGGTTATTAGTTTGATTCATAATGTACGCAGAGAAACAATGTGCTAGTATGAGAAACAACAAGTACAGCTTGTGTGACTAGACACTATGTTTTGGTTTTCCTGGTAATTAAATGACTTTTTTACACAGTAATTACTGTTTTTATGTGAATATATTGCAGGTTTTGTTTCTGTTGCATGTGTAATGAGGTGTAGCGTCTCTTTGGAAGTCCCTACTCAAGACATTTTAGATATGGCTGTACTCGTGGGAAATATTTATAGCACAATTTGAAGAAGAAAAATAGATAAGTCTTCAGAAAAGGAGGGGAAAAACATTTAAATTGTAACCATGCAATTTTATGTAACTTGTACTGAATCTCTGCTCAATTAAATGTCTGAAATGCTGGCTGTTGCAGTTTTCTCTTACCTAATTAACCAGACTTATCACACTTCGTCTTTATCAAATTTCTTGCACAGGAGGGGCTAGGCTCATGGGTTTAAAACAATATCATTTCACATTTCTTGACCATATATAAACCTAAGTATGAGTGATGGATTTCATTACATTGTTTTAGTAAATGCTCCCATAGCGAGCAAGTTCAGTTGCGTAGTCAAGATAATCAACTTGTTTGGGTAAAGGATATGTACCTATTGTGCAAAGTTTCTTCACTTACTGTATAAGGAAAGGAAAATGTGCGGAAAAGCAGCTTCTGTTGGAGGGTCATCACTTTAAGGCTTGAACTGTGAAATTCCAGCACCATCAGACGTACTGTAGACTGATATTTGGTTGAGAGATTCTTGCAAGATTCACCAGTGTCTCTACCACACTAAAGGGCCACAATAGAGTTATAAAACCTGTACTGAACAGGAAACTGAAGCACAGACCGATATTTACACACCACCGATGAAGACGAATAAACAATGCACATCTTATGATATTCACTACTCTAACTGTAAACAAACATGAAGCAAGAAAGCAATGACCCCTATGACCTCTTCTGGTTTCTAGTGGAGTTAAATTAAAAAGCGAATTAAAAGGACATAATTAGAAAATATTAGGGATCTAAAATACCGGAATGAAAAATGTATTATAGGGAAAACTGGGGTTGGTTGGTACAATTTACATTTTTTGTTGAATATCTCAGATTAAACAAACATTAAGATAAACCAACTAGTTGCATATAAAAAAATGAAATTATATGAAAATTAAAAACAAAGACAGATTCAATGCCAATACATTTTTTCAATATGCATATATTATATGCAAATATATATCAAAATATAACAGACTCCCATATCTATTAACTATCATTGATATAAATATCTCTTTGAATCCTTTTATTAACATTTTTAACTGAGAAGAAGTTTATACTCACTTTTCGAGCTTTTAATGTATTTATAGAATCAATGCTTTCCAATCAAAGAGGACATTTTTTTTCTTTTTTGTGACAGCACCTTATTACAGCCCAGAACTAAATCATGTGTCAATCAACCCCGATCAACCCCAGTCTAACATTGTGATTTGAACATTCAAAATGCCACTCAGTGGCACTCAATAGCTCTCTGCCTCCCCTTTTCTGTTTCTCTCTCCTGCTCACTTTGCTAAACTTGTGCCCAATTTGAATTAGATCCCTTTCTGCTCCTGACTGAGGGAAGAGGCAAGCAGTCCAAAAACAGTGGATTTTAGACATTTCCCAATCGACAGATTAATGCAAGACACAAGGACATTGCAAAAAAACAAGACAAGCAAGCATTAAAAGTTTGGTAAGTTTTTTTTTTTTTTATAATAATAAAATTATTTATTGTTGTTATAATATGGCTTGAATGCTACCAAATGCATTATTAGGTATATCTATGCACATCATATTTTTTATTTATTTGTCTATTAAGTTTAGAAATATAATATTTAATTTTATTGGTTACATGACTATACAGTAGCAACTCTAATATTCTGTTATTTTAATATTATTATTTTCTATAAAATCTATTATTTTATTAATATTAATATTCAGTATTCATAAAGAATATTCATTAGAATCATGAAATAATTCAACAATCAAATTAAAACTGGATGCACAGATGGAATGGATATGTTTTATTAATGTATTATTATTTAACTAGTATTATACTGGCATACTTGCTTTTTAATTTGAGTTGGCATCTACTCTTCTAATTTGGGGGAATGTAATTACACTGAAGTGTGGAAATTTGGGTGAATGAGTAAGTGAATGTAAAAGCCTTTGCTTCTTTTTGTATACAATTTCAATGCAATATAATGTTGCAGTTAATTAAGTTTAAATAGCTTTTTTTTTTTTTACTTTTCATCTTGGATGTAAAATTCTCCTGATATGGCTGGGCTAGTTGTATTATAGATAAAGCTACCTTACTAAAATGATTGCAAGTGTGCCTACTGGTCATGAACTATGACCAAATGCATGCCTACAGATTACAAGTAGTTTGTCCATGTATTAACATATATACTTTCACCATACCATATCACAGTACTAGACTAAGTTACCTGCCACTCTGTGTGTTGAATGTGGACAGTGTTCTTGTCCTGTGACTCTCTTGGGTTTTTGGTGATTTAGGGCGTCCAGTGGAATACAGCAGAGTGTTTACATTGGCTTTAATGCAGGTCTGCGTCCATGAGCACAGACCACAGCAGAAACAGAACTCTGTTTACTGGCCTGTGCCTGATGGGAAGACAACATACCACACTGGCAGAATGGAGATACTGTGGAAGTCCTCTCTCTCTCCACCCTTTCTTGACAAGACCAGAATATAACCATAGACATCAAGTTGCATTTTTTAAACAGCATTTGAAAGGCACATGTGACTGGTCATTTTAAAGTTATAAGACTAGAACTGAAACTAGTAGGCAGATATACTTTATAAAGAAATCATTTGTCTTCCCTTTTTATAAAATGCAGTCGTTCATTTTGGTTTTAAAAAAAATTGTCACGATTTATACACTGTCAGATATTTATTCTTCTGGACTTCATGACAGAGGAGATCCTCCATGACTAGCCTCAGACAGTTGAGTTAACATATTTCCATCTATCAAGCATATGTTGAATGAGGCACTTTTCACCTAACACTACCTATTTGCATGTGAGATGGTGTGTGTGATGTGGAAAACATATTTTCTGCAAAGAATCTATTGAAAATAGAAATAAAAGTATGACATATAGGCCTAATTTTTATTTATTTTTTATTTTTTTGCAGCTAAAGCATGTTTAAGCTCTCATTTCCTTGTATAGGAAGTGGTCTTTTGTTCTTACTTCAGATCCTACTGGCATATAAACCAGTAAAACAGAAGTAAGCAAGGCATTAGAGGTGGGAGATAAAAAGCTACTTCAGAGCTGTGCCAAGATGGAGGTCTCCTACAGTCACTCAGTGCATTTAAAACAGCTTGATTCAGAAAACCTGAGCAATAGCCAAGAGGGAAAAATTTAAGCAAAGTAGTGAATGATGCACTGTGTTCATTATCAAACTGAACTTTAGCAATTACAGTATAAATCATAGAGGGAAATATATAATTTTCCCCCCAGCAGATTTCACAGTAAACACTACTTAACATTCAACTTACCATGCCCAGAACATTTCCTGTGGCTCAAACTGTGAACTATTCTTCTTTAGAGACAGACAGAGAGAAAAAGAGTGAATTAATGACGTCATGTTTCCAATCTATTCCAAATTTCCACCAGGAGTACAGTAACTCAGCCAGGCTGTGTATAGCCTTGGTAACAGGAAGAAAGTCCCTCTGGAATGGCTTGAGTGATTTTCTCAGTCCAGCGTGCCCTATATTCTATTCCACTACAGGTACAAAAGCTTGGTACTAGAGTAGTACTCTTAAAGGGACATCTGTGTACCTTATTTAACACCTTCTCTAATTTTCTAATATGCACTTTTTAGGGGTATTAGAAACCAAGTGGAGCCTTTAAAGGCAGGTTAGATGCTCTTTCAAGTGTTTTGGAGGAGGTGCGGCTTTGCAGAGTGATTATGCAGAAAAAGAGTGGGATCTTGCTTTCAAAGCTAGCTTGCTATTGCTAGCCTTCCCAAAATTGCCCACCCTACCTTGCACTATCTCAGTGACAACCCCTAAAAGTACAGTTGCACATTTTTTTCTGACAGTCTATATTGTTTTAGCAGCTTAGGATTTAGTTCGATGCATCACTGTCGAATATTAGTCAAATGTGTGTGGTACTATATATATATAATAATATAAACCATCCACTGTTATTCTATATTTTCTAAGGTGAAACATGTCTTTGATTTGGCTCCTGCTGTACGCATGCATCCATGCTATTTCTGGCATGATCTTTTTCGGAGACATGGCTGGTAGGTGAACTTTTTAGATTGCCAAGTTTTACTGCTTTTAAGTGATAAAGAATTTCAAAATAACATTATGTTTTACAGATCAGGACAGCACCCTCAGTGTGAGCATCCCTGTGAAACAGCCACTGCGTCCCCTATTAGGAGAAAGCATGGTCATACCTTGCTACTTTCAGGACAACACTGTCCAGGACCCTCGCGCCCCAACTATTGCCCCACTGTCCCACCATATTAAGTGGAGCTACATCTACAAGGGCAGTATATCTCATATTCTCATTGCAAGCGGGGGCCTGGTGCAGGTTGAGACAGACTACATGGACCGGGTTCATATGACAAACTACCCCATGGTGCCGACTGACGCTACCATTGAGATCTCAGAACTCCACTCCAGTGACTCTGGTACCTACCGCTGTGAGGTCATGAAGGGGATTGAAGATAACTATGATTCTGTAGAAATGCAAGTTCAAGGTAATGCACAATCTGTTTGGACAAAATTCAAAATCACAATCATTAAACATATAAATAACTGAAAGTGAGAATTAAATAAAATGTTCAAATATTCACAGGCATTGTGTTTCATTACCGAGCAATATCTACCCGATATACCTTGACATTTGAGATGGCAAAGGCAGCCTGCATCCAGAACAGTGCTGTTATTGCAACTCCTGCACAGTTGCAAGCTGCCTATGATGATGGATACCATCAGTGTGATGCTGGTTGGCTTTCAGATCAAACTGTGAGGTAATGTGAAAAGGTCAATGTCTAATCACAATATAAATAAATGCCACTCACAAACATGGGTGGTTACAAGCAGGTGTAGAGAACAATGGAATAAAGTAAATACAATGGAAACAATATAAATATATTTATAAACATTTATAAACATTTAGTAATGATATATATATCATTTTATATATATATATATTTATATATATATATATATATATATATATATATATATATATATTATATATATATTAATTTATTTATTTATTTATGTATGTATTTATATAGTAATGTTGTTAATAAACATTTAGTAAATTACTCAAGTAAATTCTATACAATTCTCCATAGGTATCCCATTCATGAGCCAAGGGAGCTCTGCTACGGAGACAAAGAAAATTTCCCAGGGGTACGAACATATGGAGTAAGAGACATCAGTGAGACCTATGACGTGTACTGTTTTGCAGAGAAAATGTCAGGTACTTCAGGCATTGTTTTCAAATTGTAATGTAACCAACTGGTGCATTTTTGCTGTGTTTTACTTTATGGATTCTCCTCATCACCCAGGCAGTGTGTTCTACTCTATGTCTGTGGAGAAGTTTACCTTTGCAGAGGCTGAAGACCAGTGTGCAAAGTTGGGAGCCCAGTTGGCCACCACAGGGCAACTCTACCTAGCATGGAAGGCTGGGATGGATGTGTGCAATGCTGGTTGGCTAGCAGACAGGAGTGTGCGGTACCCCATTAACATTGCTCGTCCCCAGTGTGGTGGGGGGCTTTTGGGAGTGCGAACAGTTTACCTGTTTCCTAATCAGACTGGTTATCCATACCCAGACTCCCACTATGATGCAATCTGTTATGTAGGTAAGCACAGAGAATCTAAATCATATTTTTTGTACTTTGTTTACTAAATCACTTCACATTTACACACCTCAAGACAACAACCTCAACAATCATATCATAATGTAACTAAAAAACAGAAACTCAAAAAGGAAAAACTTATTTATTCACCATTTTGTTGTTCCAAACTTTGACATTCAACAAAGTCTGTATCCTCTTATGATTCAAAAGACTGTCAATTCTCACAAGCTTTCTATTAATTATTTTTCAGAAAAAGAAGATAAGGTTTTAACAAAGACCTCACCATTTCCTGAATTAGACACTACAACGGATTCCATGTTCACTGTGGCTACAGTCACCTCAAGCCCTTCAGACTATACTGAAGAGATGACCACAGAAATGGAGGTCCGTGGCCAGCTAGTGACAGAGCTTCTTAACACCACAAGCACGGAAAGTCCTCTACCTCTACCTCCCAACATAACTGAGGTTGAGGAGGACATCATCAATGTGGCCACAGCTCTGCCTTACCTGGGATATGAGATTCCCATGGACAATGTCACTGCAAGTAAGTAAACTAAACTGGATCCAGTGTACAACATAGCCACATGAAATTAGCAGTGTAAAAGCCCACACACCATTGAAGGTAACTGAGCCAAAGTAGTTAAACCAAAACAAGGATCTGCAAGAGTTACAGGGACAAAATAAAAGGTGTCTCAACTAATTTTCAAAGCAGATATTAATCCCATGTGCAAACAGTACAGTTTAAATATGGCCAAATCTTTCTTTACCCTAGAAACTAAGGGAGTGATATTCCACTATCCTGCTAACTCCAGACGCTATGGTTACACCTTTGAGGACATTAATTCAAATTTTGAGGAAATAGTTCATGGCATAATGATGAACACTTTTATTTAATCATCTATGATCTCACTGTTTGGTCTCTATCCCTTAGGGGAGATATTCCATGTGAGTTCATTAGCAGGCTTCACATATTATGAAGCTGTTGACCATTGCAGAAAACTGGGTTCTACGCTTGCTTCAACTAGAGAACTCTACGCCGCATGGAATCAGGGTTTCCACAAGTGCAGTCCCGGCTGGCTCTCTGATCGCAGTGTCCGCTATCCTGTCCGCAAACAAGGCTTTGGTTGTGGTGAAAACGAGACAGGAGTGCACACTATTTATGCACAACCAAATCAAACAGGCTTCCCGAACCCATATTCCAGATATGATGCATATTGCATCAAAGGTATAGAAACTTTTAAGCCTGTATTTATGAGTTTGCAATGAAAGGGAAAAATGGATGTAGATTTTAGAGATTATTGTTTATTTTTCAGCCAATCTGTCTATACTGCTTGATGAAGATATGTTGAATGCTACAAGGATGGGGATGGATCTTAACATGACGGACATAACAGAGCTGCTTAGACCTGGTATGAGATATGTTGGATATTGCCACTTGCTACTGCTAATCTTTATAGCATAACTGTCTTATTTAAGCATGCCAACTTTCTGTAATTCGTGTTACAGTTCATCCAATTGTCACTTGCTGGTTTGAGGACCTGTCTGGATCTGGATCAGGATCAGGCTCAGGCTCAGGCAATCATGATTCCAGTTCCGGTTACATGTCAGGGAGTGGCATACCCAGTGGGAGCATATCCGGTTCTGGCCAAAGTGGCGATGAATCAAGTCACCTTCTGAAGTACCAAGAAGGTGCAGATCCAATCATGTGGCAGACTTCTGCCTCAGGCAGTGCTTTGGAGGTAAGAGAAGGTAGTGGCAGTGGTGTTATCATTACTTCAGGAATAGAATCAGGAGACCAAAAATCTGTAGAGGAGTCTGGACACTTTCATGAACAAAGTGGAGCTAGTGGCCTTCCATTAGGACTTGGCAGTGGAATTAGTGGCTTCTTTGGCGTGTCTTTTATAAACACAGAAATTATTGATCTGACTTCAATACCTTCTGGAGAACAGGAATTGTCTGGCATTTCTCCATTTGACTTGACTGATGTTAGTGGTTTCGGCTCTGCTCTTGGATCTGGCTCTACCTCTGGATTTGGATCTGGTACCATCATCTTTGGATCTGGCTCTACTTCTGACTTTGGATATGGCTCTGCTTCTGGAGATTCAGTTTATCTCAGTCATCCTTCAGGTGAGGTATCTGGCCTCATTCATAGTCAAGATGAAAAGATTTTCATTCTAACGGACGATGAGGTCGAGTTGACATTTAGGCCTACAATCGGAACAGAACAGGGTCGTGGATCAGTGGAGATCAGTGGAGAGGGCAGTAGTCAAGAAAAAGACCTCTCCATATCCCTTTCTAATAGTACTTTATATAAAGATAATTGGAGTGCCAATGAAACCATTGATCTCATACCAGAAAGATATGAGCAACTTAATGTCATCACAGAGGCATTTGATGTGACTGATCAGTCACCACTAAACACAACACCACCCACCACCTCTATATTCACTACTTCTTCAGCTTCTCTACAGACACCAAAAGCTATGGAAGAGCAATCTGTTACTCATGGTAATAACTGAACAAAACTTTCATTTTGATGTTATTCAACTGGGGTACAACAACATACATTTTACAATTTTTAATTAAGATGAACATGTCTGTCTTTGGCAGCTTCTGCTAATCCCTGTGATCCAAACCCCTGTGGTCAAGGTTTATGCTCTCTACAAGAGGGCATTGCAGTATGTCAGTGTCATTCAGGATTCAGTGGGGAAAACTGCTCAACACGTAAGTGAAAAGGCAAAGAATGAGCATTAAAAAATTACTGACCACAAACATACCATCATGCAATGTATTTATTGTGACTGAAGGACAGTTTTACCCACCTTTGTCTTACTGCCTTGTTACTTCCTATCGGCAAGTAAGGGTATAATCAAACTGCACTTCACAGGGTTTTTGATATTCTTATATGAAACCGTAAAAATAGGGCGCACATACAAATAACGATTTACTAGGTCATTTGAAAGGAACTAATTTTGCCAAGTAAAGTACACAGATATACCCTGCTCAGTGTGTAGGAAAGCAAACTGCATAGGGACCCTGTGAATTAGAATGCAGTCTGTCTGTCTTGTTAGTCTTCTGTAACTAGCCACCCCTTAAAGAACACATAATAAAATCTAGTAAAATTCCTTGTCTCTTCTGTTTAATCAGCGGTACAGGGATGTGCTGAGGGGTGGATGGAGTTCATGGGTAGCTGTTATATCCATTTTGATGAGCGTGAGACCTGGACCAGTGCTGAGCAGCACTGTCAAAAGCTAAACTCTCACTTGGTTAGCATATCCTCCCAAGAAGAACAAGAGTTTGTAAAAAGTGCGTTTAATCTGATTTCTAATAAAATACATATACCTGCTTGTTTATCTAAATAAAAGTGCTTATACATTTCTAAACCACCTAGCTCAAGTTCATGACTATCAGTGGATTGGACTAAATGACATCGATGTGCAAAATCAGTTTCGCTGGACAGATGGAAGCCCTTTGGTGAGACCACCTTCCTCTGAGATTTTTTTCCAAATTGAGTGATGACTGTGTTGTGAGGCATCAGTAATATGTCATTATTTCAACCAGTGCTACTTTCTCTACAGGAATATGAAAACTGGAGACCCAATCAGCCAGACAATAACTTTAGCACCGGAGAAGACTGTGTTGTTATGATATGGCACGAGGATGGCCGGTGGAATGATGTACCCTGCAACTATCATCTTCCTTTTACTTGCAAGAGTGGACCTGGTAAGAAGAGGTGACAGACATTAACTTCAGAACCAAGTCAGTTTTAATGAAGATAAATGTTTTTTTTGCCATTTTGACTCTTTTTATTGTAGTCACATGTTCATCACCTCCTGAAGTGAAGAATGCCCGGATGTTAGGCAACAGCAAAGATCGCTACCCTGTTAATTCCATCATTCGATACCAGTGTGACAGTGGATTCACACAGCGCCACCTTTCAGTGGTGCGTTGCTTACCTGACGGTCAGTGGCAGAAGCCTAAAGTGGAATGTATAGAAGGTAAGCATATGCCACTCACACTAGAGGACAAAGTTACTATGTTATGCTTCATAGAGTAAAGTAAAGTTCCAACTTCAAAGTCAACAAACATTTTGTGTCAATGTTATTAACTCCCTCAACAGGCAAAACAATTGACAGGCTCTGGAAAAGATCCATCAAGACACATCCTAAAGCAGTCAACAGTCGGATGTGGATAAAGGGGCTCTAAACAAGACAAAAAACACACTTCAAAACATCCAGAGGACTGTTATTAATTAAGACAAAAAAAAGACAAGGGAAGAACTTATGTAATGACAAATTTTACTTAGTCCATCTGGCTGATTGGTTTACAAGTGCTACTCAGAGCTAAGTTTTGGAGTAAAGAAAGATATCTGGGTTTATTTAAATAGGATTTTATTCCTCCCACTTTTTAGTACATAACTTCTGGGCCACAAGAGATATTACAATCTAAAATGAATAGACTAAATTGCACAGAGCGCCCCTTGAGTTTTCACTTTAATAATTACAAAAGCACCACTTACTCCCTAAAATAAAAGCAAAGCACAGGAATCTACTTTACCATACATGAAAGTATTTAAATGTTTCCTCCAGGCCACAAGGCGATGCTAATGCTTACTTGTGTGAACATTTTTCCACTTTCCCACTAACAATTTGCACAATACAAACTATGATCTGTGGCTATGTTCGGAATGGAATACTAACTTAATACTTTAGAACTTCATTTACTTTTGTAAAGAAAAAATTGTGCAATGGTAGGTATTGACATGACCATCACATTACCTATTAGTCTGTATATGAGTGTCGCCAATAAAATTTGCATATTCTGCACAGTATACATACTGCAGCAACAGTATAGGTTGTATATAATTATACGAACATAGCTTCTAGAATCCCCCAATGCCACCCTCCCAATTTGCACACCTTATTTCATACTTAATGTACTTTACTGATGATTGGAAAATGCACATTTTTGAATATGTAGAAACACAATAACACTATTGGGCCATTTTTCCTGTTCCATATTATGTTTTGGGATGTAAAAAAATAATTATCTGGCTTACTATTTAGGGCAGACAGTATGCGAAGTGGGACAATGTCCAGAAACAACTGTACATTAGATAGCACAAAGGTAATATTGTCTGTGTAGCTCTGGGTAACACTAAAATTCAGAACAAGACAAAAGGCTTTAATGACCACAGCTGGACACAATTACATTTAAGTACATTAGTCTTTCAAATAATTTAATTAAGATGTATCTTTTTTTAATTGTTTTGTTGTTTGTTGTATTTTAAAAGTCTAGTTGTATCTCTGTGAAACTGTGAAAGATATATTCCCCAGCTTTTTACTTCCGATTCTAGGTCAACTGGCGTAGCATAAAAATTGTTTACTCGGATTAGAATGATTTGTTAATTCACTAGCTCATATGATTTGGCTTGGCCTCCATAACATACTTAAGCTATAATATAACCTACTGTGTTCACTGTTCTGGGAAACAAACATAAAAATGACTTACTTGTAGTTCTTTCTCCATGTTTAACTGGGATGGAAAGCATTTTTACATAAAAAAAAAACCACACTCTTCACATTTAAGTGGATGTATGGTGAGTTTATGTGAGAGAAAGAGAAGAAATGTTAAGAGAAACTTATGCTTAGAACTCTATTAAGTCAATATACAGAACAAACAGTAATTTCACCCGATTGTTAAATGTTTACTCTGTCCAGGGTTCCCACAACCTGACCAATACATTTCCATCACATGTCCATGAGATTTTCAATTATTTGTAAATTGTGATAAACAAACTAGTCGGAGATTCTGTGGAGACAATAGCAAAATCAACACAAATTTCCATTTTTTTTTTCAAAAAAATTTACTTTTTTTTTTTTTATTGCTTCCAGGGCTGAAAAAAAAAATCATAAATTTAGAGATTCTATTATATTTTCATGATGTACATTGTGCACCCAAATAGTGTTTGGACAAGTGCATCACTGCTTAAGATAGAAAATAATCTAATCATGTGGCATCTGCAACAAACGATGCAATACGTTTTGGGGCCACTGTATGTATTTACACTGTATACGGAGTCTTTAATGTCCTACATACATAGTATCAAGCGTATATTGTCCAGAGACAGGTCAAAAAAAGGACAGTTCATGTGAACATGACCCAACTTTACTCAACATCCACGAACTCAATTACACGGCAAACAAAACAGTGCCTACTTCATGACATTTTCTCAAGGGAAAAGAAAAACCCAAAAGCTCATAAATATACCTCTCTTACCTAACACTTGTGTATCTTTATGTGCAATTAGCTGGGGGGAAAAGCCAGGCTGAGAAACACTGCTGTCTTTTCATGCGCTACTATTCCTCCCCCGCCTAAAATCCATGTTTAGGAAGCAGGTGTAAATACTACAGTCTATGTGTAAATAAATACGGTACATCTTTGTCGACAAATGATCATTAAATGCTGTGGGAAAAGGTGGGTTAATCATACCCCACCTCCCCCCATATTTGGCTTAACACTAAAGATAAACTCGGTGACACAGGCATAAAGGATGTTGGATTGCTTTTTGAACCGAGTGTTGTTGCTGTTCACTTCTTTGACGCGGGATCCCGCTGACTCAATTAGGCGCGCCCCCTGCTGGTCAGGATAAGAAACTCACGCAAGGCAAGGCTGACTTGTTTCATAAAGACAAACAGGCACTGTCTAGGTGATTCAGTGGGCAGTCTGACTTTGGTAAACATATTCAGAAATGTTGTTGGGAAAAACTATTTATTGACAGGAAATCTGGCTTTTTAGATGACGTTGACGTCTCAGATAATAGTAAGAAGTCATGCATACAAATAAGATACCTATAATAAGACTAACTGATTATTTGCATTAAAATGCTACATAATACAAGCAATCAGATTATAAAAGACTTTAAAATATGACCCACCACCAATTTCAGGCTTTAGCCCTAAAAAAACACATTGTAGAACTGTACATGCTGTATAAAATGTAATGACCACACAGTTAGTTTAAACCTTTTTTTTTTTTTTTGAATTTTAAGTGTAAATATCTAAATTAGCACTTGACATTTTAGTTTTACAACACAATAGAAAATTTTAAGGCAACTTTACACAGCTGAGTTAAGGCTGCTCTGTGCCTACTCAAAATTTAGTTTGAAGACATAATGTTGCATAAAAACCAGACTAAATTAAGCCAGTTCTGACCCACCACTGCCTCTAATATGAAAACATAGTTGTATTTGCTGTGTAAATGCATTCATGCTACCTCTGAGTAGCATTAAACAGTTTGTGTAAAGAAACCTAAATGCCACTTCAGAAGCGCCTCTGTGCCGCCTTTGTCGTGTAAATTTGGTAGGAATTCCAAGACATATCAAATCAAGACATAATAAAAGACATGTTATTACAAATTGAATATCAGTAGTATAGAAAAAAAAGTATTGTTCACTGTGGTTTCCACAGAAGTGTTTATAAATTTGAAATAAATTGTACATTTTACCAGTGGACTTTGTAGCAATATACGCCATGTTTTAAATGTTTCGGAGGAAAGCCAAAGCTGCGCACCCCTGGTTCTGATGTACCACAGTTCATCCTGGGTTGGATGATTGGGTAACGTACACTACCATCAGCCAACCAGCCCGCATCACATTGGTCCAATCCCACAAACGTCCAGGCTGCGTATAACTGGCCAACTTTAGCAATCCGGCCTCCATCATTCTGACAGGCCTCTGCTGCCTTTGTGAAATTTAGTTTGATGGGATGTTGCAAGAAGTAGACCTCTCCTGACATTGAAGAAAGACATAAGGTAACTTGTCACATCAAATTTGGTGACTTAAATATAAATGTGACTTAATCTCAGAAATGAATGCCAATAATTGATCCAAGGTAACAAAATACAACTGGCACATCAAGGCAAACAGCTTTAAAACATATGCATGACTGATTAAAACAAGGAAGAAGGCCATTTTTAATCCTCGTTGGCAGGTTCATCCCACTTGTCATCCTCAACTTATATTTTTAAAATAAGAAAATTTTGCAGAATTTACCAGCAATTGCAGCCACATGTACTGTATCCTATCTTTGTTTGATTTAAAAATGGAAACTATGGAAAATTGTAAATATTTGTCTGACAAAATTTCATGTAAACAAACCAGCGTAAACCAGGACTGGATGGAGTTATATGAGGGTATAATAAAACCACTAAATATATACAAACATTATTACCTCTAATGGACGAAGTGAAGCAGAATGCATCAAACCGGTCCAGACTTCTGTCTCGAACGCCGTAGCTCCGTACACCAGGTGCCAGGTCGGTGCCACCACAAGCCTCTCGCGGCACTACGACGGGATATTGGGCCGTCCCATCCATGAGCCACCCAGCGTTACACCAGTCCAGCCCTTCCTCCCATGCAGCGTAGAGCTGCTCAAAGGTAGCCAGGTGTGCATCCTGTTTCTCACATGCCTCCTTAGCCTCATGAAAGTTCATCAGATAGCGCCCCCTAGAGGAGTGATAGGGGAACACCACACCTGTGGAGAACGAGCACAAAACACCACTGAATACACGTAAGATCAACAAAATTTGTTAAAGATAAAAGATTACATATAATTAGGGTTTGCCAATATGTTTGGGAATAAATTACATAATAAATAAATACAGTACAAATAGCTATACATAAAATTTGGAATTGGTAATAGCAGTTAGAAAATTAATTGATAATATTATTTTTTATATACAGTAGATACTATATAAAATACAATATTAATACAATAAGCACCTCGAATCTTAAGATGCACTGTCACGCTCTCGTCCTCGAGACCATCGATAATTTCACACCGGTAACGGCCGATATCGTCGGACTGTAGCGGGTTGATGACGAGGGACACATCGCCAGGGGCGCTTCGGCGGAGCCGCACGCGTCCTTTAAAGTCTCCGTAACTCCGGTGACGCGTGCCGATGGCAACCATGACGTCACGCTCCCGTTCCTCGCCGCTCAGGGGTTGCAGGAACCACTTGACCCTTGTTTTGCGGGGCTCGCTGAGCGCCGGCTCGTAGCGGTAATGACACGGCAGTGTGACGTTACTCCCCTGAACAGCCGACACTAACGTTTCAGGAGACTCAACGTGAAGACGGATCTTGTGGAAATATACTAAAAAAAGACCAATAAGCAAGTAAATAAATAAATAATATATTTAAAAAGAGAAAGAAACTATTATTTGATTTACTGTTTGTTTATTTGTTGAACTATGCAAAAGTAAAATATCTTTGAAATAGCAGATTTTGGTGAAGTCTTAACCATCCTAAATGTAGGCTATATTTGAACTATATTATTATATTATTGCTAGGCTATAAAACTTATACTATATAACTATATAATTCCCACTGAGTTTATAACAAATATCCTTGTTCAGGAATTTTAAACAACTAAAATATAAATAAATTTAAATATAAAACCAAATAGTCAATGAAAGGTGACACAAGATCGAATTTTGTTAAATTCTACATGTCAAATAGCCTATAAGCATGCTAGTTTTTGGTTGCTGGTTTGTTATTTTGCACACATGAGTAACTCATAAATAAAACATACTCTCCCCATTGCCATTTCCATTAATTATATCCTGATAATAATAGCCATTGGAGAATCGCTGTGCACCGCTTCCGAGGACCAGGAGCGTTAAAAGCACCAGCAGATGGCGGAGAATCCTCATATTCACGGTGTTTCCCGTTTTCCCACTGCTTTCCAACAGTCCTTGAATTTTAAGACAACCCAAGACCTGTAAAGATAAGCAAGGAGTTCAGCAAACAAATTGAACGCAACATAGCCTATATTTAACTTCAGCACTTTTAAAATCTGATTTATTAAAAAAAAATGTTTGATTTGCTCGCCATAAACGAGATAGTAATCAGATATTTACTTCAAGAACTGCAGGAAGTTGCTGGTTAAACGACTGAAGAAACAAAGATCAACTAGCTATATACAATTGAATTAGGCAACATAAAAAGTAGTTTTACTTCAATAGTAAAAAAAAGTTATCAAATTGCTACAAAAAAAAGATTTAAAGTCACAACCGATAGCGTTTGATGTTGTTGCATTACTTGTAGCATTCAAAAGAATCTGCTAACTTGCACATTCATTAAATAAATAATAAAAGCATTTCGCAACTTACCAATATAAAATACTTTTTCAGGCTCCTTTTGCTACAACTACTGTTCATCGTCCGAATTGCTGTATAATAGCTAGATCTCTCTCTCTCTCTCTCTCTCTCTCTCTCTCTCTCTCTCTCTCTCTCTGTAATAAGATTGTGGGTCCGTGAGGTGACGTCACTTAGGCATCCCTTTGAAGTTCTCCAGCTCGCGAACAATAATAATTCTGGGGTCTACAAAGCAGTCGAGGGCTGCCGTCCATCATCACGGTATAATTTTACAGCATAAGGTGTGTTGATAATTTCCCAAAACTGAAACTGGAGCTCTGTTTATGGTGCCAGCGAGAATATATTCCACCCAGGTCTCTTGTTACGCGGGTATGTCACAAAAAAACAACAACAGTTCTTAATGGCCTCACAGGCTGCCTGGCCTAATAACACAGTTGGTAATAATAGATTGTCACATAACGATTTTTCTTTTACATTCCGAATGCACAGAGTGTTATAAATGATGCCCTTTTAGGTGGAAAACAAACTCTAAAATCTGTACAATAAAAATATATTGTAAAGTAATAATGTGTAAATAATATGACCAAAAAATTATCACTGCTTATGAAATTACACACCAGAAACATAACTGTCCACCTTTGACCGAAGTATTAAAAAAGATTACTATGGGAAAGTCAGTGGTTGAAATTCCTCTTCTCCTCAGCGAAAACCCACAAAGTGTGCTAATTTTCCAAAGTCAGTAGCAGAGGAAAGTATCCATAGCCTTGCAGATGTGAAAATTTCCTCTTACTCATGACCAGCAGGGATTCAAAAGTTTGATGTTCTCTGTCAGCAGCCAGTAGCTGTCTTTTATCTCTTCTCCAAATTTCGGACCTTTTCTCCTTGTTTAGTACTACAGGTGATGTGAGATCTAAATCGCAATATTTAAGGAGGAAAAGACTGTTAGGTGGCCTTTGGAGGGACCAGGACGTTGTACTGACAGCATCACTCAGTATTATGACCCCAAAATGTGCCACACTGCAACACCGTCTTTGCCCCTTTCTCTTTCACAGTCACATTTACTTTTGTTCAGTGAATCTTCTCAGGCGAAATCCAGTCATTTCAATAGAAATCGACACTTGAAGGCAATAGATTTCCCCCATGGATTCCACATCGTGTTGTTCACATGAACGAGCAGCACGCTGCTTGCTATGAAAGTAACTCCTGCGTGAGCTGTTCTTCATACATCACTACATTATGCACACTTTAAAAGATGAGGGTGAGCAGATGTACATCGGCTCTCACAGATGCTCACAACATTGGTGATGCATTTGAAGATCCCCATCAATTAGTCCCCACAGCCAAGATGAAAGCCGTCGCCTTAGGCAAGGAACGCCTATAGGCCCTTTGAATAGCTGTGGGCTTCACAGAAGCATGATTTTGGCAGCTATCATTTGGGAGAACATTGTACTGTTAGCCCAAAATGGCTGGCTGTAAATGTTTTAAATTCTCCTGACGCAGTACTGCAGCCTGCCCAAGAAAATATTATATGATAAAATTAAAGTGTTTAAATGTTAATTAGCTGCACTGTGCATTCTCAAGAATAAATAAATAAAAAAATACATTTTAATAATTATACATTCAGAAAGGTAAATTAATGCAATATTTACAAAATCTCCTACCATGAAATGTACCATTTAAGAGTTTGGGGTCAGTAAGATATTTTAATGTTTTTGAAAGATGTCTCCTCTGCCTCATTACTGTTTTTATTCAAAAATAGAGTAAAACAGCAACATTGTGAAATATTTTTTATATATTTTGAAATGTAATTTATTCCTATTATGGCAAAGCTGAATTTTCAACATTACTCCAGGCTTCAGTGTCACACGATCATTCATAAGTTAATATGCCGATTTGCTGCTCAAGAAACGTTTATTATCAAAATGTAAAAGGTTTGTGGAAATCGAGCAGTGTCTTTCAGGACTCTTTGGTGAAGAGAAAGTTCAAAAAGTCAGCATTTAATTGAAATATAATTTATATAAATATATATATATTATCATTATTATTAATAAGAAATATTCATTTTTGTTGAATTTAATCCATCCTTGCTGAATAAAAGTATTAATTTCTTTAAATAAAAATTAAATAAATAAAAAAGTACTTACCCCAAACTTCTGAACATTTTTTTTTTTACATTTTAAAAAGGGCGTTTCTTTGAGATTGTGTTCCCTATGAATAACTGCACTGAAAGGCTTTGAACAATACATGTAAGTGCTTCCAAACATCATCTACTGAATGACTAAATGTGCGTGAATGAATGGAATTCAGCCACACAGTTTTGTGAGTTTTTGATTTATTTATTTAGCCAGTTTCCATCAAACAAGCTTCCAGTGAAACTCTAGTAATACTTCGGTTTGTACTGAAGATTTTGACCCTTCATAAACTTGTCAAGCAATGAGGCGAATGAAGCAAGATTTCCTTTGTAGAGATGTCATTAGAAAGCAAAGAATGTTTGCTTCTGACAAAATATTTGCCACAATACCTCATCCAAAATAGCCTTGTTTTTCCCAGAAAAGAATCCTTCCTGGCTTTGCCCGTCGGGTGCTGCTGTCTTCCTGCCATTCTTTCGACTATCACTTGATTCTCTCCTGCCTTCCTGCTTTGAATCTCTATAGAGCCTGTATATGAATGTGTTCCAGTCTATCTGAACTGAAGGGAGTTATTATTTGTCAAAGGTTCAAATAAATAAATACATAAATAATAATAATACAATAAAAAAATTCAATATACACAAATAATAAAATATTAAATGTATTATTAAAATAAATAAATAATAATAATATTTTAAATATATTTAGTTATTTTAAATTAAGGTACAATAAATACTTAAACAGACACACATAATATAATAAAATCATACCTTCATTATACACACATAAAATAAAATAATTAAAATAAATAACTATTATAAATTATTTACATACATTTCATTATATTATGCGTAATAATAATTATATTATTATAAATAAATAAGATTATTCAATATAAAAATATGAATATTTATGATTTAGTTTGTTAGATGTTTATTTTGTGGTTATTGGAAAAGAATGCTGAGGATTTCCTATTTGATTAGTTGGGGAAATAACTTTCCTTATCAATAACAGCATACTGTGGAGGATTTATAACAAGACAGCATGCCTGATAGGCCATAAGTATCTATTAATAGTGTTTATTTGTTTCTACAGTTGAAAACAAGAGGAAAATATTTCAAGAGATAATAAGGAAATGCATCTAGTCTAAACAATCTGAACACAAGAAGAGTGCTACAGTAGGAGGCATTTAAAAAATTACAAAAATAGACAAAAGTTTAAGAGCACATTGAATAGAAATACCAATGTGTATTTACTGCAATGAAAACAACTGTGAGAAAAATCAAATGCTAACATCAATACAGAAAATCAAAACGCATGCAGCCTAAATGCAGAAATCATGCTGGATTATTAGAATATTCTTCAGTGTTTGAATACCACTTTACATCTTCTCAGAAAATATCTCAGAGAAATACTGCCCATATATCTTCTCCTAAAGCTCTATGTATATTAATTAATAATACTCATATCATATTGCACAAGCCCAAAATTGTACATTTATTCGAGTGGATGGGTTGGGGTGAGGGGTCACAATGCATCATTTTGAAAACATTATGTAGATTGGACGATCACATTAGAGGTTCAGTGCCACCGTAAAAATTATTCTAAATTAGATTTGCACCCGTCCTGCATCTCATTATGCGACCAAGCTAGTGTACTTCAAAGCTTATAATCTAAGTGTGGCCCCATATAAAAAAAATTAAAATAAAACATATACACACATTTGCTACCATAATAGGAAAAACATTAGACCACTTTGGCTTGGCTTTGGCTGTATCAAAAAAACAAAGTGGTTTATTTCAGAATTATGCTGGAATAAAATTGAACAAAAGAAAATTCAGTAGCACACTGCAAATAATTGAACTGCACCTGAGATCCGTGGCCATTCAAATTAAACAAATGTGATCAAATAATAATAGACGTCACATTTTATATTTAGGTTTGATGAGGCTGTAAAAAAATGCATTAGCCTAGTTAAAAATTGTAATTGATTTAAACCAAATATTATTTGATAGAATAAACAAATGATCAAATGGCTACTTTTATTACATAATATACAAATTAGCATAAAACACAACCATATTTTGTGACCTTTGTCACTTTCTAATTTAAACTCCTTCATAAGATAAGATATAAAACAGCTTAACTGCATTTAAAACCAAACCAACACACTGATTCTTGTGAAAATAAATAAATTGTGACTTATTTGGTATGTACGGTTTCTTTTTTCCAAGAAAAACGGAGTTTGAGTTTTACTTGACAAAAAAAGGAAAGAAATCGAATTGTTACAACTCAATTGTAACAATAAAGTTATTTCCTAATATGGTCATCTAGTGTAAATAATCATTGAGTTCATCTTCAAAGGGAAACCGCATCAGACATGTGTTAGTACAAAATATGAAATGCTAAACGCATCATGCTGTGGGTTTGGCTTCATTTGCTGCCGGGTCCCCAGCTGTGTAGGGTGGTGTGATGATGGTGCCCTCTGTTGCTAAGAGTGAGGCAGTGCAGGCGTGGTTGAGGGAAGAAGGAATGGTGGGAAGTATAAAAGAGAAGGAGAGAGAAAGAGAAAGAGGAGTTCTACTCTTCGCAGCCCAGCAGCTCCATTCGCAGGGTGATGCGTTCATGCCACGCCCACGGCAGGATGCGGACGAATCGTGCGTAGAAGGGGGGCTCGAACACGTTATTTTTGTGCACGTTGTTGTCACTGTTGCCGGGGAAAATCTGCAGGTGAAGCAGAAGGAAATAAAGATAGGGTGAGACAAGGACGTGACAGATGGATAGAGGAAAAAAAGCAGAATATACACAAGATGAGCGGCCAATACTGTGGCCAGATGAAAAGATGTGGTGGAAGTTCGGAATCTGTTAAACGAACATTTTATCATTGTCATGTCGTTCCATACCTGAAAGACTTACTTTATTCTGTGGAACACGGTAGATGTTTTTTTTTTTAATGTTTCAACTTTTTTTGTCCATTTATGAATGACAAGACAGCATATTGGTCCCTGCAGACTTTCAAATATGGACAGAAAACCCTACATTTCCTCAAAACATCTTCTTTTGTTTTATAGAAGAAAGGCATACAGGTTTGGAATGACCTGAGGGCGTTTCATTTTCATGTAAACTATCCCTTTAAGTTTTAGACTTATTGTTATATTGACATATTGATTTCACACATCCATATCAACAAACTGAAATCAGCGATCCATGTTGACATATTGAATTCACAGATCCAAAAAATAGACCAACGCTGAGAACATAAACATCATAAGATCAGTTGTTTTATTAGTTATATGCTATTATAGTATTTCATTTTAATATTTTCAGTTTTTAATAAGTAATTTTGACATTTTTATTATATATTGTTTCTATTTTAAAATTTATTTGTTTTTTCTATTTCATTTATTTTTTATTTACTTTTAGTAATTTTAGTCCTTCAACTTAAACATATTTCATTTCAGTTAATTAAATTTTTTAAGTTTTATTATAATTAACAAAACAAACTATGAATAGTTCACGTTTATACCAACACTGATAACTGGCACTAAAACATAAAAACAAATGTAATATGAAACATAATATTTAATAACGTTATGTATTACCTAATTATGTTAAATATTAACAGTTTTACTTTTGGTGTTTTTAGTACCTTAAAGGGTTAGTTCACCGAAAAATGAAAATTATGTAATTAATAACTTACCCTCATGTTGTTCCAAACCCGTAAGACCTCCGTTTATCTTTGGAACACAGTTAAAGATATTTTAGATTTAGTCAGAGAGCTCTCAGTCCCTCCATTGAAACTGTGTGTACGGTATACTGTCCATGTCCAGAAAGGTAAGAAAAACATCATCAAAGTAGTCCATGTGACATCAGAGGGTCAGTTAGAATTTTTTGAAGCATCGAAAATACATTTTGGTCCAAAACTAGCAAAAACTACGACTTTATTCAGCATTGTTTTCTCTTCAGTGTCTGTTGTGAGAGAGTTCAAAACAAAGCAGTCTGGATATCCGGTTCGCGAACGAATCATTCGATGTAACTGGATCTTTTTGAACCAGTTCACCAAATCGAACTGAATCGTTTGAAACCGTTCACGTCTCCAATACGCATTAATCCACAAATGACTTAAGCTGTTAACTTTTTTAATGTGGCTGACACTCCCTCTGAGTTCAAACAAACCAATATCCCAGAGTAATTCATTTACTCAAACAGTACACTGACTGAACTGCTGTGAAGAGAGAACTGAAGATGAACACCGAGCCGAGCCAGATAACGAACAAAAGATTGACTGAAGATGAACGGAGGTCTTACTGGTTTGGAACAACATGAGGGTGAGTCATTAATGACATAATTTTCATTCTTGGGTGAACTATCCCTTTAACTTAAACTTATTATATTTAAGTTAGTTGCTAAGGTAACATTATTAAGTTTTATATTTTTGTTTTAATTCAATTAACAATTTTTATTTATTTATTTAATAACAACACTGATCACAACCACTAAAACATAAACACACATGGAACAACATGAAACAAGAGTGAAACATTTAATGTGTAGGTCAGGAAAAGACTTGAACCAAAAGGAACTGGGTAATTAGGGGTTAAACTGGGGCATCAAATCATGTTTGAAAACCAACCTTATCTGTTTTTGTCTTGTCGTCTTTGAGAATGGTCCAGTACTTGCCATCATCACTGTGAGCCACTTTAAAGGCGGACACAAATTGCACATTTCCAAAGTCTTTGGCCCCTTGCGTGATGATCCCTGTGATGCGCTTTGGTCTGAGCAGGTCCACCTAAAAACAAAAAGATAAGAACAACTCAGCAAGTGGTCTTACATAAAAAAACTGGCATTGAGTTATAATGATCTATATTATAAGTGATTCACTACATAATTGTTAAAGGTTTGTTGTTTGTAAATTATAGCCTCTCAGGACAGTGCTGATTGAAAATCAGGGCAATCCCACTGTGTTCAGCCTCTGAAAGGTCATCCAATGTGTAAATGGGCTAAGATCCCAAAGCACCAAGGATCAAGAATGAATTCAACTCCTAGGCAAACACTGCCAGATGTTAAAGGGACTCTAAGTAGGAATTACTCCCATCTAGTGGTGAAATTGTATTTTGCATTCAAACTAATTTTGCTCTCCAGCGCCTCGCTTTTTCAAATGCGCGTTGCATCTACGGTAGGCGATATGTACCAAAAAGCTTTGACAGGATGTCTTCTAATAGCACTTCGTTTTGGCGACGATGTTTTCTTCTCCTGTTGCGCGGCATATGTATGGTCCATAATAAGAATGCAATCCAGACTTTTAAACTTGCCGGTGCAGTTTCAAGCGCCTCTCACTGCTCTGCACCTGCGTTTCTGGCTCTGACCGAAAACGCGTTGTGGAAACACGTTGGCTTAGTACTTTTTGTCCCTCTCTGCTATTATAGTTGTGCAAGATGGCGGAACTACATGGAAGCCTCCGTCGACCTACCCGTCCCATGTATATAAAAATAATAAATTCTTCATTTACGAGGATTAGTTTAAACATTGGCATTGGTATTTGTACACCATTGAGGGCATATTTATGAATAAAAATATTGATTTTAGATAATAAAATACCTAAACAGTTACTTATTGTCCCTTTAACAGAAGGGAAGACACTCAAACTCGACATGGACACAGGACAGTATCCAGACAATACTCCCTCTTAATAAAAAATGAGTTTGTTTAAAGTTGGAGTGATATATGCACTATTGTTCAAAAGACTGAGATTAGTAAAAGAAAAAAAAGTCAAAGAAATGAATTTCATTTAACTGATCAAAAGTGACATTAAGGACACTTATAATGTTACAAAAGATTTCTATATAAAAAATATGCCATTTTTTGTATCATGTTTTTTAAATGTATCACAATTTCCACAAAAATATTAAGCAGTATGACTGATAACCCTGATATGAATAAAAATAAAACTTTTGATCACCAATCAGCATATTAGAATGATTTCTGAAGGATCATGTGACAGTGAAGACTGAAGTAATGATGCTGAATATTCAGCTTTGCATCAAAGGAATAAATTACATTTTAAAATATAATCATATAGAAAAAGTTATTTTAAATAGTAATAATATTTCACAATATTACTGTTTTTATTGTATTTGTATTCAAGTAAATTCAGCTTTGGTGAGCATAAGAGACCTCCTTGAAAAACAATAAATACCTTTTAATGGTGTGTGTTTGTGTGTGTGTGTGTACAAAACCATACAAAAAAATAATGTTTTTATACATCCAGCATTGTGCCTTCACATTGCCTCTTTACAAAATATAAAACTACAAAAATCTTAAAAATGTGACTTTATTCAGTTAAATACATACTCCAGATTTTACACATGTAAATATTTGAAGTGACTGTCACTTCACAGCATTAAAAGTTTGTCATCTCACCTGCAGCCACTCGGAGCGGTTATTAATGGCTGCTGTCCAGGCGTTGGTCTTGCCCTGCTTGTCCAGACGAGCGTAATGCGGGTGCCAGGTGAACGCCTCGATCCCCCAGGTGCGGAACGAGCTGGAGGCTGTCATCTGCCCATCATCAATTAGCCGTGACTTGATACCTAGCGGCTCGGAGCAACCTGTCGTGTTCAAATACACTGTGAAGTGAGACAACAGAAAGAGAGAGGGGATGGGGACAGGAAGTGGCAGAGAGATGGATGGGAAGCGTGTCAGCACAAGCGGCACAAACCACATCAGCGCTGAGCAAGTTTCATGCAGGTGAGCGGCAAGATGCTGTGTGTGATGGGGTGTGTGTGAAGCGCATTCGGGCGAGAGCTGGCGCTTGTGATGGACAGCCTGAGAGACACAGATGGAAAAGTGAAGTGGCCAATAATGTGAATGAAACATTGACATCTGCACCGGTCCACTGATTAGAAATTAAGACTTTCATGTAGGGATGCATGATATAATGTACCATATATATATATAACATAATATTATAATAGTGTATTTTAATATCAGCCATTAAAAAAAAAAATTAGTGTTCCTGTAGCTCAATTGGTAGAGCATTGTGCTATCAAGCGCAAGGTTGGGGGTTCGATTCCCCCCGGGAACACATGATAGGTAAAAATTGATAGCGTGAATGCACTGTAAGTCGCTTTGGATAAAAGCGTCTGCTAAATGCATAAAGTTAATTAAATTTTTAATTTTAAATCAGCCTATATTATAAATATAATATAAATATCATAATTTTAAAATAAATTGTATGATCACCACTTTAGAATGTTGATTTATCACTGTAAATGCCAAAACTTGAAAATAATTATTGGTTTATCGGCCAAAATGTTCTAATGTACCAGTGCATCCCTACTTTTATAAAGTGATGTGACATTTAGTCAAGTATGTTGTCCCATACTCAGAATTTGTGCTCTGCATTTAACCAATCCAAGTGCACACACACAGCAGTTAGTAGTGAACAAACACATACACACACACACACACACACACACACACACACACACACACACACACCCGGAGCAGTGGCCAGATATAATAATATAATACAATATTTAAAAAGACTTAAACTCTAGCAGAAAACAAGAACAGATACCACACAAATGAATCAGTGTCATTCATTATCACTATATGCAGCTCAAAACTGTGTCAAATAAGTCAAATGCCTGAGAGGTTTGTGCTCAGAATGTTTCAGGCTAGAATCCCAGTATGGAAAGATTGTTCCTTCAAGCAAGCTGGCTGTGGTCTTTAACTTCACCACAAACAAAGACGAGCAGGAAATTGTGTAAATTGTGATGCTGCTGCTTACACACTTTTTCTTCCATTAAACCACAGCAATATATCCATATTCTAGTTGAGATGTTTTGTCTTTTGGCTTCCATAATTCTTTTCATAAGAATGTATAAACATGCAAAAATATAATTGGGACTATACCGTTGAGTTCACAGCCCACCAGCTCCATTCTCAGTGTACACGCTTTACGGCACACAACGGGAACGATTCGTATGTACTGAGCTATGATCGGAGGGTCGAACAAATTGGTCTTTGTCCCATCATTGTCCATATTACCAACAAAGATCTAAAGAACAGAAATGTATACATTCATTAGGTATTTAAAACTTTTAATATAATCACAGGTTATGAAACATATGACAAATGCTACTGAATCATATCTGGGCGTTTTTATGTTCCAGGGATTTGATTTTAATTAAAAGAAATTGTGATGATCCAAACAAACAGGGAAATAATCAGAAACTCTTTCAATATTTCAGAGTGAGAATTATTTATGTACATATTTTTGCAACTTCATCTGGCCAAAAGTTTCCACAGTTAAACACCCAAAAATTCCAAACCAAAACAGGCACTAAAAATAAAACAGAACAGAAAAACGAGTGAATTATCACCATGTCGTTGCTCTGGCCCTCAGCTCTGTACATGGTGTAGGTTCGCCCATCCAAACTGGACGCTACCTTGAAGGCTTTGATGAACTCGGCTGTGCCCATGCGACTGGCACCCTGGGTAATGATGCCAGTGAAACGCATCTTCCTCTGCAGGTTGATCTGTTATAGAATAAGCCATAGAATTAGTCCTTTTTGGGTGAATACAGATAATATTTGAACTCCAAATATGTATATAACCAATAAACTGGACTTGTTTACCTCGATCCAGGGGTTCTTGTCATGTGTCGCAGAGGTCCAAGCATTAACGAGTCCCTTGTTATTCAGTCGTGCCAATTCGGGCCCCCAGCGCTGCAGTCCCAGAATAGCGTAGTACACAGAAGAGGCAGAAATCTGAGACTCTGCGATTCCTCCTCCTTCCATTCCCAGCAGAGAGATGCATCCTGGGAACCAAAGGCAGACATTAGCAGATATAAGTGCTCAGGAGACACACAGGCTTACTGTCCGACAGACAGATGCATAAACAGTGAGATGACCACATTCACAGGGCAGAGAAATAGCCACTGTGTATTGAAGGAAGTCACAAATTTAAAAGCCAAATATGTGACCCTGGATCACAAAACCATTTTGAAGTGTCAATTTTTCGAAATTGAGGGTGCAAAAAAATCTAAATACTGAAAAAAATCGCCTTTAAAGTTGTCCAATTGAAGTTCTTAGCAATGCATATTACTAATCCAAAATTAAGTTTTTAGATATTTACAGTAGGAAATGTACAAAATATCTTCATGGAACATGATCTTTACTCAATATCCTAATGATTTTTGCCATAAAAGAAAAATCAATAATTTTGACCCATACAATGTTTTTGTGGCTATTGCTAAAAATATACCCCAGAGACTTAAGACTGGTTTTGTGGTCCAGGGTCACATATGTGGAGGAAATAAAGTGAGTATAGGAGCATGTGTGTACTGGCAGTGTCCTACTTACGCAGATGGCAGTGCTTTCCCACAAAGGGTGAGTGACATTTACAGGTGAAATCACCATCAAGATCTCGACAGGTGCCTCCGTTCTGACAGGGCTGGCCAGCACAGTCATTCACATCTGCAAGAATCAAAAGGTTTCTGAAAAACTGGTCTGGACAAGCAAAACAGTCGTCAAAATTAAAGCAATTTTCTTTGTGACCTCTAGGTAGCGCTCACTCGCAAGTTACATAAAGATAAAATATAAAGATAAAATTATTTGCTTCAAAAGATAAAATAATGTAATATATGTATTTTTTCTGCAATACTTTTTCCAAATGAAGTTTGTAAAATGAAAAATCCTTTAAAGTCGCCTATATTTATTAAACATATAAACACATTCTTATTGCTTGAACAGTTTTTTTTGTTGTTGTTGTTCTGATTCCCTCAACAATGTAATTTACAACAAAAATCTATTAAAGCACAAAAACTAAAAAATATCTGATATAAAAAAATGACGATATAGGTCCGCATCAGATCACCAACATGCTTCAAACACCAGTGTGTCAGAATTATTAAAAGGTCAACATGATGATGAAGAGCAAGGGTGTATAATGGTCCTCATGTACCTGAAGTCCGATATATGTTGTGGGGGAAAAAACTGCCATGGATTTCAGATTTAAAATGGCACCAGTCAATAGAAAGACACTGTGAAATAGAACATTCCAGCAAAATTGGAAAGGAAATCAGTGGGATTATCTGGTGTGTGCATATGGAGCGTGACTGGATGTGACCGGTCACAGTGGTCCAGTGCCAACATAGCGCTCAGGCATACTGAAACACCTCCAAACCTCCAGAGGTCAGTGTGTAGCACTTCCCTGTTTCCTGTAAGTGTTAAGAGCATTACTATGTGCTCGACTGACCTAAAGTTAGGTATCTACATTCATTTTAGGCTGCATTTTTTGCCTAATCTGTGTAACCTCCAAATAAATATGTAGTCATAAAAACTCACAAAAATTAGCAAAATGCATTTTTGGGTTTTACAACAGAAAATCAACTTCCCGATATTATTGTCAACTACCCACATGTTGCAAACTCTATCAACTCTACAATGGGTTAAACTGCTTAAAAGCTAATTAGGTTTTTAGACAACTTTCCAAATGCATTAAATGTCAAAATGCTCCCAAATGCTAACTGCTAATGCTAATATTATCAACCCTACAATGCATTAAGCATTACACAAACAAGCTAATTAGCAACTTTTCAGAGTCAACTTTCCAAAAACATTTGTCAACTACCTAAAAGCTAACTACATAATTTTTAACACTTCAAGTGTTTACACTAACAAGCTAATTAGCACCTTTTCTAAGCAGTTTTAAATAGCTGAGTCGGTTTTAAATAATTAGCCTATTGATAACTATAGGTGGCCATGGGGTTCAGCACTGAACCAAAAACTATCATTAAGATATGAGGTCTCACATTTTTCATTTGTAATGATGAAGTTGCAATTCAGTACATTTAAAATTTACAAACGTAATATCAAATAACAAACTGCAGTTAATTTATAATCAAGTACTGCATTAGTATGTTAGTCAACACAAATAAATGCACTTCTTCAAAGCACATCAAAAGATTATTAAAAATAATGAATTAAAATGTACTTTAAACATTACAAAGTCCACATAGATCTTAAAAAGTGTGTTAAGAAACGGTCATGAAAGTATACTCTCTTCAAGTACATTTAAATGGCCTTTTATTTCATGAATAATATATTATCTGCTTGTACAGTTTTTTTAAAAATATAATTTTCAGATTTGAAGTGCACTACAAATGCCTATTCAATACAATTAAGCACATTTCTTTTTCACAAGCCTCTTATAGTTCAAGTTCCCATTTTAAGCCTTTTTTTCTTCTTAATGTTAATGTGAAGAAGCAAATCATTGCTACCCACTGAGAAGCAGTTCAACACAGTAGTGCATTGTATTACTCTGAGAACATCAATATCTAGCTAAATAATGTGAAATGCAATTTTATGTCAGTTGCAACTTTATCCAAATCAACAAAATGCAAGGTCAGCAGGTCTCCACTTCCATGTATGACAGTGAAATCCCAGAGAAAAGACTGAATCATGCTAAGAAGGAACAAATGAAAGCTTTTTTTCCATAATTTTGTCTTGAAACAGCCTCCCTTACAACACAGTAGCTACACAGTGAGTATATTCTCAAGACACAAGACTGTGTCAAAAGAGACTATGCACATTTTCCACTTTTTCTTGTGTTTTTGTACAACTGTTCCTGAAGATTTCTGCACTATTTATATTATATCTATTATATCTATTATATAGATATTATATCATTATGTTAATACTCTCATCTATAATCGATGCTTACTTGTCACCAAACAACAAGTAAAAACAAAACTAGTTGTTATTGTTTGTTTTCTGTGTCCATTATATGGCCACTTCCTGTCTAAGTGTATGGTTCTAGACCAAAATAAGCTGCAGTTTGGACATTTTGCTAAACAACTAGTTTTCTAACTACAAAGTTGTTCAGAAAAGTACTGTAAGTCAGGGAAGTGAGACGATATAAACATTGATAAGATGATTTAGTCACAAAATCTAATGTTAGTGCTTTTGGTCAATTATATTTTATTTTTATAGGGCCAGTGTTGTTAATGTAAATCAAAACTATTACTATTATAAGATTTAATTAGTCTAAATAAAATAAATACAAATATTAAACTGAAATAAAAATAAAAGGTAAATAATTAAATGTATAAAAAAGGGAATAAAAATATAACACAAATCTCCATTATTAAATGTAAATACTCAATTAAAAATTTACATTTTTTTAATAAAAATAATATAAAGGTTATAAAAAAAGATAATTTAAAATGTTAATAAATACTATAATAGTATATACATATTACACTGCTGTGGAGCACAGATTGGTAAGAAATGCTTTATGCTTTACGCAATGTTAAGAAAGATTAGTGAGAAAAAAGGATAATAAAGTAATATACAGCAATTAGAGGTGAGAAATTCATGTGAGAAAACTAGCTTTTATTCAGTGGAAAATAGGGAAATTACAAAGTAGTGGCAGAAGGTCAGCATCAATTTTTATTTAGCTAGCATTAGATCCAGGAATCAAGCGCTTTGTTAACTCTGCAGACACACAAAAGAGGCACTGACTCTGCATTTAAACCCTACAGCAGGTTTCTGTTTTAATCTGAGCAGCTAATGTAACCAGTGCTCCACTTCGTAAAAGCTTTTGACACAGACTTCACAGCCTCTTGCAGGGCTTTCAGACCAATTTCATGCTGTCACTGAAACATTTCTGCCAGCTAAGAGCCGAGGACAAGTGCAGACTTCAATTACTTTGCTTCCTCCACTTGCATTTTACCCAGCAACAGGGCTAGTGTGTAACAGTGTGGGTGTGCAGTCATATTTGAATTTATGCTGCCACTATGTTTGGCACTACACTACACAGTGTCCAGTCTTTTCCATCATCCGAGCATGATTTAGACGTCTCCCCGAGGGATTAAGAAGCTTCTAAACAGTCAATTCAACGTCAGTGACATTCTAATCCAGCCACATTCCCAGCCGCACTCTAAAGATGAGCCCGCATGCTCAATTTAACCCAGTCAAAACATCATAAACATGCTATCAAGTGCTGGAATCTGGCACTGAAGCCAGATGTCCACCGTAATCAGAAAAACGTGACGGGGTCTCTGTGGTGAACTAAATAATACATGCTGTCTTAAATGTATAGCATGGAAAAGCAACATTAAATTTTGGGAGGATTTATGGCTTTTTTTTTACTTCCCACTAATTAATTTCTTACCCGCGAAAGAATTTTGTCAAATTTGCAAAATCAAAATGAACACCTCAAAGTAATTAATAAAATACTGTTGCAAATGGAAATATGAGAATGACAACTGATCAAAAGTGACCCTATTTACTTTTTAAAGGAAAGGTTCATGAAGAAAAGTTTCTGTCATTTATTCACAAAAAATATATTTTGAAGAATGATGATAACCAGACAGCTTTTTTTTATTAATTTAAATAAAAATAATAAATTATTTTTAATGCAAATTTTTAAATTAAAAATTCCATTGTACTTTCAGAAAAAAAGGCCAAATCCATTTCTTCTTTTTTTTTTTTTTTTTTTTTTTTGGAGTTTGTTAAGCCTGCTGAAACTACTGTATTTTTTTCTTTGCATACAGAATTGAATTTGGCATAAAGGAAGCTAAAATAGACTATAACAAATAAGTTTAAGACAAGTTAAGCCTATGTCTTTTAAAATATTGGCTTTTGAAAGCAAAATAAAAATACTGGAGTGACTTATTATTTCAGTTTCATTCATTTCAATAGTAGTCTTTGCGAGTTTCAGTCATTTCATTAGGAATCTGTGCGAGTTTCGCTTGAGGGCAAAAAGGTTCGCCATACACATTTTGAAACAGGTTGATGCAAGTTGTTAATGCAAAAACGCCATGTTGACGACATGAAAACTACTTAGTTTGAAAGTGACTTCTGTGTGAGCTGTGTATGTATTCATATGTTGCTACACTATTAGACAATTAAAATTTTTGCCTTTAAATTTTCACTAATGTAAATGCATTTTTCACAGCAGTTTATAGCTACAATTTGTTAATTAATTAACACTTGGATGCAAATGTGTTCTCAATCTTAATGTAAATTTGATTTCACAGCAATTGAGTTTTTCATAATTCTCAGTGGTGTCTCCATATAACCACTTATACGTTTGGCATGAAACAGATCCAACGGCTTGGATAAAGCGACTCACTGTTCTGGCAGTGGATTCCATCGAAGCCTATTGAACACTTGCAGACATATTCACTAAAGACGTCTCCTCTTCGGGAGTTGATGATCTCACAGAACCCATCGTTTTTACAAGGGTTAGGGTTGCAGGGCCCTGAGAAAAAATGTCATGTGAGAAATGATCAGCTTTAGCTGAAATTGATACAAGTAACATTTGCCCTAAACTAAACAGTCTTTTTGGTGTGCATAAACATAAATAACTGATAAGACTGTTACCAATATCTGTCTCGTTGCAGGTGGGTCCGGTGAATCCTTCAGCACAAATGCATTTAAAGGGATCTTTTCCTGTTTCATTGACACAGGTTCCTCCATTCAAGCACACATTTACTTCACAGATGTCAGCTGAGAAGAGACAAAGAAAGAGGATTTGATATTAGACCATTTTTGATATAAATCCGATAAAACTCAGTGGGGCTCATTCATTAAACATGAAAAGAATGACATATATATTAGTCACATTCAAATCCATGGATTACGGAGAAATAATTAATCTTGAGTTTCATGAATAACAATCTTTTGGGTTTAATGCAGTGCCGTGACATCACCAGTATTTTCTAATGGGACGCTTCTGATGGTGTAGATTTCTGTTTCTTATACATAAGGGAAGTAAAAAAGACAATGAGTTCACTGTTTGGTCATGTTTTTATTTGGACATGACCCAAATTGCTAAAGTGGTTGCAGCATTACAGAAAAAATAGAAGTAGTTTCTAGAAATTTCTTTGCAGTCCTGTGGTTTATCCAAAAATGATTTGTAACGGTCAGGAATGTTTGCGTGGGACAGCAATGCTCTGAGAAAAAAAAAGTATGTAAATGCACATGGAAATTTTACAGAATAAAAAAAAATTCTAATGTATCAATGTAAGATAATAAAAAATAAATAAAAAAAAAACTGTATATGGGTTTGGAACAACACAAGGGGGAGCAAATAAAATGGCAGAATTTTAGTTTTTTTGCTGTACAAATCCTTAAAAAAAACTGCACCTCTTACATTTTTATGTATATGCTGAAATGGAAACCAAAAACATCCAACTTCAATTTTTGGAGTGGTTACTATCTTTAAATGTTAATTTTAGCCTGACACATATAGGCCTTAAATTTGCGGAGTCCAAGAGTCGAGAGACTTTCCACAGTTCCACAACTCTGCGTAAATAACACCTCCGTCAGAGATTTCCTGCACATCGTTGTGTCCTCCCCGGCACTGATCCAAAATACCACAACATACACTCAGCAGAGTTTATTCGAGGTGAACAGCACTCGAAATGATAATCAGCCCACGTTTCAAGCAGCTCTACCACAGGTTTCAACCATGTGAACTTTTTTTGGGCCAAGACACCATTTGGCGAACAATCTCCTTTAATTGTGACATAAAAGCAATGGTCTTCACACTCAGAGTTGAAGATTCTGGGATAATGATAAATCCCTGGCCAGCATAAACAGAAACCATCTTATGCAGACGATTGCAGTGCTTCTCTTTGGAATGGAATGCATCCTCCTTTTCATGCAAAACCAGAAGGCTGAAAGCACAATTCCTTTCAATCTTCTCAAAGAAACTAATTTTAGTCCTGGAAATGCAAAAAAAATAAAAAAGATAATCAAATTAATTCCCTTGAAATTGCCTTTGTTCCTGGCATATCATAGCCAGGAACAAACTGTTTAGCAGCTCAGATCAACCCATCCATCACAAGAAAGCACAGAAAACTCCACGGGGAACAGAAACTGTCTATGGATAGCTTGAAAGACTACTTTTATCTTGGCAACCAGTTACAAAATTGACAGGGGCAGTTGAGAACTGAAAGTAATTCATTGCGCCTTATTACCTTCAAACATAACTTAATTCTGCTTTTGTTTCTGTAGAAATGTAACTCTGAACAGAAACTGTTGTTGTCCATCTGCATGGAATGTCGCTTTTTGAGGTGCTGACATGGGCACATTTTGTTGGAAAACTCTTGTATCTAACAGGATAAAATACTAAAAATGAAAATCATGCCATCATTTACTCACCTTCGTGTCATTCTAAACTCATGTGATCTTCTTTCTTCCATGGAAAGCAAAATAAGATGATTTGTAGAATGTTCAAGCTGCTCTGTTCCATATAAGTAGAGTTAATCACGTTTCGGCCAAAAAAAAAAAAAAACTTATTTTGTCAAATGCTTCTGGAATGCAATTAAATTTTTTTTTTTATAATTTATTTATTATTGTTCTTTCTAAAATGCTGTTTAAAAATTATTTACAAATATTTATAATTTACAAATTACAATTTACAAACAATTATTATTTTTATTTTAATCTATTTTAAATGTATTCATTATTGCTTTAACTACCATTTAAAACATGACTTAAATAAATTGTTTTAAATGTGTATTTATGTGTCAAATAAAAAATGATTCATTTAGTTTTATTGTTATATTTAACTACATTTTAAAACATGAATTTTTTTTATTTTTCTACTTTTGTTTTCAAACAGATAAAACAACATCAACAAACATTTATAATACAAGTGCACATCTCCATCCTTACATACTTTTGCGTACACTAGTACAAACAAAAAGTATATTCTGAGCACATATACACATACATGGACATACACTGGTCACCAAGGAGAGAACTTATATTATATTCCAGATCACATGATTCACTCAAATTCTGCAATACTGTTTTGTTAAGGGTTAAACTGCCAACTCTATCCATTAGTTAGAAGTCAAAAATGATTTTCATCTCTTTTCAACCATTTCTGCCAATGTGATACCATACTTTCAGCTTGTTTTCTTAACGAAAAAGTCAGAGATTCCATATTGTACACCTCCGTTACAATCTCTTGCCATTCAAACATTGATGGGGGATCTTCTTTGAGCCATTTCCTTGTAATGGCCTTCTTACTGGCTGCTAGTAGTATATTAGAAAGATAAGTATCCTCTTTTGTCATATCTAAAGGGATGATGCCCAGGTACATAGTTTTAAAGTCACATTCCAGATTCATCCCCATTATTGCATTCATTTCTCTATTTAAATCCTGCCAATAAGTATGAATTTTGTTACAGTCCCAAAAGATGTGAAAATGGTCTGCCAGTACATTTCCACATTTTCTCCAGCATTCACCAGTTTTTGGATTCCCAGTTTGTTGATACTTTACTTTGGGGGTTATGAAAAATCTTATGGTATTTTTCCAGACAAATTCCCTCCATGAATCTGAACTTGTTGTATTCATCTGCGTTTTACACATAGTTAGCCATTCTTCTCCTGTAATACTCATATTGGCTTCCTTTTCCCACTTTTGTTTCACATAAGTTGTAGAGTAATTTTTTGCTGACATTAAACAGGAATAAATTCTTGATACTACTTTCTTATTCAACTTTATTTTATATGCATCTATAAATATTTGCACTATTGTGGGACCATCTTCTTCCACATTCTTTATATTCTTGTTGAAGTAATCTCTAACTTGAAGATATCTGAAAAAATCTTGTTTATCTAAGTAGTATTTCTGGGAAAGTTGTTGAAAGCTCTCTATTCCATTCCCAGAAGAGATTAAGCAGAAGGATGTTATACCTTTTAAACTCCATTGTTTAAATCTCAGATCCAGTTTTGCTGGTCTAAATTGTAAGTCATGCTCCACCCATCTTAATAAAACATGAATTTTAACCGTCTTTTAATTTGTCAGTTTGAAAAGTGATTTATCTATTGATGTATTTGTGTTTAAATTATTCAATTTAGCATTTATTTATTTATTTTATTTTTAAGTAGCACTCCTGGTTCTTTACCCACCATTCACTTTCATTGTAAGGAAAAGAGCAGCATGAGCATCATCAAGTGGACCAAAAACATCCAGGTTTGGAATGACATGAGGTTCCTGAGATTATATGCATGGAAACTAAAAAGTATGGATAATTATTCATGTCAGGTAATCCACATCAAGCTGTATCATCTAATATTTACCAGCTATACTTAACCTAGTTTAACTGTCAGAGAACTCAATGTTGGCCCAATATGTTCTGGAAGGCCATTAGAAAGAAGTGAACAGATCAGCTGAATACAAATCTGTTTGAAACATTTGATCAGCTTCTCATCAGCTGAGCTGGCCTTTTGATCAGCAAAAGCTCTGAAATAGGAGTGAAGGCTGATTATTCTGCCACAGGCTTTAGGATAGATGGCTTTAGGCACTATAGAATTATCACATGGTCTTTCTCTGAGTTAAACATGTAAAGGCTGGCAACTGTGGGATTGTTTGCTGCTCTATTACAAATGAGACACGCAAACAGGGACAAAGAAAGCAGAAAGAGAATTTAGCCAAGCAACTGTGACCCTGAAAAAACAAAGCGCGCAGTGTTGAGCCAACTCAGAAAATGAGTAATAATAACCAACGTGCTATTGACCCAATCCCAGTATGGTCAAAACAACTTATTGTGACTGCACTGATATTGAAAATGTGCAGCCTTAAAGGGATATTTTGGAATGACTTTGGTCTTTGGGGCACCACTGAAACCAAAGGCAGGCTTGATACAATATTTTTGCAATTCAGTTTGGTGATATTAGTGGCACAGAAATTACATTCTTCACCTTTAATTTTTATATAAATTGAAGTAAACAGTCCAACAACAAACACATTTGATGTGCTACTGTTAAGGTTATGGTTTGCCAGAAAAATAGATTTTGTTTTTACTAAAAGAACCAAAACGAACAGTTTAAAACCATAAAACCACTCGCTTCTTCATTTCATATATCTGGGACATCACTTGAGTCACTTCAAAAAGAAGCATGACCTGATCTGCAATCTTAGTATACGAGTACAACAGTTATATAAAAATAATAACAGTTAAAAAGTATAGGGAAGGACTTTAGAAATGAGTCATTGGCGTGTTACAATCTGCTGAGCGGATCACGCACACTTGGCTAACAAAGGAACCCTTGACTGTCGTATTAGGAACAGGTGCAAAACAAAAACAACAGACTGGAGGACAACCAAAACATTGCACACGTGTATCTGAGAGAGCACGCAAACACAACAACACACCTACACACCAAATCCTAGTTTGATTCTAGGGGATTCACTAATGAAAGGAAATGCAACTGTACTATGCAGTGCACTCAATGTTTATAGGCTGAAGACTTTTAGAGGTTTGATACTGGTGATTTAGTGACACTGTAAGTTAAAATAATCATACATTGGGACACAAAATTGATAGATTTTTTTAAGACATGAAAGACAAAAAAATACTGTTACTTTCACAACTCTAAGGACAAGATTACATGTCTATATTTTGTCTAAATGAATAAAAAAATAAATATTTAAATTTAAAAAATTTTAATGGTTTAAAATGCTGCAAGTATATCATAAACATCAGAAAATCACAACATTAAAATTTACTGTATGAAAAAAAGTTTATGGAATCAGTTTTGAGGTTAAACAGTGTAATTAAATTATTGGCAGCTGTTTTAAAAATTGATTAAACAAATTAGATTGCAGCATGGGTAATCTAAATGTAAAAAAGTAAAAAATGTATATGCAGAATATATAATAATAATAATAGTTAATCAAAGGCTTCTACAAGACAGAGCAGCACAAACAGCTCATTTTGACTCTAATAAACTTCTCCAAAATTATAAGTGGGCTTAACATTAGAAATTCAAGAAAAAAAATTTAAGAGAAAAATTATGCAGTGCACTTTTGAGCCTTGACACTGATAAAATATGCATACAACATCCAAGTACTGTGACAGAACCTTTTAAGTTGTTAAAAATAGGTTATCTGTGTCTTGGTGTTGATTTGTGTTGCAACCTTTGTGTATATTTAGAAGCCCAAAGTGTTAGTTTACCTTTTAAGACTCCCTTAGAACTTATTTTATGGCTTGTAGCTTCACACTTTAGGAGTCTAAAGGAGTCCTGGATTTATAACTCCACATTACTGCTGAGGTGAACATGCATGCGTGTAGGTGTGTGTTAATGTTCAGTGTGTTTTCTCAGCAATGCGGTTATCCGCACATCATTTATGATGCCTTCATACAGCCCTGGGGAACTCTGTGTTCCAAACCTTACGTTCCTACATCACTGAACCCCACGTTAAAACACTCAGAACAGCTCAAAGCGCTGAGGCATGCAGCTTGCACCTCTTAATGACCAAGCAAATGACCCATAAAGATAGAGACTGCACACAAGAAACATACTGTCCTTGGACCAATAAACTGCTTTAACTGTCAGTGAGCTTGCATCTTCAGGTAAGATTTCAGTAAACTAAAGGCATTTCTCCAGAACACCACAGCCATCTGTTCTTAAATATAACCCACAAAGACTAAAAATACACTCTGACGTACAGAGAAAAAAGCCATTCTCTAAGGCAACGCAAATAGGCTTATAATTAATCTTACTTGGAAATGCTATAATGTAAAGCATAATATTTGTATGTGTTTTACACTCAAGCCACAGATTCAAAATGGACATAAATCCAGGGTAGCGTATTTGTCCAAAATATAGTAACAAAAGTTTCCTGTCAAGTGTCGGAATATGCTCTTTTAAAAAATTAAACACACCAGATTGGAAAATGGAGCATGAGACCAAGATGGAGCGAAATGAGAAATGCCTTGTTGCGCTGCCTATGAATGAAACATTGATTAGGGCTTATTGAAAATTAATCACAGGAGAAGCAGCCCTCATTGGCCTGCTATTAGTAGTGGAGTCGTCAGGACAAATGAGTCCATCCCTGGAGGGGAAGACCCTGCTGCCAGATGGCACGGGCCACGCGACAGCTTTTGAACGGCTCGCAAACACATTCTTGCAAAAGAGAGCGAGTGAAAAGCAGGAGGCTGTGTGGTCGCTATAATTAGCATACTCTCCGTCAGCTGACCTGAGAGGCTTGGGTTGTGTTGATAAAAGTCTTTATTTGCTGATTTTAAGCAGTTTTTTGGAGACCCATCAAGATTTTGGTGGATGAGTGCTGATCTTAGATCAGCTTGAGATAGCAGCTTCGATCCAAAGCGGTTTACCTTCTCAATCCGATAAGTAAGGCAAACAACTCTTAACTTTTAAAAGGATAATTCACTCAAAATGGAAAATTTTGTCATCATTTAATAATCTTCACGTTGTTTCAAACCGTATGATTTCTTTCTTTTGTCTAACACAAAAAGATATGTTAGGTATATTGCTGACGCTGTTCTCTTGCATACACTGACACTGAATGGTGACCAGCAGCTGTCAAGCTCCTAAATGCATGTCCTGGTCACCATTCACTTTCATTGAAAAGGAAAGAGCAACTGATAAACATCTGGTTTTAAGTTCCATTGAATACAGAAATGCCACAGACGTTGGATAGACTAGAAAATAAACAAATATGAGCAAAATTATCTTTTCTGAATGAACTTTTTGTTTATCTGCATCCAAACATCATAGAGCACCAATTTCATCACAAAGTGTGAATGAAGAAGATCAAGGAGGTGACAACTGAACCATATGAAAACTTCAAGGAAAATGCTTGGATATGGAAAACTGTCCGGAATACTACCACAAACCATTCAAGAAGCAGTCAACATTACAGTAATGAAACTCTGCAGGAAAGAGGATGAATTTCCCAAAGGTTTGCGCAAACCTTTTGTGCTGCACTGGTCAGTAGAGGCAGGAAGTGCCCTGGCCTTGTGAGCTCCGCTGCATATTAAAGTGGCCACATTCATTGGAAGTGACTCAGTGATATGGTCACTTGAGCCACACCTACAGACTGGAGCCTGATCATGGCTTGAGAAAAAACACAGTTGGGGAAGTGTATTCCTAAACAAGTAACAACACCCGTGGAGGCAAAAAATGAGTAATAGGGCCAATTAAATATTTCAAACAAACCCTACTGAAATCTAGACATTACAAAACAACACGTGACAGTACAAAAATGGTCATCTCCCTTTGTTTGTTCAGAGTTTATGAAGGAAATTATTTTGGACATGCTGTCAAAAAATCTTAACATACATGAATGGCCAAGGCATGAAATTGGTTCTCAAATGGTCTTCCACATCTGTCCATGAAGCTATAAAAGTCTGTCCAAGCCTGTAGGTCACTGGTAATGGATTGAAATCAGGACATGGTGTTTTGTATACACTAGTGTGACAACAAAAGGATAAAGCAGAGACCCCAAGGCATTAAACGCAAGTACAGACACGAATAATATACATTTTGTTCGAACAGACACATCAACTAGCTGACCACAGGGACTTTTCATAAAGTGAAGCCTCCAAGACTTGTTTACAAGACGATAGTGTAAGAATGGAGAGTAAATATCATTCATTCATTACTAAATGTATGAAAGTAAAAACTCCGGTGTAATAAAGGCTATATTAATTACACACAAAATAAAAAAGAAAGAAAAGAAGCCGTCTGGTGTCTTGACATTTAAAACGTTTAACATCAAACTAATAAGGACCATAGACTTTCACTTGCTTTGTTTATAAATGTAGTTCGCCAAGCGTTTATTTTTTTGTAGCGCGCAAGACGAAAACAAAAAACTTACCGCTCGCATTGGAGACTGAAACAGCAAGAAGACACGCCGCGAAAAGTAGTAAACTAACAAACAACCTTGAGAAAGTTATCATGGTGCCGAATTGTCGTTCTTCTGTGTACTTCTCGTCGGTCTCAGGAGCTGTTCGGGTATGAATCCGTGCGCCGTTATGACTACGGGCAAGATTAGAGGCGAGAAAGGGACAATATGTGCTCCCACGTGTATCTCTGCTCTTAGCCAATTACATCCTGTTTTTTAAATGTTGCCCCGCCCATGACACCGCCCCTTGGGGAGTCATTATTAGTGCGGATAACTGGTCGCTGCTTTTGATTGACTCACAGCTCAGTTTACATTTGGTGGTTTTAGGCATTTTACCGTGTTTACAGGGATAGTTCAGAAAAAAATAAAAAATATTTACTCACTCTTATGTCGTTTCAAACCTGTAGGCCTATAACTTTCTATCTTCTACATCCAGCTGTTTTTCTCAGAATGTTCTGGGAGCATTGGCTTTTGGTGAAGAGATAAAACCTGAAACTAATCATTAAGGGACGTTTTGTGTAAGTTTTTGGAAGGTTAGGTTTTGTTTACAAAAAAAAAAAAAAAAAAAAAACAGAACGTTCCCAAAACCTTTTTTTTTCGGTGTTCCAAAGAGGAACCAAATGAGAACGTTAGGGGAACATTCTGTGTATGTGTTTGTTACCATTCACTCTTGTTATATATTTTTCACGCAATGAAAGTAAACGAGGCTGTATTTCTGATCAAAAGTGGGGTGAATAAATTATGACAGAATTATTAGTATTTCTTTAAAGATCTTAAAAGGAGTTGTTTTTTCTGAATGCATGATTAAGGCTTGTTAGAAGTGTTTATTTAAACATCAGCTAGGACCAGCTTAATGCTGATTGCGTGATAAAGCGGATTGTGACATTCGTTCAAAAGCATGCTGCATTCGTGAAAAAAGCATAATTTGTTTGTAAGTTAAAGGTAGTGGGTGTATTGCTCTAAGATCCATTTATGCTGGTCGATGCAAAGTGTGGGTAATGGTCAATTGGTGATCTTCGTGCATTATACTTCTCTTTAAGTAGCTTGTGCTTTGTGTATATCAAGCAAAATGCCAATTAATGGACAATGTAAACTGGAAGATCCAGTAAATCAGAAATATAGAAAGAGAAAAGGTTAGTTAACCCCGAACTTGAAAGGACTTCACAAAGTCAAAGCGTTTAAGGAGAAAACCAATTGTTCATGCACCACTATTTCATTTTATGCATAATGAATAATAGCTTATTAATGTCTCTGTTGCTGGGGACCTTAAGAGCTTGTGTCTAAATGCTCTTCTACAGACACTTTAGCCAGTCCCACTTGATTTGATTGAATATAAAGTGAGGTTGATTTTCCTCCAATGGAGCCTCTAATCTCTAATAACATAATGGATGTCGGCTGTGGGAAAATCATGGAGCTGGATTTTAAAAATCAGACATTTAGGATCATTAGGAGTTTCATTTATGGCACTTACAGGAAAAATACAATAATTTATAAGGGGGATCAAATCAGCTGTGCATTACAGACACAGAGTGCATTTGGCCCTATTGAAATTTGCCGTGTAATTGTGGTTTCACTGCTGTTGTCACTTTTGCATCTGCTCTCTCCAATTCTCAGAATTTCTGTAAGAACATACTACTTTGACGAAAGCACTTGTAATACATGGAAACTGTAAACAACTTGCTCCAGATATGGCGTGGTGTGTGTTTTCAGTTGTATCCTGCCATCTTGTGGAAATTATCAATCAGCACACTGGGATTTTCCTCTCTATTTTAAGCATTTTAATTTTCAAATAAATTTAAATGCAACAGTGCAGTAAAGGCCTATAAAGGAATAACATAAGCAGGTCATTATTTAGAGGCCTAGGTTAAAATTAAATTATAGGTAAACAAACATATCCAGTTAGACGTTAAAATTAATAACATTATTTATCTGTCATTTAGTTAGGTGAATACCTTTATTCTGTTCTGTGGAACAATGCAAATCAAAGGAGATTGATCACGTTAAAAGTTTTTCATGCATTCCAAGTTAAAGCTTACTTTTACTTTAAACGTTTAAGTAAGCGACTTTATAATGCTTTATGCTACTTTGAGCTTGTGGAAAGGTTTTATAAAAATAAAACTTACATATTGAAAGCTTTTTTTGTGTGTGTTTGTTTGTTTTAAAACTTTCACTTAAGTATGTTTTTGGCCCAATATTATGACTTCTTCTCTAGTAAAAATTTAGCACAGTATCCATACTTAAATTTAAGTGTTATTTCTTTATACTTTTTACTCATTTCAGTTAACAGTTAATGAATGACAGTGAAGTTGACGCTATTGTAATTCTAGCTCACAGTGATAGTGCAGGATCCAACTGAATATCAATGGCACTAAAGGCGCGCCGACTCTGACGTCATTGTGACTCTACTCCAATCAGAGGACACGAATGAAGACGCGCTCCAGTTGCTGGGTGTAGTGCATAGACTGTATAAAAACAAAAATAAAGTGAATGACGAGGCGCGCTGCATGTTGTTTGAAGTCGTCTGATATCTTTGAGTACAGTGAAGATGTCAATAGCAGCGGCACAGATGAATCACTAGACCACTGTGAACCAAAGGTATGCATTGTTTTCTTTTTGCATATTGTGGATGCTAAGAACACTATTTTATAGTTCTATTATAGCATAGCGTACAAGAAATGCATTAATTGCTCAACGTGTCCTGTACTGTCTTATAACCAGTGCGAAATACACGTAAAACAGCAACTTTATATTGAATAAATTGTATTAAAAATATTCTAAGTTTGTTTGTCAGAAGAATGCTTAACTCTGTGGATAGGGTCACTGTAAACTGATTAACCCCCTGTAACTCTTGCATGATATAGTTTACTCTGACTGGCTGATGACACATCTGGATCAGTGAAGAGCCTCTGTTTTTCTGCTGGACTGAACTTTGACAATCGGAAGCTGCTTTTGCAAGTTCAAGGTGTGGTATAAAGTTATTAGCATTCTATGTGCAATATTTATTTATGCTGTATATGTAATTTATCTTATCTTTATATGTGTTTGTCATATTTTTTGTAAGTTAGATTGTGTGCGAATGTACTTATTTCTATTTTACTAGATGTGTGCGAAGGTGTGTATATATAGAGGAAAAACAAGTAATGTCTGATATTATAAAAAGAAAGAATATTATTTAGTTTAACACACATGTGACAAGTTCAAGATATGTAATCTTTGTATCCATGTTTGTAAAATATTTCTAATATTTTCTACAAAAAACAACATTATTCATTAAATTGCAAGGTTTTACACATACAATTTTATGAATATTGAGATGCTTATTTACTTAGGCATATTCCATTTTATCTGAAAATATGTATGTGATATTTAAAATATTTGATATTCTACTGTCTTCTTATTTATATATTCATGTTTACACTTTAAAAGTTATTATAAGTTAAACATGAATACATTTTCTTTTTTCTTATTATTATTGTTATTATTTCCTCAAATCAGCCATTAGTAGACTATTCCACCATGAGTGCCCAAGTGGAGGCAGATGTCCAGACCATATCTCCTGAGATGCCTGCCATGTTTGATGGCATGAAGCTGGCTGCTGTAGCCACGGTGCTGTATGTCATAGTGCGGATCCTGAACCTGAAGTGTCCCATGGTGGCCCCTGACATCACCTGTCAAGATAATCCTCTCAATTGCTACCTGCTCAAGTCTTGCCCCATTCTAACCAAAGAGTGAGTGCTGCTGCCTACAAAGCTTTCTTGTCAACCTCCTTGCAGTCTTCTCACACATGGCATCTTTTTTAGATGGTGAAATACAATAAAATGATGCGATTTGCTGTAGAATGACTAGAAGAATCCAGGAATAAATGTTTTGTTAAATAAATATTGGATACTACTTTTGAGCCACACTTTATAAATATTATGCCACATGCCCATTTATCCAGGTACATCCCTCCCTTGTTATGGGGGAAGAGTGGACATCTCCAGACTGCTCTTTATGGGAAGATGGGAAGGGTAAAGTGCCCTAAACCTTGTGGGCTGCGTAAGTACCTGCCCATGTCAGATGGAGCCACTGCCACCTTTGACCTGTTTGAGCCACAAGGCGTCCACTGTACTGGAGGTGAGCTTGGGTTTTGCAGTAAAGGAATATTTGACCCCAAAAAGGAAATCTTGATCCAAAAATATACACCGAGCTATCATATGGTTCAAAAAGACTGAAATATTAAACACAAATAATCTTTTTGACTTGCATTTTTAGACCTTGACAGCCTGACATTTTCATCCACTTAGTGGTGTTTTATGATTAAGATGTGTTGCTCGTACTTTCACTCTGTCTCTGTCCCATCACAGATGAAATCACCATGGTGATCTGTCCTGGGATCGGTAACCATAGTGAGAAGCATTATATACGGACCTTTGTGGATTATTCACAGAAACAAGGCTACAGGTGCGCCGTTCTCAACCATCTTGGAGCACTACCAAACATCGAGCTGACGTCTCCGAGGATGTTCACGTACGGTAAGCCATGTGTGACATGCATGCTTGTTTGTTATGAAACAAGTATACTTGTGAAAAACAACCAGACAGTTGATTACAATTTCTTTATAATAAGATGAGTTTTTTTTTGTAAATATATATATATATATATATATTTTATAATTATAAATCTGTATACTTGTTTAATATAACATTTAATATTTTATATATACACATATATATATATGTGTGTGTATATATATATATATATATATATAATTTACGATGTATAATTATATTCATTAGAATTTCTTATTATGTAATTTAATTATTTTAATATAATTAAAATAAATGTATGTTATATTAATATAGAAAAAGTAAAAGAACCACAGAATGCTAATTTTAATTATGTTTGTCTATGGTTTATATAACACTGTGTTAAAGGTTGTACCTGGGAGTTTTCAGCCATGATGGGCTACATTAAACACACATTCCCACAAACTCAGCTCATTGTGGTGGGCTTCAGTCTTGGAGGGAACATTGCCTGCAAGTACCTGGGTGAGAATCTAGCCAATCAGGAGCGAGTGCTGTGCTGCGTCAGTGTCTGTCAGGGATATAATGTTCTGAGGTGAGAAAGTATTTTTAACTTATGCACTTAATGTAAAATGACAACTAATTTATGTGATTTTTTTACTACTTGGTTTTCTGTTTTAATTGCTTGTCTTAAGGGCTCAGGAGACGTTTCTACAGTGGGATCAGTGTAGGAGGCTGTACAACTTCATCATGGCAGGCAACATGAAAAAAATAATTCTATCTCACAGGTAAGTATCCTTATTTTTGTGACATATCTGATTGTAGTTGGTCAGTCGGGGCATCCATTAAACTGTATGATTGACAACCAGTGGCAACCAATTTTTTTTTATTATTCCTATTAGGGATGCAACAATACAGTTATATCTCTGGGATTCAGTTAGGTTCTGATGGCTTTTTTTTTTTTGCAATTTGTAGTTTCAAATGCGATTTTTAAAACAAATGAACAAAAAAAATGTCCTGTACACTTCTGAACACTAGATAAAAACATGGATTATCATATGTCAACACCAAATTTCTTTTGAGCGAAGTATTATTTTTCATATTTTTATTCAAAATTAGCCATTATTGAGCATTATAGACACATGTAATGTCTGTTCAATTCATACCGGTAGCCACAAGTATACTTAATTATTTAGTATTTTTTTATTTTATTTATTAAGTATATTTGTAATCCATTGCTAATCGACGTAGCCTTTATAACAGTACAGAATATATGTTCTGCCTCATTTTGTGAAGCCAGATCAGATCACAAAAGGAAGTTATTTTAAACACTCCACTGATGTTGTGGAGTAAAACCATGCTCTCTTTTTTTAGACAACAGGTTTCTTACAAGGGAAGATATTCAGTGTTTTGCTTTTTCAAATGCATGTTATAAGCTTCGAGACTTTTGCCCATTTCATTGCACAGACCCACTGGCACACAAACAGAGGCGATTCAGAGAGAAATAAAATGAACAGAAATTATTTTAATTATTTTATTGTAGGGCAAGTTTATTTGGTATGAGCTCTAGCAAAATGGAGCCCGCCGACCTCAGCCGGCTGTATACGGCCACTTCACTCATGCAGATTGATGACAACATTATGAGGTACTTTAAAAGCTTTCATGAGACAATTCTGACTGCATCTTAAGTTCCCATAATGATTCTTTTCAAAATGTATGTCTCTATTAGGAAGTTTCATGGACACAACTCCATAAAGGAGTACTATGAGAAGGAAAGCTGTGTGCATTATATTCACAATGTAAGTAATATTGTTGAAAGCCAGTTATATTAAGTCATATTGTTTGACTTTTTTTTTTTGATAACCAAAATTGTATACCTCTCTTATATCAGATCAGTGTTCCTCTCTTCTTGATGAACTCTTCAGATGACCCATTAGTCCACCAGTCACTGCTGACGATACCTCGCACACTAGCAGGTATTTATATATTAGATTTTAAATATTTTATCTAATACTTTCCATTTTTATCCATCTTTATTGGGAATAGTTAATGGATGTGTCAAGTGGCTTTTAACAGGCAAAAAAGAAGCCATTAAACAAAGTACAGACCAAAGGAGTGTAAAAAAAAAAAAGGGCACGCGTGTTCAACACGTATGGCCTAATAGCGCTTTTAGGCACCCATTAAGACTATCAGCACCGCTGTGTGTCTAAGATCCTGCATTGGACACCTGTGCTGAATTTTTCAGGGCAATCTGATCCTACAGTCAGCTTCTTCCTTCAGCCTCAGGTGAAAGATCCAACAGCAAACCCCTATTGAGGAGCCTAACTGCCTTGCACTAAGGAAATATAGGTCACCTGATCTTTAGCTCCTTCCCTTGAGCTTCAACAGAACTTCAAAGTTGATGCATTTTTAAAGAGGCCACAAGAGAAGTCTTTGTAGTCTCGTATATCAATTTGGATGGATTATTGAGCATTCTGAGTATATGTCTAATTGATATTTAATGCTGTTAATTTATAATAATAATAAGGCGCATTTATAATAGGATAGAAAACCGATTCTCAATCTGGTTCAGTTAAAAACTCAACCAGTGTAGTTCGATTCCTTTACAAATGCCTCTCATGAATCAGGTCTTTTTAGTTAATTAAAAGCATATTTAACAACCAATGTAGTCTGATTCCTGAACAAATGCCTTTGAATCGAAATTATACTTCACACCTGGTAGTCGATTCCTGAATGAATGCCTCTTGTGAGCCAATTTGTTTCTAGTGAATCAAAAGCATTTCCTGCTACTAGTGTAGACTTGATATCTCAACATATGTTTCTTTACTAAATCAAAAGCATATTGTGTAATGAGTGTTCTCAAATTCATGATAATATGCATATTGTCCAGTTTCTGAAAAAAAATTACTTTCATGAGTCTGTTCTTTTTATTGAATCAAAAACATACAAAACGGCCAGTGTAGTTGGACTCTTGGATGAATCTTTGTAGTGAAAAACATTCAGTGCAGCAAGTCCAGTTCCAATCATAATGACTCTTATGAGTTGCTTCTTTTAAGTAAATCAAAAACATGCGTCTAAAATGAATGGCTATAAAAAAAATCTGTATTGTTTCTCCACAGAAAAGAAACAAAATGTTATCTTTGCACTGACACTACATGGGGGTCATCTCGGCTTCTTTGAAGGCGCTTTTCTCTTTCCTCAGCCTCTTTCCTGGATGGACAAAGTCATAGTCAGTTACGCCAACGCTATCTGCCAATGGGAGAAACACAGGCCGCAATGCCAGTAGGAAAAATCATGCTTTGTGCAACACTAAGCATAACGCTTTATGGGGTTCTCTCGATTGAGTTGAGGTTAGATGATGGTTTCTAAAGTCTGACTCACTAGAGTTTGCTCTGACCTTCAAGAAGGAATTCCAGAGAAAGCACATACGGTAATAAATTATACTTACCGTAAATTGCGTCAGATGTCAATGGTGTATAGTTACAAAGCCTGACAAAGTGTGCTGAGGGATTCGTAAAACTATTTGGAAAGTTTATTTGCGGAAAAACATATCTGGCTAGAGGAGATGGTAAAGAGGTTAAGACAAATAACCCAAAGTTCACCAGCTGTCATTTACATAGATTTTCCTAAACTGTGAAGTCAGCCTATCTCAAATAAAAACTCATCAAATTACCTTTACAAGATGTTAAAATTTTGATTAAATTGTTAATATTTATTGATGATTTTTGAAGTTCAATATAATTTGAAAGTTTGCACTTAAATTGAAATGGTTCTCATTTTCTTTTGAAAGGTCTGTCAAGGTTGCCTTATGTTTTATTGACACTTGACACTAACATGGTACTTTTAATTGTATCATTTTATCGCTGCTTCAATGGCACAATTATTTTCAGTAAATGCATTTAATAAATAGTTTCCTGTAGTTGGAAGCGCAAAAAATTGTAGCAATATTCTTTTATCTGTCTCCGATTTATTGACGTCTTTTTAAACTCTCTCTCTGTGGTTTGTACTATCATTCTCTGTTGTTATACTATAAATAAACATGTCAAAGTATTTCCTTTAAATGTAACATTAAACCAAAGAACATTGACATAGTATTTTATTGCACTCTAGAAGTGGTTTAGCTTTTTCACGTCAATAATCAGTTAAAATCTCTTCTTGAAAAGTAACTGGAACAAGTTAATATCAAACTGCAATCAGATAATATCTAATCCTAATATGTTTATTTTTAATACATTTTTTATATTTTTATTTCTTTTATTATTTCAATTTATATTAATTATTTTAATATATATATATATATATATATATATATATATATATATATATATATATCTCTTGTTTTAATGTAAAAAAAAAAAAGGAAATACAATTTTTTGTTTAATATAAAAGTTTTATGTCCCACATTTTTGATAACAAGGTTGGCGTATTTGCAAACACCATATAAAATGAACAGAAAATAAATCAGATCATATTATTTAGTTTGACCTCCTGAGGCTGATTATCAATTTTGTCTTAAGATTAAGCATATTTCACTGCCTTAATGTTTTTTGTTTATTTTTAATGACTTAAAAAAAATGTATACCCAATTAATGGAAATTGCCATAATCTGTGCAGATTATTTTCTAGAAATAAATAGATGTAGCACCCGAGCACAATGTTTGACATTCCAAAAGGTTTTTATTTGTGTCCTTTACAGGAAATGCATGGCAATGTAGCAAAGTTATCATTTTAATCTTTGAAAAGTTGTCATTGTGCACTATATTTAGTAAAACAGTAATTGTTATAATGGAAATGTATGCACTCAATTTAACTTTCGATAGAAAGTTATCCATTCAAAACATCATATATTCTTATAATTATGTTTTAAACATTGACAGGTTGAGTAATTTTCCATTCTCTCTTAACAAGAGAAACAACAGAAATGTCTGGACTCTTGTCATCTGCCATCTGTTCCAAAAGAATATCTATATTTTGGGGTAAATCTGAAAATGGGGACCTGCCCATGATTAGTGAGGAATGTAAAGCACTCCAGTAGTCACAGAGAATTTTAATTCACTGATCATATCTGTTTCATTTCTTTTCAATGACATCTGGAAACTTTTCCAGTGAGGCTGGTGGTTTGGTAAGGGCATGTCTCTATGCTGCTGGGTTCACTGTCAGAAAAAAACAAAAACACGTTTGATTCATTCTGTAGTACATTACAACTAAATTAACATACTGTTGCATCCTTGTACGGCGACAGATAAAAAGTGCTTAGTCAAAGAGTTTTGTTGCTGTGGCCTTTCCGTCATATTTGGGGCCTTTCCCATTGAAGTCTGAAGGCAGGATTTCAGCATCAAACTCCTTGAAATAGTTCTCCAGCTCATCACCGTGGACAAACACCTTCAAAGACAAAAAAGTCAGAATCACTTTCTCATCCATCATGAATATTCTTTGCAATAAACACAAATTACCCGTTCCAACAGTTTGCTCTTCATCAGGGGTTTGACCACATTGTAGGTGGTGGTGAAGTACCAGGGCTGGTGGATAAAGTGCACTGCTTTGAAACGCGCAGGGAAAGAATCCTGCCATACACAAGAAGCAGCAACAATTAAAATGTGGACATTATGTTATTAAGAGATTAATAGACTATGAAGGTTGATAAGCCAAATAACTAATGGTTAGATTATGGTATAGATGCAAAAAGTGTGTACGTTTCCGCCGGTCATGTTGCAGCATTACGTAAAAGCAAATAGTTTTCAGTTACTGCTTTCACTGTAGAAGTGCACTATTAGCAGTTAGTCATGATTAATTTCATATTAATTTCTTTGTGTTAAAACCTTCTTTGTAGGTGAGTATTACTAAGTGCACCTTTAAGAACTAATACACAGAGCTATTTTTCTAAAAGATAGAAGTCAGTACGTCACCTGCAACATGTCCACCATTTTCTTCAGCTCTGTGGGCTTGATTCCAGAGGCCTGCTGCATTGTGAAACCCTTAAAGTTTTCAATGATGCAAAACCCGTTGATTTGAGTCTCTTCATTTTCCAGAAGCTTCTCCAGGATCACGCAGTAGGCTCTGAGGATCTGGAACAAACACAATATCAATACATGTAACAGACTTTTAGTTTTTTTAATGTATCCTTACTGAATACAAGTATTTTCGGAAAAAAAAAACCTACAGACCTGCACATTTTTGAACGGTATTGAATATATTTTTTTATTCATACAATAAAAAATTTAAAAGAGAAAAGGACACCAATCAATATACAAACTTACTACCGGTTCAGTAAATTGGGAAGTGAGACCCTTGAGCAAGGCACTGAACCCCCAACTGCTCCCCGGGCGCTGCAGCAATATGGCTGCTCACTGCTCTGTGTGTGTTTTCATGACTGTGTGTGTTCACTTGGATGGGTTAAATGCAGAGCACAAATTTGAGTATGGGTCACCATCCTTGGTCACACGTCACTTCACTCACTCATCATTGACAACATAAAAAATCACCTCATCAAAAGTGATCTCCTCATAATCCCAATTCTCAATGTTGAAGAGCAGCACCACACGGCCATATTTATCTCTGCTGGACAGGATCCCTGGGTAACCGGCCTCAATGGTGCTGCGGACAGCCTCTGGGGTCAAGTTTTCAAAGAGTTCAGGGTAATCCCGCCTGAAGCGCACATAACCTTCAGGACAATAAAACCAATAGTAACATCTCAGGGCGAGAAGCATTCCAGTGGCAACAAATGTACAAATAAAAACTCTTTGGCAAAACTATTTACCCTTCATGAGTTCATAGGCCCGGTTTACTTCATATTTCCTAGCACGGATGAACCTCACCAGCACACTATCGGGGTTGTCCCCAAAAGTGTCCTGAACACCTTTGGCAAGGTTGTCTTCAGAATCCGCCCTCTCTTTGATAATACCTCTGAGCTCCTTTACAGCTGACACTCGCTTCTCGTCTGTCTCGTTTAGCTCATCTTTAGCCTACAAAGACATCACGTTAAAATAATTATAAAAAATAGAACAATTTGTTTGTAAAGCAACATCTTTAGTGAGTTTTTGTCAGTCAGAATATGTAGTGAATCATGCTAACTTGATAACAGATGCTAATTTCTAACATTAACTGGATGTTTTAATTTTCTCAACAAAATTTTGTGCCAAACTTGCCACTGTGATGCTGTACAGTTGCTAGGGTGTTGCTAGGGTGTTTGGTTGGTGATAAGGATGTTTTGTGTAGAAATTTAGCAACAGCAATGCCAAACTTAGCAAACAGCACTATAGTTATCTATAGAACATTTATATTTAGCCATGTGCTGTGTTCAGTGTAATTGTGCATATTTTGTACTTTCTAAAAACTTGCTCAAACCTTCTGCACCGTGTGGTCAGGTATTTGGGCGTAAGGTCCGAACACCGGCCCGTGATCTTTGACCGTGAGGTGCTCCAGTTTAGCCCTGAGGGCCTGCTCCTCCTCGGACACCATCCGGAATGTTCCACTCTATAAAAAGTTATGGAGAAAGACTTATGAAAACATCCTAATCCTGAGTTTAAGCAAACAATTAGGTTTAGTAGCCGTAATCAATGGAAGCTAGTGTGGGCCAGTGCTAAGCTCACTCACATGAATTGTGAAAGGCCTAAACCTAGCCTGAGATTGGGGATAAGCTGCTAATGTTTGTAGCTCTATCCCTAAACACTAAGAACCACCTTGTTCTTAAAACATTTGTTCACCAAATGAGTGATGGTTTGGAGGAAGCTGAGTGAAATCACATGTTGTCACATAACAGGGTCTTAAAACTGCACATGAGTGGGTAACACTGTGTTTTGCTAATTTTACACATAAAATGTATCTTTCATTTTGATACCATATTTTAGTCAGTAAGCAAATGCAAAGCTGAATGAGGTTTTATAGCTTATAAAGAAAAAAAAAATTACTTACAACAACAGCCATTGCTTCAGATGCTCAGTGCAACGTTCTGTGGAGAGAGAGCGATTGATTATAAGGAAAATGCTTCCTCTCCAACAAAAAGTATTTTTATGACAAAGACATAATGGTTTTTAACCATTGGAAGTTGGGTGACTTGGTAAAACTCGGTATCATTACATGATTAAACAATCACTGAAAGCAGGGGTTTTCAAAAAAAATGATTCTCTTAATTTTATGAGCAACTTGCATTAAAAATGACAAAACAAATCCCATGCTCTGTCCTAGGAAACGACACTTACCTGACACAATGCAGTGCTGCTCTAGCAAACAGAACTGAGTGAGGTGCAGAACAGCCGGCTGCAATAATTTGTAGTGTGACCTGTGATGTCATATGGGATTATACAGAGCAGATTTGATGTTAATCAGTGAAAAACATTGAGAAAAGGAGCATAGAGAACATTGACCAATAGCCTGCAGCCAATAGCATCATGACTCTCATATTTTAATCAAGAGGAACCTTCCCTGACCCCAAACACACTGTGTGATTAAAAATAAATACATAAATAAAATGAGATGATGGGACAGAGTGTGTCAGACATATTAACAGTTATTAGAGGTAAAATGTGAGGGAGGGTTTGGATATCTACTGACCAGTAAGATTTGACTGGATTCCAACACCATGAAAACTACAGTATGTGCTGGCAAAGTGAACAATGTCTGGAAATAGACCTTGAACACAAAGCTGTGTACACATGCCTAAATATATTTTTTAGGCATTTTTATTAGAATCAGAAAATTATTATATGACAATGCATCAATTTAAAACAGCAAACCTTTTATAAAATCTACATATAAATAGCGAATCAGAAATTACATCTTTTTTTTTACCATAAATTCTGTATATGTAGGCTACATATAGGTAGGCCTACAATTTTTTTAAAGGGGTCATTGGATGCTACATGTACTTTTACAAGTCGTTTGAACTGAAATGTGTGTTGGCAGTGTGTGTTCACAACCACCCTATAATTATAAAGATCCACCCGGGTTTTTTTTTTTTTTTTTTATCTTCTAAATTTTTTTTACCCCTTTTTCAAATCGAGCCGATCTCAGATGCCTGTCTGTGTGATGTCACAAATACAGGCCCCTCCCACAATAGTTTGATTGACAGTAGCGTCTCAGCACAGACTGGACTGGCATCTTACCTTAGACCTGCCCTGAGGGAACTGTCATCAGTCCACCCTTGTTTCAACGCTGGAGCAGATGTAGACAAGAGAATGACTCCCAAGCGATTGAGGTGTTTTGTTGTTGGATGTAATACTGAACATAGTAGTCATCATTTATTCCCAACATCCGAGCAGCTGAAGACGCAGTGGATTACCTTTGTTTTTGAAGGGAATGTGCCCCGATCTACCTAAATGCGTCTATGTTCACACGAATGGAACGCAGGGTGAGAGTGCCTCGGAAAAAGGGGCAGATTCAGCAGAGCTCATTAACATTTAAAGAAAAATGCTAAAAAAAGCTTGCTCTTTTACCTTTTTAGGGTAAAAAAAGGTGTTAATTAAGGTGCTAATTAGTTATCATAGAATACTTTAATAACATATTTTGAGTTTATTTCAATAATCACATAAATACAAATTTGCTAATGTGTACTTCCATCTTGTCTTTTATTAATTGTATAGTTTTATTCAAGGTATAACTGTCTTTATATTTTGGGAAGAGGGTCCCCTGCCAGGTTATAATCATATTTGAGGGTTCTTGGCATCAAAAGGTTTTGGAAACCCCTGCTGTAGAGGATGGATAGTGAGTTTGGGCCATATATATCACAAAGAGCTCAAATCACTGTCATGTCACTTTTCGACGTAACCTACACTCTCCCAGCTATTTGCTATGTTTTCATATTTGCTTCCTTCCCCTGAACAGTTATCATCTTTTGATGTTAACAGTGCTACTGATACTTTCTGCTTCACTCTTATGTCTGCCCCTTGTCTTCCAGGCCAGCTCGTACCACCTCTTTTGCCCCCATGGCTATCTTATGTTCTCTGCGAGCATCATTCTAAGCTCAGAGCTGCAGAAAGAGTATAGCGCAAATCACAAAATCCTACTGACCTTAATCTATATCAATCACTCCTCTGTTCATTCTCTGCTTGTCTCCACTGCTAAAAGGACATACTATCACAACAAAATTAACAATTCACCTAACTCCCACATGCTCTTTAAAATATTTTCCTCTCTCCTTTGTCCTCCTCCTCCCCCTTCTTCATCAACTCTAACAGCTGACAACTTCCACATTCTTCATTAATAAAATTACAAACCTCAGTACACAATTTGCCACACCACAAACTGTTAAACACATCTTACCAGCAAACAATACGTGTTTTCATCCTTCTCTCCAATCTCTGAGGCAGAAGGCCTTAAACTCATACTTTCAAATCATCCCACTACTTGTTCACTTGATGCTATTCCATCTCATCTTCTTCAAGCCATTTCTCCTGCCCACTCATTCACATCGTTAACACATAATTTCACACTGGTGTTTTTCCTTCAACATTTAAACAGGCTCGTTTTAACACCACTTCATAAGAAACCCACTCTTAACCCAACTCTTTCAGAGAACTACAGACGGTTTCCCTTCTACCCTTCATTGCAAAAACACTTGAATGAGTTGTGTTCAAATAAAGTCTCTGTCTTTCTCACACAGAACAACCTCATGGACAGCAACCAGTCTGGCTTCAGAAGTAGACATTCGACCAAGACTGCCTAGCTTTCAGTTGTTGAAGCCCTAAGAATGGCAAGAACGGCTTCCAAATCTTCTGTACTTATTTTGCTGAATCTGTCTGCTGCTTTTGATATGGTGAACCACCAGATTGTCTTGTCAGCCAGTGGTTTGAGTCTAACCTCTCAGATAGGTCCTTCAAGATATCTTGGAGAGGTGAGGTGTCTTAGTTGCAACATCTAGCTACTGGGGTGCCTCAGGGCTCAGTTCTTGGACCACTTCTCTTCTCTGTCTACATGGCATCACTAGGTACTATTATTCAGAAACATGGCTTTTCAAATCACTGCTATGCTGATGACACTCAACTCTACCTCTTATTCCATCCTGATGATCCAATGATAGCTGCTTACATCTCAGCTTGTCTAACAGACATTTCTTGTTGGATGACAGATCATCACCTTCAACTCAACCTGGCTAAAACAGAACTGCTTGTGGTTTCAACAAACCCATCACTTTCACCATCCAAGTAAGCTCATCAACCATAACTCCTTCAAAAACAGCCGGAAAGACCAGGCCCTTACTTTTAGAAACATGCAACACAACGCCTTGTTCAAGCTCTCGTTCTATCCAGGCTGGACTATTGCAATGCTCTCTTGGCAGGTCTTCCAGCAACTTCTATCAAACCTCTACAATTAATCCAAAATGCCGCTGCAAGATTAATCTTTAATGAGCTGAAAAGAATGCATGTCTCACCTCTGTTTATCAATTTGCAATGGCTACTAGTAGCTGCTCGCATTAAATTCAAATAATTTATGTTTGCCTACAAAGCAACCACTCTGGCTCTGCACCCCTTTACCTAAATTAAATACTTCATAGTTATATGCCCTCTAGAAGCTTGCGTTCTGCAAGTGAACAACGTATTACTGTGCCATCTCAAAGAGGCACAAAATCACTTTCACATTTTTTTCATTAAAGGTTCCCTCCTGGTGGAATGACCCGCACAACTCAATCCAAGCAGCTGAGTCCTTAGCCATCTTCAAGTAATTACTAAAAACACATCTGTTCCATCTTTATTAGAACCACTAACTCTAGCACTTTCTATTCAATTTTAATTCTACTTTATCTTCTTTTTTTATTATTTAAAAACAATAGCTTTCTGTTTTTTCTATTTTATTGACTTGTTTTTCTTTGTGTGTGTGATATATATATATATATATATATATATATATATATATATATATATATCTTCTATGTGTACTGTGTTAGGCTAACCGAGACTTGTCATTTGCACTTAAATATTACTGCTCTTTTGTTAGTTTAGACTGCTTTTATTGTCCTCATTTGTAAATTACTTTGGATTAAAACATCTGCTAAATGGCTTAATGTAAATCAATACTCAAATTCAATTTTAGTTGTAAGCAGCCAGTGGTTTGCAGCCAGAATTATCGCCATCCACCCTCAAACGTCACTGCAAAATTTCCCACTGATATGTTGATTGGTGGAGTGGCCATAATCCCTTAAAGCAGGATTTAGCCTTTGAATGTGTGGGTCTGTATTACTGAAGCAGTGATTGCAGCAAATGGTTGTCTCTGTGCTACCAGAGCTGCTCAGCACTTATTTTACATCTATTGGGTAAAAGCATAGTTGACATATAATACATTTGATGATTCATTATTGTGCAGGTAAATTGTTTCAACATTTATAGGACAAATTATAAGGTAACCCATTATATCACGATTTCAATCCAGTCCATCATGTGCTGCCAAGTGTGAGCTCACATCACACTATAGTCTTTACACTTATTAAAAACCAAAATACTATATTCAAAGTTTTAAAAATGTACACCTTGAAAACACAACTATTATACGAGAAAAGAAAGAAAGCGGTTTCAAAAAGGCCATCAGAGTCAACGAGATGCAGTAGCCACTGACTTCCATAGTATTTATTCACCCCATATTATGGAGAAGAAAAAAAAAACATAACAGTTTTGGATCAACATGAGGGTAAATAACTGACATTAATTACATTTTGATGTGAACTATCCCTTTGAGGTGCAGTCACATTTACTCTTGTTCAGTGAATATTCTTGGTTGAGCCCAGTCATTAAAACAGTAAAATCAGGAATTTTGCATGAGGGCAAGTTTTCCCTTAGATATTGCTCATGTACAAATTGGTCAATCAAATTTCCTGCTTGGCTTGAGATTGAATTTTTGCAGAAATTTTGCCCAAAATAATTTTTTTGTGCTATTGTGACGTATTTTTATATTTTCTATTTGAACCTTTTATGTGACAGTTCTTTTTGGATAAACAGCATGAACTGTAGTGCTAACTAGCAGCATAATGTGTCACATTACACCTTAATAACATTGATCATACAAATGAAAACTCACAATGGAGTTATTCCCTAAAATACAGTCTGTGTAAATTCAAAATTCATGTGAAATCCCTTAATAAACATTATCGGCTTTTATAGAGTCAAAGTTCAAGTTATTTAAATAAACTTTTCAAGTCCAAGATTGTGCTAAAGTTATACAAAATTTCCATGTATTGTCTTCCTGACTGTTAACATGTTTAAACAAGTTTGAAGTTTAAAAACATTAAACAACAGACGGTTCCCAGCACTGAGGTTGGCATCATTATCAGAACTCTTGGTCTTATGGGCTGCAGTCCATTATACTTTCTGGCCAGTACTGGTCCTGCATGTAGTGCTCGAGGGAGTTGCTGGAGTTTGAAGTATGGTCGGTGTTTGAATCCCAGGACAGGATGTCCTTTTCCCACTGGTCCTCTACCAGCTTGTACAGGTCCATGGCAGCACGAGCATCCTCTACAGAGCAATGACCCATTCTACCAGACTAAAAGAAATATCCAGTATGTAAACGTCAAGGAGCAGGTAAAAAGAAAAGGTATATACACTAAACTGGATGTTCCTACTTTATCTCATGAAACATCCTTTTCTGCTGTCTTACCTGTATGGTCCTATTGAGAAGTTTCCAAGAAAGTTTCTTCAAAGAGACGTTCGATCCAATGGTGTCATCATACAACCCTCGCAGCACCCTGCAGGAACAGGTATCTCTAATCAAATGTGGTGGGATGGAGATGTCAAGAACCAAGAAGTCATTAAATAAGGCATGGCCAACAATTATTTTGCCTGTGAGGATGTCAACAATCTAAAAAATAAAATGACAAAAAGCACAGTGTTATTTCAGCAATATTCTATGAAATACAGTAGCCATTTATAAGCAGAGCTCAACAATGGGGATATCAACATTTTCAAAAATTTAAGTATTTCCACATAGACATTCATATATATATATATATATATATATATATATATATATATATATATATATATATATATACACACACACACACACAAAACTTTACAAAAACAATATAATTTCTATCCAAAATACTTTTTTTTTATACAGTGTTTAATGTTTTAACAGTAATTTAAGGTCTTAACTATAAATTGTTCACAAAAGGTAATAACATTATACAGTATAACATTTAACAATATATAATAAAAATAGAACATAAAAAAGACATAAAAATAGAATATCTAAATCAAAAATTGAGTATAATATAGATTACAGAATTTATTTTTATAAACAGCTATCATTTATGTAAGTAGAAATGAAAAAAATATTTTTTAAAGTAAAATATTGTACCATACTTAAAGTTTAATATATTTTTAAACTTACTATTATTTCTTAATTATTTCATGTATTTAAATCAATATTAATAAACCTTCAAATACATATATTTTTGTGTGAAAAAGAAAAAAAAATATTGGCATGGCATGTAAACATTTGTACTACTGGCTTTATGCAAGCAGGGGAAAAAATCCTTATTGTTCAAAACTACTACGCAATATCAAACTAAAGCAGAGCAAATAAATCCACACGAACAGAAACTTGTATATACAGTGCAGCTATATATAGTGCTGCCTCACCTCGTTCCGAGCATCCTCAAAAGCCACTGCCTGTTGTAAATGATGTTTCCTAATGCCACTCCATCTTGTGCGGTAGTCTGTGACTGGATGCCGAGGTAAAATATATTTATCGTACACAACACTACCATAATAATTTACTATACTACAGCGTGCCACTTCATTACACTTGCCGCCAGGTCCTGTCCCGACCATTTCACAGTCCATAGCTACAAGCCTAGAGTGGTCTATTCCCACACATGGTGAACTCCTGCCACTAGTGGGAGGGCTGGATTCAGATGAAAAGCCACTATCCACCTCCCAGCTGTCACTGAGCGATACTGCAGACTCAGCTTCACCAGACAGTGTATGAGAGGTTATTCTGGGCCTTTTAAATTGCACATGATTTGACTGTTCAGACACAGAATCCAAAACATCTCCATGTTTAACACACTCAGTCTTGTTTACTAGAAGCTCAACTGACTTTCTTTTCTTTCCTCTTTTTTGTTCACATGACACTTCGTGGAATTCAATTGTGGATTTTTTCAGTTTATTCTTTTTCCTTCGTCTTTTAGCTTGATGAGAAGTAGTGTTTGTTTCTTCGTTGGTGGCTGACAAGATATTTTGGTCCACACCATTGCTGGTGGAGTATCTCCAAGGTGAAGCGGACATTGTGTCACCACATAGTTTTACATCTGTCAAAAAAAGATGTTGTCAATCAAACATCAAGTTAAATTATCTGTATCCTTCCTTATAGTGACAAATAATACCTAAGATGCAATATGAAAAAAATAGCTTGCAGGTTACTAAGATAATATACATAAACAACTTTAACTCTATATTTGACTACATACTCCATCTAAGGAAAGGAGATGGTCTGAAATTGGCAATTATTTAACGCTCTATGTTTAAGTTGTAACCATTATCAATTCAGTATAGCTAGCACTGCCTAGCATTTAGCAATGAAAAAATTATGTAATGTTGCATTTTACGTTTAATAACAATAAAAACCCTAAATAATGTTACATTATAAAACACTAAAACAAAAACACTTATTAGCGTTGTTATAATTTGATAATTTTACACAATAGCACATACCTCTGCGTACACGTGGATCTGGTAAGAAGCAGGGCTTTGAGAATCAGGGTTGCCAGGTTTTCACAACAAAAACCCTCCCAATTACTGCTCAAAACTAGCCAGTTTTGAGACGCCCCCCAGTTAAAAATCGCGTTTCAGAGAGTAAAATACATTAGAATAAATTAGCATTTCAGGGGATAAATATTGGTGTTGCTTCAACCCGCTGACATGATAAACAACCCTCGGCAACAGTGTTAAAAGGGAAAACAGCGGACTTGGCAACACTGATGAGGATATGCCGAGACAAGGCCCAAATCCCGCGATTTGATTGGTCGGCCCATTTCTACAGTATTGTACTCTGATTGGTCAAAACAAACGCCAATGTAGAGCTCCTGTCTCAGCCTTCGTTGAAGTTATTGATGTATTGTTGTTTTGCTATGGAAGTTATGAATGGAAGTCAATTGAATTAGTACGCTAAATAAAACGTTAACTGATAAATGACAACAATACCAAATAGCAGTACAATCTGAAGGAATCTGACAGCTAGCAAGATACAAATTTCAGACACATAAGCAATAGGCGTTATATTTGACCAAAATTCTTTTTTAAAAAGTTTGTATTTCTATATATTACTGTGAACTTGAGCATATTATTGGAGAGCCTTGGAAACCACTGGCTGAGAAATCAAATTTGAAGTGCTTGTAAGTGTATCTGGCCTTTTTTCTCAAAATGATATTGGTGATCTATGTGACTAATTAATGTGATCTCTTAATCGTGTAACATTGTGCTTGTTTTTCTCTTTTATTCTCAGATGCAGCTTTTCTTGATCAACAGGAAATCAAGGCATATTTGTTCCCTTTTTAGATCCCTGATGACAACAATAAATCTTGTTAAATGGAAAGATCACCCAAAAAAGCATGACTGTATGACCTGTATTACTTAATTTATTCCATGGGATGCAAAATGATAAATTATAAATAAAATACTGTTTGCTCATTTTATGTTGTCATTCGGACAGCCCTGCTTCATCATCGAAGGAGAAACTACACACAGAGTGTTCTCAGTTATATACAGTGGTTCTCATTTGATGTTATACAATTCAAGGAAATGTTAACCTCTGATTTATAGAGTTGTTTGCTGCTTTAAAAGCTTTTTTTTCAGAAATGAGAGCTCAAAAGGTCACACAGCAAAAGTCACGTAACAGATAGTATTTAATGGTATACAGTTCATTTGGTGGACATCTGAGGAACTTTTAGTTTCTTTCAGATACAATAAAGAGGATCTGGAGCTTTTAATTTTTAAAAACATAAAATGATCATGTACTATTCTTCAAAAGCTGCAGAAGGAAAGTTACACATGATGGATGGATCATCATGAGGGTGCCTGCATATAATTATGCAAAACAAGTCACTGCCGTGTCCCCACTAGATGGCCTTGTCCTTCTACAAACCACAGCTGTTCACTTACACTGATTGGATGGACATGGGCCAACCTCCCGAAATCACTATTAATCCTCTTAGTGACAACAAAACTCTTACTCGGCCAATCCGCTGTGTCTCTCCAGTGTGCCCACCCTTTTCTCCTCTTTCCATGTCCCCTCCCCACGCTTCTCAACCCACTGTGTGGAGAGATTGTAATCCAAGTGGATTACACTGTAAATTGGGTGATGGAGGATTGGATGCACTGGAAGTGAATCTCAGCTGTGGCAGTGTGCTTGCTTTACAGATTTAGAGACAACAGATTTGCTTGATTTCTATATTATAACTTGTATTATTTTGTGTGAAGAACCATGGAGCTTTTGAGAACATCTTTCAGGTGTGTTGTTTTGCAGATGATGTGATGGAGGGCATGTTTAAATACTGATATTATGTTTACCTGAGTTTAACACAAAGAAAGAAGGACCTAATGACAACATTAAGTGGATTACTTGGATTATCGGTATCATCCTGAATATGAGAAGCATTGATTACTACATGCAGCTCAGTGAGAGTTTGAGAAGTTTCTGGAAGATCTGAGCAGCATGATTAGGAGTACACTGACGTGGATCACCAAGCCCTCCAAGAACTTTTGCATGTGCCAGTTCAGTTGATGAGGAGCTCAGAAGGGTCATAAGATACATTTGAAACCATTTAGGCCAAAATGTATGGAAGTGAGTGGAATGGACTTTGGGTTTCATTCGTCCTACTGGAGTAGTGGATTCTCAGGACCTTCTTCTCATGATTTCACCATACAGATGTGGCCGTTGAGGACAGAAGTCAGCAAGATGTGTCACATGGGACGATCTTCTTGGGTCACATTCTTGATGGTCTACACAGGCTGTCTGTCTATCTTTACACATGCTCAAATGAAGATTCCACCTGAAACGTAAGTCACCTTCATTTCAGTTGTTTAGCACCTTCGTTTTCAGGTTTCACTGGTTTGATATTCTGTTCAACACCATAGATATCAAGTCAAAAACTGCCTTTGTTTGATGTGCTTTTGGGTGAAAGTTACTGTTGATGTTTTTTTCCCTATGTGTTACTGTTCTGTTTTATTCAGCCAATGGTTTGTTAGATTCTAGACCAGACAGACTTTCTTAGAATCTACTTTGCTCTGTGGGTCTTCAGTTCCGTGGACATTAGAATTTCAAATAAGACCGGATGAGAAATTGCTCTGAGAGTTGTGTGAACATTTTTAGTAATTCCCTGATTCCCTGAGTTTGTTGAGGTGTAAAATTCAGTTCTCACGAGGCTTGGAAGTCATTCGGTGCAATAGCAGATGGCAGACACTTCTCGGCAGCAGTGAAAATATTTTAAGGTGGAAACGGAAAGATAATTTGGTGATAATTCTCTCATAAATGACTAATACAGAAAAAAATGTATATATTATTTATATAATTATTATGTAATTATAATCCATATACAAAATAATTTAATAAATTATGATTTTTGCATATTTTATAAAATCAAATGCTTTTTCAAAAGGGGTAGTTCACCCAAAAATTTTATGTAATCATTTACTCACCTAAATGTTGTTTCAAAACATACTGGAACACACAAGAAGATATTTTGAAGAATGTTGGTAACCAAACCATTGCAATTGTGACCACTGACCTCCATTGAAGGGACAAAAAACTCCAAAGACATTTCTCAAAATATCTTCTTTTATGTTCCACAGAAGATGAAAGGCACACGTTTGAAACAGCATTAATAAATGCTGACAGAATATTATTTTGGGGGGTATATTAATGTTTTAATGTTGTCACAATTCTGAATGGCCCTACAAAAACAAACCAACCAAAACCATGTCAGATTTGTACCACAAACTTCTTTGGGTATTTTCCCAGACATTGTCAACTAGTAGGTTAATGTTCGAGCAGATACACTTATACCATTAATAATGCCTTCTGGATACCAGCCAGAGACACAAGCTAGTTCACAGATGGCCATACAGGCCAGGTCCTGTGCACACAGGAATATCACAGACTTTGAACCTTGCCAAGAGTGCAGCTAACATTATTCTCATGCATCATAACTTGACTTTTATTATGGGTACTAGACTCTGCTCAGCATGTAAGACCAAGCATATTTCATAGCTATGCGGGCACATCTGTGTTTTAGGGATTTATTGCTAAAAACAGTTTTATCTTGGCCTTAATCCCTATATTTATTTTTAGATTTTTAGATTTATATAACTACAACAATTCAAGCACATATTGTTCTCTTGCAGCACCAAAACTCACCAAGGCTGCATTTGATTAGAAACACAATAAAAACGGTAATATTGTGAAATATTATTATAATTGTTTTCTATTTCAATAGATTTTCAGCAGTCTTCAGTGTCACATGATGCTTCAAAAATGCTGATTTTCTGCTCAAGAAACATTTCTTATTAATTCATTTTTTGAAGGAAACTGCGATACGTTTTTCAGGGTTCTTTGGTAAATAGAAAATTCAAAAGAATAGCATTTAAAATAGAAAACTTTTAAAACACTATAAATATTTTTACTGTCATTTTTGATGAATTTAATGTGTCCTTGCTAAATAAAAGTATTAAATTCTTTTAAAATAAAGATCATACTGATCCCAAATCTTTGAACGGTAGTGTTCTTTAATTAAAGTAAAGTATTCTTTAATTTTACTTGAACAGGGAAACTATCTTTCTGCTTCCTTGTCTGTTGACTTGTTCTTGACTTCCGAAGGATTTCTCTTGCTGTAATAGTATCAGCGTCCTCAACACTGCCAAACTTTTATCATAATCCCTTAGCCTCCCTGATGATCCCAGACACTTTCAGGTAAACAGAGATGCTTCAACATAAGACTAATGACAGACTCAGTTCAGCATTAAGACAGACTGACCAACAGCTCACCTCTTTGTATGACAACGTGCTGAAAGGGCTCTTTATATGACTAACCACAATGCTTCATTTGTTATTTTGTGTATTGCTCATCATGGATGCCAGGGATGTTTCATTATATACAGTATATTTGTGGTCTTTATATCATTTACAGTGACATATATACTTTTTATGATTGTGTGTGTTTGGATTGGCTTTCCTTTGTCAGTGGTCAGAGGTCAATAGATTACATGGAATCCTATGAAGTGATTATGGGCCATCTGCAAACTAAGACAACTATCTGTATTTAGGGGATAGGGACGGGGTTTATTCAAAGTAAATGTCAACTTTTTTTTAAATAATTTCTTATTTATAATGTACTATTACGTTTATCAGGTTTAATTTCAAACATTTAGATAAAATCTTTGCTGTGTACACTAATTTTATTAACTTTTGATATAAGTTACACAGTTGTTTTTTTGTAATTCTAGGGTTCAAAAATGGGCCATCACCATTTCCGAGCAAATAAATGCAATTGCATCAAAATATTCAGGAGCTGCGCTATTACAAAAGGTAAATATCAATGAAAATGTCAAGTTTTTTCCTAGTCATTTTTAGTTATGATGACTTTTCTTTATGATGAATTTTTTGGATATTCACTCAGGAAAACTGTTTACACATATTCCTAATAAAATTGTTCCAGAAAAGCAAAATGCTTAAAACAGTTCTCTCTGTTTGTCTAGAAACTCAAAGATGTTGAGCCCATCATCAGAATAGAGGATGTGGATGGAGCACGATTAGTGCTGGACTTTGCAGATGAAATCGAAAGAATGCTTGGCAGCAAGATGAAGTCTGTGAAGGTTAGTGTAAAGTGCTCCTTTTTATATTGTCTAGATCAGTGCGCAATTTTTAGACTATGGTTACAGTTACTGGTGTTATTTTATGAGGAGGAGCTTTGGTTTTAACTTATAAAATGAATCAATATCATGCTGTTCTCTTTGTCCTCAGAGGCTCGCTGACACAGCTGAGGATGCTGACCTGTATCATGAGTATAATGCATCTTTACAGGTAACAAAACTGGAATTTGGTATCTAAACCTTTTTGTCAAAATTATGCAATAAATGTCATGTATTAAATTCAAATAAATTAAACAATTTAATTGCATGGGCTTTTTTATACTATATTTTTCTGTCAGTTTGACTACTTTAATTCATTATTGGTGAATACTATGGACGAAGAGGGCAATTTCATTGAACTTGGAGGCGAATTTCCATTGGAGGAGAATGAACATTTCAACAAGCTTTCAGTGAATACTTTAATGAGCGACATTCAAGTTCCAACCAATGTCTACAACAAAGGTATGATAGCAATAATCAGCAGATCTCCATGGGCTTGGATTCCGATTTAAACAGTATGTTTAATCAATGCAAAAATACACTTTGTTAGTTTGATTCTTGATTAAATCAGATAAACTGTAGACTCAACAACTAAAATTACAGTCTTTATTAGTCAGTATGTATTATAAAACTTATCTTGATGATGATTACTTCTGATTTGAGTGCTTAATGAATGAGGGTTGTATTTTCAAAATTAAATTAAAATCTTACAAATAAAATAAAAAAAATGCACGCCATGCACTTTCAAAAATGCACTTTCAATCCCCATTTTGTGCAAATGCAACATTTAAAATGTAAAAAATAATATCAAGTGTCTTTATTTGCAGATCCAGACATTCTAAATGGAGTGTATATGTCAGAAGCATTGAATGATATCTTCATCAATAACTTCCAGAAGGATCCCACGCTCACTTGGCAATATTTTGGCAGCTCAGCTGGCTTCTTCAGACTCTATCCAGGTTTGTTCAATTCTGTTTTATGAACATTGCTCAGTCATACAATTTGACAGACGAAAACTGGACTGTACAGTCTTAAATCTGCATTCTTGATGTAAATGTATGTAGATGTTTATTTTTGCTTGACTTTGTACTTTGCAGGAATTAAATGGACCCCTGATTCTAACGGCGTAGTTTCTTTTGACTGCAGAAACAGAAACTGGTGAGACAAAATAAAGTATTTGACCTAAAACCTAAATAGCATGTGTTATCCTGCCTGTCTAAGTGCTTGGCAATGTAGTGAGGTACGTTGATTCATTCATATGAAATAAAATTTATGCCAGTGGACTTGGATTCAGAAAGGTCTTTTCCTGACCCAGTGTGCAATGTAGGATTATCTGTGTGGATGCCACCCAAATGTCTGCTTGTGGCTATGGTAGCACAGCCAGTTAGGCCCTGATCCCACCGAAAGACTTTAATCTCATTCTTAAGTGGTTAGCAGCTCAATGGCCAGGTTAGTAGGTCTGACATAGTCTCCATATGTGACTGTTTATACAGAAGCAAGTGATTGCAGTGAATCAGAATGAAAACACTGTCATTTTGAAAAAAGACAGGATTAGATTTACATCACTGGTGTCATGTTTTTTTACTTTGTAGACCATCTAGCCCTAAATAGGTCTGAGAAAAAGAAACCATATTGTTTCTTTTGCCATATTTTAATATACCATACAATTGGATATTTATGTTTGCACTGAAATGGCGTAAAACGGGGATAAAAAAAAAACATGATTTTAACTAAGCCATTTTATCAAGTTTAATGTCAAACCAAAAAAATTGACTGAATATACTGTTTTAGTTAAACGTAAGATGTTTTAACCCCTTAACTGTCACTCGTGTTTTTGAAGATAGACTTGAATGTGCATGATACAAACCTAAATTTTTATAATTCATGACTGAAAACATTTTGTAACATGATTTTGATGTGCCATTTACATGGTAATGCAATGTCTGATTTTAAAATGGGTTTTAAAGGATGAATTTTGAGATTTTATGTTTTCAAGTGATATATAACTTCTGATGATTTCTAAAACATGATAGAGAAAAAGGCAACGAGAAAGTCTTTTTTTTAAACAAAGGTCAAAACTCATTTTGTAATGTAGATTTCTGAGGGTGCACTCTTGTCATAAATTAATCTATTACTTTTCCTACATAATTTTTAACAAATAATATTGGAAAAATATATATTTGGGAGTCTTGAACCTTTCCAACGATATATAGTTTGTCAGGATTAGATTAGATTTGATTGTAATATAGTATAGTCAACGTAGGCGTCCCGTATACGGGACGGGGTGACAGTTAACAGGTTAAACAAACATTGTATTAAAAAAAATAGTTAAAAATAATTAAAACTGACAAGAAATCGTTTTTTTCACTAAATGAACACAAGATTAAAATTATATTTAATATGTAATTTATTAATTCATTTAATTAGTTATTTATTAATTATTTTTGTTAAATAATGTAATAATAATGTAATTAATTGCATTGCATTAATTGCATTATACAATTTTGACAGGAAAATGATCACAAATATATTGTGAATGTTTGATATAATGCAGACCTAAATTGGTTAGTTTTATTATTTATAAGCATTTAGCATTACCCTCCATACCCTGATCTGGAAGTGTCCTGGGCCTTCTTCTAAGAAAATCCTCTCTCTCTGTCACAGGTATATCCAGGCTGCCACTTCTCCTAAGGACATCGTGATTGTAGTTGATGTCAGCGGCAGTATGAAGGGTCTGAAAATGACGATTGCCAAACACACCATCAACACTATCCTGGACACGCTCGGGGAAAATGACTTTGTCAATGTTATTGCAGTAAGAGCACACGTTGTTTTCCATTTAGCATCACTTTATTCTTTGTTCAACATGGTAAAATATGTTTTTGCACGTCCTTTCCTTAGTACACTGATTATGTCCGCTACGTGGAGCCCTGTTTTAAGGGAACGTTGGTACAGGCAGACTTGGACAACCGCGAGGTAAGTCGATTATCCACTTCACTTGAGCCTGAGAAACTAAGCCAATGACTCCAATCAGCACTGCAGGATACCGGCTCTCTACCATTCCCTCATATGCACTCACATATGCCTCGTACGTGAGTGCATATGGGTGCGTGGGTTTTCTTTTGGTATTTCTTTTTTTTAAATTTACGTGAAGACTATTTATAATCTTTTTTACATGTCTCTAAATGATTCCATTATTATTCAGGTCTGCTAATTTATTTTAAATTGTTTAATGTTTTTATTCCATGTGAATTGATTTTTTAAATTGCATTTATTTATTTATTGAATTTATTATATAGGTTTAGTGTGTGTTTTTTCACAAAATATATTTGTAAATATTCTGAACACTTCTTCCATATGGATGGATAAACAGGTAGTCCCAAACTCACCTCATTAAAACAAGAAAAAAATATAAAGTAAAAAAAATTAAACGTGAGAAAATATAACAAAAATAAAATGTTATAACAAATTTACAAATAGAATTAAAAAATCATCAATAAATAAATAAATAAATAAAAAATCATACACCTCTTGAGCCAATGTTGCAAAGTCGGGCTGGTTTTGATTGAACCGCAGAACAAAGATTTTTAGACTTTTCTATGTGAATGCTATAGTTGTTTACAGAGAAAATATACATGAAATAATAATAGAATAATAAAATATATATATATATATATACAGTGTTGGGAAGGTTACTTTGGAAATGTAATAGGTTACAGATTACAAGTTACCCTGTTTAAAATGTAATAGTAGTGCAACTTTTTCAATTACTTTATTAAAGTAATGTAACTTATTACTTTTGAGTACTTTTTGATTACTTTTCTAAATTTGTGAAAATTAAAGAATAATAAATAAAAGCGTATACATCAACTTAAATACAGTTATCTAATAAGCATGTGACGTATTCTGTGTAATAAACTCCTGAAACATTGGTGTTTTTTTTAAACTGCTGTCTCTGTATATGATGATAGTTTTCTCAAAATAAGTAAAATGCACATGAAGTGACACAGAGCAGTTCTAGAAATTGTTTATGTGCTCGTGTACTCCTATATTGAGGCAGCAGAGGTTGAAAACACTGCGAGCTTCAGTAGGCCTATGTGTAGTAAATGAAACTATGTCTTTGCCATTAATTTACAGGAGGGGCGGACTGGGAAAAAAATTAAGACTGGAAAATTCAAACTCATACAAACAAATTCATGGACAAAACAATTTTTTGTATGGACCTGACATAAAAAAGGTTTAAATCTTTAATTTGGGGACATGCAAAATAATTAAAAGTTCTCTCCTGAACTGCACCTTCACTTCCATTTTTCTCTTCAGTCTCTTTATTTTGCTCTGTTATCCATCTCTCTCATGACTTTAATACTCAAGATTGAACAAAACTATACTTTACAATACAATACTCTACAATACTACAATATCTTTATAGAAAAATCCTAATACTGTACACGAGTCATGTTTTTCCCTTACAAAAAATTACCATGCTTTTTTTTTTTTTTTTTTTTTTTGCAAATGGATTTGTATTTATTTTTAAATAAATACATTTGTAAAATAATTGTACATTTTTGGTTATCACAGTTAAACAATAGTAACCATTTTCTCTGGATTTATAGTTAAATATTAAAATGTTAATTTTCGTAAGGGTTGTGTTGCTGTCTGTCGTAGCTCCCCCTAAACCGGAATTTTTTTTCAGCTAAATTACTACTGTAACATTACAACAGATAATAATGATGTCCTTTATATAGTATTTTGAGTGATGACTGATGAGCAACGTGCTGCTGCTTGATTAAATTAATGAAAAAAACAAAGACAAAAAAAGCATCTTTACAGATGAAACTGACCTGGAACCCTGAACAGGAGTTCTGCTTCTCTGCTCCAGCAGTCCACTCTATTCTCTCTATTCTCTCTCTCTCTATTCTCTCTATTCTCTCTCTCTCTCTCTCTCTCTCTCTCTCTCTCTCTGTCTCTCTCTCTCTCTCTCTCTCTCTCTCTCTCTCGCATTGATTACTCTGAGTCTGATCCAAACCGTTTGGCGGAGGCGCGGAGAGTGCGCGAGTCATGACTAACAATTCATGACTGATTAGAGATTTAATTATCAAATGGCGGATTCGCAAATGATCGCTTTAGTACATTCGGCAGGCAATTATACAATAATGATATTAAATAGTGGGGCAAAATCGGCTGCCAGGCCACCAGGAATTGTCCCGGTTCTCCCGGTGTCCAGTCCGCGCCTGATTTCCACAGACACGCAGAATGTGCAAGTCATATATTGCATTTTTGGGGCTTAATATTCACAGACACTAGTCCATGTCATGTTTTGATTCAAGTGTACTGACCTGCTTTTGATTTAGTCATCCAAAATGTGGCATATTCCGTCCGCGTTAGGCATTCCGTTTTTATGACTGGATTCTACGAACCAGACTGTATTTCCGCATTCCGGAAATTATTAGGGCGTATGTCTCAGAATAGTCAGTGCAATTTGGGAAAGAAATCAGTTAAATCTGTATGTGGATGTGTGTAAATATTCAAATGTAATCCCCTTTGTAATCGTTAAAAATTTCATAAGTAACTGTAATTTAATTACTCATTTTTTCTTAGTAACTGTAACTAATTACAGTTACAATAATTTTGTAATTAAATTACGTAACGCCGTTACATGTAACTAGTTACTCCCCAACACTGTATATATATATATATATATATATATATATATATATATATATATAATAAAAACATAATAACAAATTTAAAATACAATAAAGATCATCTAAAAACCACATAATTTTGTTTGTCTGTAGCCGTGAGCCTAGGCAGGGACATTAGGCCCATCCACATTCTGCTGTTGCTTTTAGTCATGTGATAGACTAGCGGCTGGGTGATTTGATCTAATGTGCAGCTTTTTTGCTTGTTGTATATCAGAGAGCAAGTAGGGACGTACTCTAATCTCTGGAATTACAGTCAGATACAGAATTATAGAGCCATCGGATAGTGAAATGACAAAGCAGCACGTTTCATCTTTCAGATCACTCTCATAATACTGTTTTGTTAGTTCAAATATCAGACAGTTTTATACATGTAATAGGAGTAGGCCACATATTTACATTATTTATAATGTCGTGAAATGATTCAGATTTTGTAATTTACATGATAAGATGATTAATTAATCAAATCAATCACATATATCAATGTCTGCTTTTTTTTACATAATCATTAAATACCACCTTTCAGCCCACATCGTTTGTTTTATAATACAACTTGTACATAATACAAATAATACAGCTACTATTGTATGTCTCTAAATGTCTACAACAAAATAAGGATGACGTAAAACCTATAGGACACTTTGACAGGTCTGTGCACTCACAGACTGGTACTTAATACAGGGTGATAGGTCAGCAGAGCTTGTAATGATAATACAGGTCTAAGTCACTCAGCATCTGCTCACTGTGCTGACACAGATCCTCTAAGAAATACTCTGAAAGACAGCAGCACCATGACTGCATCTCTGCCCCGTCTGCTCAGAGGGTCAACTTGATCCAGAGTTTTGTCCCAGTTATTTTCAGTGTGAAATTACACTTAAAAAAAGCATTACATTACGTAAGTTTGAACCCATGTATTGTCACTGCTCAGATCATAAAATTCTCCGTCTCCCCTTTCAGCATTTCAAGCTGCTTGTTGAAGATCTCCATGTGAAGGGAGAGGCTAAAGTAAAAAAAGCCATGAAGGAGTCGTTCCGTATCCTCGCAGACGTCAGTATCATTCACACAAATGTACAAAACTATACATTCGGTGCCAAGCCTCTGCAGGTCCTCCATGTTTCTCTTCCTGTCTCCTAGGCCAGAGCAAATGGTCAGGGCAGCCTATGTAACCAAGCAATTATGCTGATCACAGACGGAGCCATGGAAGATTTCCAATCAGTGTTTGAGGAGTTCAACTGGCCTGACAGGAAGGTAACACACAATCTGCTCGCTCTACAGGGAACGGAGGGTGTAACATATGACGTACAATAAAATCTGCATACTGCTCTGATAAATTGTTGGAGAACCTTCTGGAGTTCATTGCCCTTTTTTTAATTGATAACAGATTTTAAGATTGAACGTAAATGTGTTGATATATTTCCTCTGGAGCAATGATCAAAGTACAGTAACAAAAATGTAATGGTTTCAGGTACGGGTTTTCACTTACCTTATTGGAAGAGATATGACCTTCTCAGAAAACGTCAAATGGATTGCCTGCAACAATAAGGGTATGTAGTCAGACAGTAATAAACACTGAATCATTTACTCTCCCTCATGTGCTTCTAAACCCGTATTAATTCCTGATTCATTCTCTAAGGTGAAGATTTTCAGTGAGTAATGGCTTAAATTGTAGTCTGTGTCTTATGACTTGTAATATAGTAAATAAAGTAATATGGACCACTCATATGATACTTTTATTGTGCTGTTGTGTCTTTTTTGAAGCTTGAAAGCTCCAGTTTATTGAGCTTTTCAGTTTATAACAATAACAGGTAAAAATGCAGAAATCTTATACTCGTATTTGATATTCACAGGTTATTACACTCACATCTCTACACTGGCTGACGTACAAGAGAATGTCATGGAGTATCTTCATGTTCTGAGTCGACCGATGGTCATCAACCATGACCATGACATAATCTGGACCGAGGCGTATATGGACAGTGTGGTGAGTGTATGACTGTTCAGAACAACTGAAATACAGATTCAACATTTCATAAATTCCCACCACTCATTTTCAGCTGCGCTTGTCTCATTTCAATGTATTTTGATGTGATTTTGTTGTGCTGTTTACTCATATATTACTGTTTCTGTACTAATGTGGTATTTTTCCATTCATCGCCGTATTCTTCTCTATCACACAGCTTCCTAACACTAAGGAGGTAACTCTTAGAAACAGTAAAACACACCACTGTACTGTAGCGTGCACAAATAGAAGACTTTAGATATTTAGCCTGTGCTCAGAATATAATGTAGTTGTTATCCTGGTCAGCATAAAAGCAGTCCGAAACCAGCAGGACTGTTTGGTTTAGGGCTCCCTCTACTGTTTGTCATCATTTATCTCATTTGTGCTGGACATGATGTGATGACCTAGAGCTTTCACTAATAAAATCAACATGAAATGTAGTTTCAACCAATTTTCTGCCATAATTTGATGTATTTCTGAGTGAATTCTGAAAAAAAAGTTGAGACAAATTGATTTTATTCATCTGGAATTGTTTTTATCATGAAAAGTGGGCATGATGAGACCAGGAACATGCATTTTGAAAGTAAATAGGGTTCATTTTCATTTCATGTTGATTTTAACTGTGTGCTCCGGCAGTCTGAATGTTTAGCCATCAAAGTATAAGATGTAAAATTCCTCAAATCTCTCCCGTAGCTGTTCAAAAGCAAAGCTCACAGTCTTCTGCTCATGACGTCAGTGGCCATGCCAGTGTTCAGCAAGAAGAAAGAAACACTTTCTCATGGCATTCTGCTAGGAGTGGTGGGAACTGACGTCCCCCTGCTGGAGGTCATGAAACTTGCCCCGCGATATAAGGTATATATTTATCATTTTTTATCATTTCTTTATATCAGAGACAAACTTTGTATTAATATAAATATGTAGTTCATGGCAAAATAAAAATGTGAATATATATATATATATATATATATATATATATATATATATATGTGTGTGTGTGTGTGTGTGTGTGTGTGTGCCAAATTATTTTAGAAAATTTATAATAAAATTTATTTATTTAAGTTTGTATTATTTTCATGACAATTAAATACATTTACATTCCAAATTTTGTAACTCTTATTATTCTTGATTATGTTTTTTTTTATATTTAATTAAACCAGCTTAAACGAAAGGCAATACAACAAATGCTGCCGTGAACTCTAAATATTTTACAATTTAAATATATTATTATATAATTTAATATATAAACAAACATTATTACACATCACTTTAGCTTCTTTCTTAGTCAATTATTTATAATAAAATAAACATTTTAATACAAACATATTTCAAGACATTTGAATGAACATAGCTACAAATTCTGTGCAAATGTCAACAAAAATATTGAAATGAGGAATGCTAATGGTTTAATCTTTTAGCTTGGAGCACATGGTTATGCCTTCCTCATCACAAACAATGGATACATCCTGGCACATCCTGATCTAAGACCACTGGTGAGTCTCAATCACTCGAGCATCTGCTCCTCTAGATAGAGTTGAAATAGAACGGACTGATATTGATTTGCCATCCCTCTTGCTGGATCTTCTCAATTTTTGTAACAGTACAGTGATGGGAAGAAGTTGAAGCCCAAGCCCAACTACAACAGTGTGGATCTGTCAGAAGCTGAGTGGGAGGACACTGAGGACAGTGTGAGTTGTCCACATTCCGGTAAGCATCTGCACTGTTTTACGGCTCAGAAAAATCATAATGATGTCTCCCCTGTCTGTGCAGTTGAGAACAGCCATGGTGAAGGGACAGACTGGCACTCTGAGTTTAGATGTGAGAGCAGCTGTGGATAAAGGGGTGAGTGTGTTTACATCAGCCATCTTTTATGTTATAACGTTAAATTACTTGAACTACTCCATTTGGGTGAACTGAACAAGTCCCGACAAGAATGTGTCCATTTAAAGACATTTCCCCTCATATTCTCAACTCATGCAGAATTACTAAAATGTTTCATTTTTGCCTAATTGCCCACATCACACTTATCATTATGGTTTTTTTCTTTAGTAAAATGTGACCTGGACATGTTTTTGATAGGTTTTGTGACATTCTTCCTTTTTTAATCTGTCTTTGTCACTGCATATTTTATTTTAATCCCCAGAAAAGGCCTTTGTTCCTAAAAAATGAATATTTCTACACAACCATCAACGAAACTCCATTTAGGTTTGATATGCTTCTCACATTCTCAAAATATTCCCTTCATACTTACATGTTGAAATTAATGAAAAAACACATTTATTATGAAGTATTTTACCCCTCAGTACCTTCAGTTGACTATCATATTTATAATGTGCTTCAGCTTTGGGATGGTGCTCACAAAAGGTCATGGACAGTACATGTTCTTTGGGAATGTTTCTGTGGAGGAGGGTGAGTTTACCGTATGATTAATAGCTCATGTCATATAGGTGGTGAAAATGATACAGTACCCTTCAAAAGTCTGAGTACCAGATGATTTAAAATAAAAGGAAATTAATACTTTTATTCACCAAGGACTTATTCGATTGTTCAAAAGATTTATAATGTTACACAAAAATTCTATTTTATATAAATGCTGTTCTTTTGAAATTTCTATTCAGTTAAGCGTCCTAAAAAATATGTATCAAGGTTTTTACAAAAATATATGCAGCACAATTATTTTCAATGTTAATAATAATGAAAATTTTTTGGAGCAGCATTTTAGAATGATTTATGAAGGATCATGTGACACTGAAGACTGTGATATTTTAAGTTGTAACAATATTTCACAATTTTACTGCATTTTTGATCAAACAAATACAGCCTTGGTGAGTGTAAAGAGACATCACTCTTTTAAAAACATCAAAAAATCTTACTGACCCCATATATGAGGAGCAACTGTAATTTATCGAGAAATGTATGTCATTTTCTATTCTTATAAATACTGATATTTTTTCAGTCTTTGGTTACATAACCATAGATCACAAATTCAGTCATTCATATTTTTATGATGGATTTTTTTTCTGTTTAAGACCAAAGGTCTGGGTCTGCGTCAAATGTAAAACAATAAAATTGATTCATAATAGGTATCTGAAAAGTAGCCAAAATGAATGCTTTTACAGAGATTTAAAAAAGTTTCCTTAATATACCAAGAAGAATTTTTTTTAATAAACCTCAACCCCTGGGAAATAAAAGTCCCTGGAATTGTCAACACACACAGTGAAAAGATTCTATTACTATTATAGAAATGAGCTGCTCCTCGTTTTCTCCTTTCTTTAGGTCTTCATGACCTTCAGCAGCCAGACCTCTCTATAGCTGATGAATGGTGAGTACTCTTGATTTGAGATGAGCAAATGAAAATCTAAAAGGCTGACACTTTCTTTTGAACACCGTCAGGACAACAGCTTCCTTAAAAACTTTCAAACTTAGTTCTACATCTTGATAAGTTGAACTATGGTCTTTGGTTTACCCACTCAGGACGTATTGTGAGACAGATATTGACCCACACCACCGTAAGCTCACTCAGCTCCAGGCTGTGGTCCGATACCTGACTGGGAAAGAGCCAGACTTGGAGTGTAAGTCTGTTTATTTCTTATTTTCTGTAGTATTTTCGATGCAGATGAAAAAACCTTTAAACAGGAAGTTATGCTCATCCCCTGATACTGTGATTATACTGTGGCTAATTTACTGAACTAACAATAAGAGTGTCCTTTCAACTCTGTTTAACACATTTAATCATGTTCAGTAACAATAACCATACACGTTTCTTAAAGTAAAGGTTTTATTTTTGCATCAGGTGACGAGATACTTCTTCAGCAAGTTCTTTTCGATGCAGTGGTAACAGCACCACTGGAGGCCTATTGGACAGCGCTAACGCTAACCGCCCCAGGGTAAGAGGCTTTAATTAATCTCTGTATGTTGTGCTTTTTTGTGTGCCTCTTTTTTATTTTAAAGAACATTTTGGGGAAAAAAAGGAGTCATGGTTTATAATCATTCTTTCTTTGCTTTTATCTCTGTATAGCGTAGATGAAGGCATGGAGTCGGCTTTCCTAGGAACCCGCTCTGGGCTCATGCGTGTGATCAGATATGCAGGAAGTGAGAAACGTGTTGGAAAGTGAGTGAACTGTTTTAAAAAAACAGGCAACATGTATATAAATTATATTTTTTAATTCTCATCTATTATCATTTGTACCACCTAAAATAAAGTGTTTGAGATAAAGAGAAGTCATTTGATACCATTGTGGGATTTAATTTCTCATTTAAAATATGTTATTGAAACAAAAAACGCTGAGATTCCGGTCTTTCTCTAAATTTCTTAATACTTTGACCTTACAGGAATTTCTTGACCCCTGTGGACAAAGAGAACCTCTTCACGGTGGACCACTTTCCCATTTGGTATCGCATGGCAGCTGAGAACAAACCTGGTCAATTCTTCTTCTATGTCCCGCATGATGATATAAACAAAGGTGCTTAAAAAAATCAATTGTTAAATGGATTTGTTGCAGTGCTACAGTTTCCATGTGTTTTATCGACTTCTGTATGCTCTGACCTCTGTCCAACAGGCAAGAACACTTTTGTGGCGGTAACATCTGTGACAGTCACTGAAGGGAAGAGAACAGCTGTTGCTGGAGGTAAGATATCTCTCTGCCATTGTCTGCTAAAATCTGATTTTACATTCAACATAACCTTTTGTGATCATTCAGCACATTACTAATTATACAAAATGGAGTGGTGTCCAAATTTCTGAGACCATATTATAATTATTTGGGCTGATATTAAATATTTAATTCTTTACGCTCATTTCCCCTATTTTTACATTTATAATACCTTTGTCACATCTAATGCTCACAGTTAGTCTTTTGTGTTTGAATAAGCTAATATTTTAATAACACTGTTAAATATAATCTTTTGCACATATAAAAATGAACATCCATGTTTCATTCTGTGCATTAGAATGTCTTGTTGCATTTAAAATGTTTGGTTTAATTGTTAGTGTATAAATTTTCATTTATTTTGACCAAATAATATAGAATTTTAATAACATGAAATTAATAACCAACGTATTTATATCGACCAGAATATTGGTGCATCCTTTAATGTAGACATACGTCACTTAAATATTGAACATACATATACATTTAAAATATTATTCTGTTTCTCAATTTTAGAAAAGTGTACTATTTAATATGGGAATTAACAACTGATTAAATTAAAAACTTAAATTTATGCATTTAACAGATGCTTTTATCCAAAGCGACTTACAGTGCATTCAGGCTATCAATGTTTACCTATCATGTGTTCCCGGGGAATCAAACCCCCAACCTTGCATTTGCTTGCTTGCTAATGCAATGCTCTACCACTTGAGCTACAAGAACACATTGATTGATTGCAACTATAGGAAATCATACATAGAGATGGTTTGTTAGGAGAATTCATAGGAAAATATAGAAGTTTACATGAAATCATTTTCAATATTTTCTTTTTATGTTCCTTAAATCTGCTTAACAGCTATTAGTTTATTATATTTGTCTTTTTGAACCAGCTTGTATGAGCTGTAATTGCTCCTGACCTACGTTGGGTCATTTGCTCTCCAACTCTTGCTCCCTCTTGCCACACTTCTGGAGGAAATGCTATCCACCCTACACAGTCTGTGGCTTGTGCTCCCTTTCTGATTGTTGGCATCAGATCCTCCTTTTCATCCTGCTCAGCTGTTGCTGCTGGCTGTTTTCCTCTGTCAGCTGCTGCTGTCCGTGAGCCATCAGAATTGCGTAGATGCAGCCGTAGGTGGCTGTTACCACCATCATCACACACACCACGCCACACACCACCCCAGCTACCACCACTGTGGCAGTCGCTCGACGCACGCTCACAGACCGGTAGCGCTGGCGCATGCAGTCTCCTGCCGACCCGGCTGGTACCTGATGGCCTTCAGCAGCAGTTGGGCTCCTGGTCTCAAGATAGAGGGGGTAACAGTGTCTGAACATCTCCATAGGGATACTGCGAAGATCCTTACCATGCAAATTAGCAGGAAAGGAGCAGTTGGCAGAATCTACACTGCCACCTATGGAATGATAAAAGACAAAGAAATTGATAATTAATTTAAAATATTAAAATATAAATTAAAAATTAAAAAGTTAAATGTATTGGTATATGTTAAATATGTATGTAGAGTTTGTTTACATTTATAGATTAATAGATTTTATTAAATATATGAAATTTCTGACAAATAGGCCTACCAATAAGCCTATAATTTCATGTTCTCGCCATTTACAGAAAAATGGTCAGTAAATAATTTGTATAATTTTTGGTCAAAAAAATAAATAAACGAATGAATATTAATTTTTAGAATATTCATTCATAATTTATTATTTTATGATTCATTTATATATAAAAACACACTTGTATATATACATGTATATATATATATATATATATATATATATATATATATTTTTTTTTTTTTTTTTTTTTTTTTTTTTTAATATAAAAATGTAAAAAAATTAATTTATGATATATTTTATCTTAGTCAATGAACATTTATGGTTGGAGTACAGCATTATAATTTACACTATGGAAATGGGTACTCATTTTGAGATTTGCTGAAGATTGCAGTTGACAGCGTTACTGAATTATTGGTGTTTTTTTGAGCGGTAAATGATGGGCGAAGGTAATCTAAATGTAAAAATAGATTAAATGAGCTTGCAAGATTCGGTGTATGACACATTTCTTCAGTCATTTAGTCCGTTACATTAAAGTCCCTTTATCACAATCAACTGCAACTCGCATTCACGTCCTCCTCCTTTCAATCATTAACCGATGCATTGAACCACATCCCACCATACATTTTTTTCATAATTAATTTCACTCAGATTTACATCTCAAAACAAGGATAAGATCTGTCAATACTTCCATTACTTTGTGACTTTAAATCTCTGAAATCTCTCTATATCGACATATAATCTATGAGATGTTGATATATTGTACATCACTAACTCCCAGCAGTGATAAATAACTCACCTGTATATATAATCCATTCCAGCCAATGCTTGAGTGGAATTACATTGCAACTGCAATTCCATGGGTTTCCCTCGAGCAGAAGGTGCCGTAGAGCAGTTGCTGGCTCGAGTGAAGTCTGCTGCAGAGTTCTCAGCCTGTTGCCCATAAGCGAGAGCCACACTAGATTCTGGAGCCCATCCAATAGGTGTGTAGGCACGGAGCTGAGGCTGTTCAAGGAAAGATCTAGACGCCTAAGCTCAGTCAGGCCTTTGAACTGATCTGGATTCAGTTCCTTAAGCCTGTTGTCTCTCAGAGCCAGTTCTGTTAGGCTGCCGAGGTCAGAGAACAAGTTAACGGGGAGCCTCACAAGGAGGTTTTCAGAGAGATCCAGGACCTCCAGGTTATTCAAGTGGGAGAAGCTCGAAGGGAAAACGCTGGAGAGAAGGTTTCTGGAGAGGTCTAGGTGAAGCAGTCTGCTGAGATTAGAAAAAAACCCAGGGTTGATGCTGGAGAGAAGGTTTCTGGAGAGGTCTAGATGTAGCAGGCCACTAAAATTGGAAAAACTTCCAGGTTCTACAGTGGTGGAGTTGTTATTTGAGAGGTTAAGGTAGCTTGTGTCGAAAGGAAGCTGGTCAAGGATGGAGTCCAAGGAAGCTAGTTGGTTAAGGTCACTGCAGTCTGTGTGGTTGACATTACATGAACAGCCTGATGGACAACTTGTAGATGCTCCACAAGGTCTCAGAAGAGTCATCAAGAGACCTGAGGAAACTACAAGAAAAATGGAGAGCGTTAGGAAACTGTGAGAGTTAAGAAGGTTGAGGATGGCGTAATAAGTTGAGGATCTTACTTATAATGTTCAAACTGGTCTGCATTGTCCACCAAACCCTGTTGTAACAGTTCCTGAGCAAACCTTTAGAGGGGTATCCACTGGTCTAGGCCAAATGAATGGCTTCCTTCTCCATCATGATGAATCCAGCAGGAAATTGGTTAATTTCACTGGGAATTGCTGAGATAATGGTAACAAACAAAGCAAACACTATTAGAAGAATGACGACCCCTAAGATCCATGTTCTGCTGGTGAAGATTTATGCTTGACATTACTATTAAGTTGACTATAATTAAAATTAATTATTAAATTAAATGAATGCCCTGTGAAGGCTGAACATATTACATCATGAGTTCAAAAAAAACAACGCAGACCTGAAATGGATCTGAGTCTTCAGAAGGCAAAGAAAGAGTGAAAGAGAGTACTTTGTATAAAAGCTGCCCAGAGGCCAGCTGTTTGTTGTGAGAGAAAAAAGCCATGTAAAAAAACTAAAGGCATTGTAAGGTTACTTACAGAGTATATTTTCAGATGCTCCACACTATACTCATATTTGTTTTTGAACATTTTATTTTATTTAAATTATTAGGTTAAAAAGATAATTTGCTATGCATGTACATGTGTACGGAGCCCCACACATGACATGCAGGAAAAAATATAAGGCTAAATCATGTGCACGATTTACTAATTCGTTCCCTCAATGTACTAAAACGTGCACACGATTACTATTGCGTTCCCTCGATTTATAAATTGTGCGCACGATTTACTAATTCGTTCCCTCGATTTGCTAAATCGAGTGAACGCAATAGTAAGTCGAGGGAACGCTGTAGTAATCGTGTGCACGTTTTAGTAAATTGAGGGAACGAATTAGTAAATCGTGCGCACAATTTATTTATTTTTTCTTGCATGTCATGTGCGGGGCTCCATACATGTTTATATAAAATGTATATATAAAAAAAACTTCCTGTCACATTTGTTGCATTAAAATATCAAGGATTAAACCGTCCACACCATTAGATAATAAATCAGAGCTGAGAACAACATCCACTTTATCAGTGAAAAGAGGATCAAATGTTGCATGCTGGAATGTGCACTTCTCCTAATACATAAAATTGTATTAAATCTGTAAAAACAAAGCAAAAAAACAACAACATATTTTTATATCTGGTTAAATGGGTTAAGTCTATATATCTTGAATAGGAATGAAAAAAAGCCTAAAGAAAATTTATCAAAATAATTAAATGGTATGAACTTATCTTGTACTAAAAACTGTACTGCAATTATTCTGTCTAATGAAGTCCTAAATATTGAATGAGCACAAACAACGACCATTGCTTATTTAACCTAATTGGTGAGATATGATTGCACTAAAAGCAAATCACAGCTGAAACATACCTTCCAGTAGTCCTCATCTATGGTTCCTCATGATTACTCCAATCAAGCTCTCAAGACAGTGAGCGAAACAACAGAAAATGAAAGAAACGAGAGGAGCTGGCAGCTGTTCACAGCTTGAAAAGTCCAGAGTGTGTATGAGCGCGGCTCACATCAGTAAGTGGGACTAACATTAGAACAGTCTGTGCCTGCCTGCTCGCCCAGAGAGAGAGAGAGAGAGAGAGAGAGAGAGAGATGGACTGAGGAAGGGAAAGAGGAGATGAAACATCAGCTGATACAGCTTAGAAAATGGTAGCTTCTTCAGCTTTTTTTATGACTCTTTGTTGTAGCTTATGATTTTGAACATATGAGGATTAATCGTGTGATATACAACATCAACAGATGTTTTCAAGCAAAACATCAATAAAGGATTCTTTTGCTCATGGAAAACCTGGAAATATCAGGGAATTTTTAAATGAAGATTTCCAGAGCTTGAAAATCTTGTAACTTTATAATAATAATAATAATAATAATAATTATTATTATTAATACATTATTTATGTAAATTGTTAACAAAATATTTATTTGTCTTGTTATGATCAGATCTAAAATATTTAATTGACTAGAAATACGAATGCAGGCTCTATAAAATTATATTTAAAAATGATCCAGTAATCACAAACAACTTGAACATAATAGATTAATAAAATCATAAAATATTGTTTAATAAGTTGTTATCAAAATGTTAATTTGTCTTGTTATGATATGCTCTAAAATATTGAATTGACTGGAATATATACATATTTGTAATCCTCAGCACAAAAATATTTAATTGACTAGAAATAAGAATATAAAATGATCGTAAAAGTTTTCTGATTTGATTTCTTTCTATTTTTCTTCCATGTGCAGCTATTGGAATGCAGGCATCCCTGGTCCTGCTGGAGAGAGTGTTCATGTCTATTGCCAAACAAGTGAGTTTGACCTCAAAAATATTCATATTAGATATTAGTATTATTAGTATTATTTCTTGTACATATGTTAAATATTTTAATATGTTTAATTAATTCACAAATACTAAATTAAACAGGTTAGAATATTAATATTATAAATGAATACAGGTGTGAATCTGTCACTGTAAGAAAAAAAAACAAGATAATGTCCTGCAAGAAAATTTTCACATTTTCTTTTAATTACAGACATTATCTTCAACCCAAAACCAATTCACAATGCTATGTGTTCAGAATAAGCAAACACCTGTGAAGAATATTTACAGAAAATTCCTTCATATTAACACAGCACGCTGAGCCGTATGAGTGTGTGTAGTGTAGAGGCAAACTGCAAATGACAACAAATCTAGTAATATTAAGTGTTGTGGTCCTGAAGGTCTTCGATTAATGGTGTGTAATCACCAACCCTGTTTCACAAAGGCTCTTTTCTTGTTGTTTTTGTAATCTGGTGCAACACAAACAAACTAAAATTTTTTTTTTTTTTCCTTTTTCCTAATTTTCTTCATCTTCTTCCTGTATTTCCTTCTGTTAGCCAAACAACACGGATGTAAGTAATGCAATTTTATTTCTAAGGCACATTCGACTAATATAATACACTTTGGTGTCCCATTACTTTATTTTTTATGTACACACAACCCCCACAAATTTAAACATGCACCAAATTTTAGAAACAGAGAAAGTGATGTAATGTAATCTCTATACATTTTATTTAGTAATTTCACCACTGTAATGATTACTCAATATAATGCATTTGATCAAATGTTCTTGTCTATTTACTGAAGCCTTTGTGGTTGTCTTCTTCCTCTTTGCAGTGCAGTGATGTGGATGGTATATGTCCTCTCAGCTGTGAGAGCATCGTGAGTGAATCTAATTGACTTTTCTTTGTGTTATCATTATGTAATCTGTGAATCATTGTTCTGAATCAGTTCATTTACACAAACCGATTCACTATAATACATTTTGATCCAGTTCAACAAGGGAGATCAATTCTAATCCAGCTGTTTTTCACAGGATGTGAACTGTTATCTTGTTGACAATAATGGCTTCATAATGGTCTCAAAGGAAAAAGAAGATGTGAGTACCTCATACACTTAAACACACATTGACATTGGCCCCAACAGCATTTTGTCACAGAAGAGAAGCATAAAATGAAAGATGGTGACCTGTGTTAGGTGACGGTTTAACTGCACGTTTCCTTGCCCGGAAGGTTTGATGTGAAGGGCAGGTGACGAGATAAGCGGATACTCTCCTGTGAGGACTTGATAATGTACCACAAGTTTGTCCTTGGAGCAAATAGATGGAGTCTCAAATAAGACAGTGATTGAGAGAATGAGAATGGTAAAATTGGTTTAGCTTGGAAAGGTCACCACATCTTTTTTAATTTTAGCATTTGGGCTTTTATTTATAGGATAGTAGAGTGGATACAGAAAACAGGAGAATGTGATGCTTGCATACAAGCATTATTTATTTATTTTTTGCTTTTTTTGTCATAGTTGTTGAATTTTGTGTGAAAAAAGTATCCTTTAAATTGACAATATTTGCTCCATTGACCAACAGAAAGCTGCTGGATTTAAAAGTGAATTAAGTGTGAGCTTTGTACTGTTACACTATTGACAATACACAGTGGACTATAAAAATGTTGCTAATGTGAACAGACCAGTGGATCCTCTGCAGTGAATGGGTGCCATCAGAATGAGAATCCAAACATCTGATAAAAACATCCCAATAATCCACAAATAATCCAAATGTATCCAGTTCTTAAATTCATCAAGTTTTTAACTTTAAACCATTAACTGAAATATGAGTCCTCTGTCCATAATATTGGTTTCTCCAGTGAAAAAGTCATCTTGTCTGAATCAGGAGAAGAATATGCATTGATTTGTTTAAAAGTGGAAACATTTCTAAACAAATATGTTGGTGGATTTTAATGTGAGAGACAACAGGGGATGGACTTTTTCACTAGGGGAAGCGTTATTATGGATTATGGACTTTATTTTGTATTTCAGCCAGAAGCAATAATTTGGAGTTAAAATGTTTTAATGATGTATTTGGTTATCACGAATATGCTACTTTTTGCCTCACAAGATGTCAGTTGATGGACTGGAGTTTTGTGTATTACTTGTGGATTATTGTTATGTTTTGATCAACTGTTTGGACTCTAATTTTGACGGCACCCATTCACTGCAGAGGATCCACTGGTGAGCAAGTGATATAATTCTAAGGCCCTGTCCCAAATGGCACACTCCGGACTTGTGGACTTCCTCAGAGTCCACACTTCGGTGACGTCATGTAGTGCAGACCTATAGGGCCCTTAGCGCGAGTCCGCGAGGGTGCATTGAGAGGTATTTTGGGACAGACTCGATCGTCACGCCGGAAACAGGAAGAAGGTCTGGTTGACTTATCCCTCTCCATACGGAGCTGAATAAACTTAAAGGTCATCTCATCAGTCCCTTTATTAGAAAAATATCACAAATATCATTAAACAAATTACAGTCTTTAGCATAGAGAACAGGATTAATTTTAATTTCCCAAATAATATGTCCATGTGAAATACACAGCCTGCTTTTACAGTTCTATAATAAAACGAAATTCTATTTATGTAATGAATCATAATGCGATCGTATTATTTAACGCGCTATTATTATGTTTGAGATATCAACTGGTCGATAATGTTTGTATAACTGTAAGTAACAACTGGTAAAATGTACGCCTATGTCATAAAAAACATTGATACTTTTACACTTAAATATTCTCTTCTCAGCCATGTTTACAGTCCGTGAGCGAAATATCCTCCCATCTGTTGTCTGATTGGTCTTTCGCAAGGATTCCTGGGTAGTTGAAGTGCGTGGAGCCTGCTTCTATGCGGGCTTCGCGGAAGACCGCTTCAAGGGTACAAAGGGGGCGCTGCTGAGCACACTTCGGAGCGTTAAAATGCTGAATGGGACGGCCTACGGACTCGTAGACTCGGCGAGCACGCGCATTTCAAGTCCACGAGACCGAAAGTCCACATGAAGTGCGCGATTTGGGACAGGGCCCTAAATTTCTCCAAACCTGTTCCCATGGAGAAACAAACTCAGGGACATTTTGGATGAACAGATACTGATATATTTTTCTTCTTCAAAAACAATGTTAAGTGCATTGTTAATACAAATTATGATATTTTAGGTAACTATGTTTTATTTCAATTGTTTTGTATTTTCAATTGTATTATCTTCATCATGTATGAAAATGTAAATTATGTGTATTTGTTTGCATATCCATCTCTTTATGATGACAATGGTCTCATACCATAACCGCAACACATGTACTGTGGCTATGTGAGCAGTAGCCAGGAGATTAATGCTTATGGAGTCTAATCCCAGATTGCCGTGGGGCAGACAGGGCAGATTCAGGCATCTGTTTGCACATCTGTCTGTCTATGAGTGCGCAGGTGTCTGTGTGTGTTTATTCATCATGGGATTCAGAAATTATTTCACAGTGTGTCATACTGTATAGCTAAATCTAAGTAATCCTTCACTGTATGCTTTATTCTCCGTGACTCTGTGTTGTTTCACGCAGGTTGGTAAATTCTTCGGGGAAATAGATGGATCTGTCATGGCCCAGTTACTAAAATCTGGCCTGTTTAAAAGGTAACTGGACTCCTTAGATACAGTTTTTTAAGTTTGTTGATACTTGGAAAATTTGAACATGAAGTAATGCTACTGTATATTGTTCTGCAGGGTGACGCTGTATGACTACCAGGCCATGTGTAAGAACGCCCATCATCACGCTAGTGGAGCGCGACCACTGCTCAGCGTACGTACACCGTGGCATCTATTAGAGAGAAACCTATCTTTTTAATGCATAATGCAATCTATATCGTGCTGACACTGTTGAAAATCTACTTCTGCTCATCTCACAGCCTTTCTACGGTCTGCTGGCAATAATCAAATGGTTCTTCTCACATTTTGTGATGTAAGTGCTGTTTGAGGTTGTGAAACCAGGGGGAACATAAAATATTTTATTCATTTGAAATGTAATTTGATTTGCCAGTAAAAAAATGTATCCTCATTTTGAAACTTACAGGTTTCTGTTGGAGTTCAACATCTGCGGACTTTGGCATAATGACTATGTAGTGGATGGTAAGTTATGAATGGAACAGTAAAACCGTTGAGACTGGACTCAACAAAACTACAGAGATCACAATATAATAAAAAGAGGCCTTGCAGCATGATGTGCTTTTAGTTCACAGACACTTTCAAACTTAAGAAATCCTCAAACAACCAAGCATATTCATCTCCATAATATTTGTGTATCATTTAATGTGTCATCATATGTAGTGTCTGCCTCGCTTCGTTTTCTTTCTTCATTTCCGTTGTTGTTCATTATTTGCTGTGATTGTTTCTCATTGACATTGTTCAGCTAAAGCTGGGTTTCATGCAAGTAAGTATCCACATGTGTACTTGAGCACATGTCCTTCATCTAGTTTGTGCCTTCCTTTAGCCAGGATCCAACTAGAGCCTGAGATGGTCATTTGTGGCTAATGAAATGTCTTAGTCATCTGTAGTGCCTTTAGCATGGAAATAGGTTTTCTAGAAACAGTATTAGTCTAGTCTGAAAGTTTAGGAGATTCTGATTTATTTTGCGACAATGGGAAAGTAAAAATTTCAAATAGTTACATCCAATACATAGTGCTAATTAGTCATCAGAGATTATTAAACAGTTGTGTTAGAACACTGTAACTGCTTTACTGACCTAGACATTTTAATGTGAAAGGCCTCTAAATTTGTAAAACATAATTAAGGCAGACAAATATATTTTGTATATATATATATCTATATTCCCCAGTATTATATTTAAAACATGTGGTGTTTTTGAAGTCATTATCTATTGGTTACAATGAAAATCTGGTTTTCTCCAGCTCACAGACAGAAGAAAGTGGAATTAATGCAGCCTTGTAACACCGAGTATCCTGGCTTCATGTATGACATGTCCATCAGAGAGACCAACAGCATCATTAAATGTGGCCGTTGTCAGAAGTAAGTCCATCAGTCAGATTGTACTCAGATTGGTGGGTTTGTTCCAGTAACAATTTGTCAATTTCTCTCTTTCATGTTTCAGGATGTTTGTCCTACAGCAGGTTCCTAACAGTAACCTGGTCATGCTGGTGGTCCAGGCCGACTGTGACTGCTCCCGACAGTACGCTCCCATTACACTCGCGCCCAGAGAGGTCAAATATATCCTTCCATGATGATGAGTTTCTTGTCTTTGAAATGTGGTTTTAGTTCAACTTTGTTGGAAACTGAGGTTTTCTTAACTCCTTTGAACATAACGCCACGGTTAAGTGCAACAGGATGAAATCTCAGAAGATTCGCAGACGACCAGAGTCATGTCACGCATACCATCCTCATGTAAGCCACCACAATCATACAGTGCATAAACAACTCAGAACATATATATTTCGTTCTGACCTTAATAGGATTTTTCACATAAAAGATGTTTACATATAGTCCACAAGAGAAAGTAATAGTTAGATAAGTTAGAAAATTATCCAGGTAACAACACAGTATTAAGAATCAAGCATATGTAAACTTTTGAACGGGGAATTTTTATAAATTCAAATATTATGTTACGTATTATATGTGAAATATCTTATTCAGGTCTTGAACTTAATAAAAATAAAATTACTTGTTTTAACATTTTGCAGATACTGCAAAGTGTATATAAAATTTTGACCAGAAATATATATATAATGCACGTATATATTTTCTAATTAAATTAAATGACTAAATACTATGTACAAATGACTGTTTTGTTGTATATTTGTTCTTACAGGAAAATGCGAAGGATTGTGGTGGAGCATGTGGGATAGCAGTATCTCTCACACTCTACTTCATATGTTTGGCCACTTCATTGGCTCTCCGCTGATTAATAATATGTCCTTTTGCCATGACCGCTGTCTGACAGTGGGCCCAACTGTGAATCTTTAGCATCAGGAATTCAACCAAAAACAGCTTTATACTACATGGTTTAAAGGGACAGTTTGCCCAAATGTGAAAGCCCTATACCGATTTGGAAAGACGTAAGGGTGAGTGCATGATGACAGAATTCATTTTTTTGGTGAACTGTCCCTTTAAATTTGCATCATTGTAATTCTGCCTCTACCAGACTTAATATGACACTGCACAGGTGATATTCTTCTCAGTGGGAGCTACAGTGAGAGATATAATCTTAGATTGTCTCGTGTGTGACTTGATGTTATACATCAGATTTGCTATTCTCTTAATTTTTTATATGTTTAGGATTATGATGAATGTTTTAAAGCAAATTAAGAGCAGTGGCAGCTAAACTGCTCTTTCTTTTCATGATGGTTACTACTTAATGTTTTTCATTGAGCCACATTTTCATAAACTCTGTAATGAAAAACATTTCATATGTTGTGTAAGATGGATACGGTTTAATAATTTTTTAACTTATATGTGTGTTTTTAGTACCTGTATGCTTACTGATCCAAGACCAATAGTCTTTAAATACGACTTGACAGTGTTTGATAAATGTTTTACAGGAGTACAGGAAATAGTGAATGATGATGAATTTATTTGGTGTTTGTATGATTAAAAGTGCAGAAAGTGTGAACTATTTTTTTTTTGTTGAAATTTATGTTTATATACACAAAAACCAACTTGTACTATTATTATAGGATAATAGAACTAGTAAAATTAGAACTCTAAAACGGTGTTATATTTTTTAATTATTATTTGAAACATATACATATATATATATATACATATATATATATATACATATATATATATATACATATATATATATATACATATATATATATACATATATATATATATACATATATATATATATATATATATATATATATATATATATAACACATAAAGAAGCCACAGTTAAGGCCAGAAACATTAGTTCTGACAAATAAATATGACAATAAGAGCACTGATGTCCGAAATATTCTCCTCTGAAGTACCAATAACTTTAAAATGGGCAACTGATTCCTAACCAATCTTTTTGGTTTTAGAACTCTTTCCCAGCTGTTGGGAACTCTTTCCCAACACTGAAAAATTAGCCAACATTCACTGAATTACTTTGCGACTGGAAATGGAATCGTATGCAAATCCTTTAGCACAAGTACAAAGTGACAGAAATGCTTCTTTGTTCCAAAATAGGAATTGTGGTATCACAGGAACCGGATTCCAGCCCCAAACTGAACTCCATCACATATCCTGAGAGAAAACACATCAGTATATTACAACTTCATAATAGTAGGATAATGCTAGTACACTAAAAATGTATGGACGTGTGTGATTGTGATTGATTATGTGAGTATCTATGATTGTCTACCTGTCTCCGCTCTGGACGCCCATAGGAATGCAGTAGTTGAGCTCCAGCCGAGCGATGTTCCCTAGACGCAACACAATACCCGCTCCATAAGACCAGCGGATACATTCGGCCAGCTTGCTCAGGTGTGCCCTGGGTCCTTCCCCTAGAGGACGATTTAAATTACAGCAACAATTATAAGTAAAAGAAGGAGAAAAATATGACAATTGCAGCCTTCTTTATCTCACCATAGTTGAGGTTACACAGGTTTCCTGCATTGAGGAAGAAATGTGTCCTGAAAAGTTCTCCGAAGCTGCCTCTACCTGGCCTGAATGGGAGAGGGGTGTACAGATGAAGCCCTCCGGCCCAATACGCCTCCCCACCGAGGTAATCGCCTGTCATCAAAGTGAGAAAACAAACCTTAGTTGTGAATATTGAGATACTGAGCTTCACTGTCAGAGTCAGTTACCTTCACTCTGAGGGCCGATACTGTACATGCTGAAGCCCCTCACACTGGTCGGACCACCCAAATAGAATCTAAACACACGTTCAAATACAAAAAGTAACATTACTTTGAGTGTTTGTGGGTTATTCTTACCAATGACAGAGGGAATTCACTAACCTGTCAGCGATAGAGGAGGGTTTGTCTCCAAGGGGCAGCAACAAACCGCCCCAAAGAGAGGTTGAGAGCACCTACAAAACCAGGAAAATAAGCAAGTGGAACCTTATTAAAGAACATTTTTGTTACAGTAAACTTATTTTCAGTGCAGAAAGTGTGAACAAATTTTTATTTGAACTCATTTGTGTATTTCTTTTTTTTTATCATTATAAAAATTTCTTTTTAACATTTTGTATTAATTATATATTGACTTTTGTTATGAGCAATTAGTTGCCAGGGTAACATTTCTAATTTTCATTTTGTTTAAGTTGAAGGATTAAAATGACTAAAATTAAAGCGAGCCCCCTGAAAGCGTTTAAAACAATAACAAAAAAATTGTTATCATTAACTAAACTATGACTATTAAAAAACATTTACGTTAACTGTAAAAAATGTTAACTAAAAATAAATAAATAAAAATATATATATATATACACACATACACATACACACACACATATATACACATTTATAAATACACACATATATACATATATAGATTTATATATATATATATATAAAATTATCTTCAGTTAGTTGCCATTTCTAATTTGAGCTTAATTCAAGTTGGAGTACTACAACTACAAAAATTGTAATAAATACTATAATAGTATATTAATGATCCAAACAAAACACTGCAATGAACAAACATAAGCACTAGTTTCTTCCACAGCATCTCACCGAGTCCCAGAACAGAGTCTTGTTGAGCTGAATTTCAAAGTCTTCCTTCAGGAAACTGACATCTCCTCCAGTGTAACCTGCCAGTTCCTAACAGACCACAAAAACCAAGTTAATAATGACAGCATTGGATAAGTCTTTTCTTGTAAGCACAGCAACTGATTCAAACAAACCTGGTTGATCTTCAGTGAGGCACCTTTTCTTGGAAAAATGGTAGAATTGCGTGTGTCGATGACCATTGTGTGCTGTGAGGAAAACATTATATATATTTAAAACCTTAAAGATAACAATGAGTGTAATAAGAGGTTTCAGAGAAGAAACATACAGAAAGTGAGGACTTCAGGGAATGGCCACTCTCCTCCCTGACAGCGAAGGAGGACGTCCGGGCCAAACAACCCAGCTCTCTCCACACACCCTCCCACTTCAAAGTGTGATTCGTCCTCCAGACGGGGAACTGTTGATTATGGACAAAACTAATTCGATACATCTCATTTAAATTAGATAATGTCTTACACACATACTAAAGCTTTTGAAATTAAATTAAAATGAAATGGTAAACAGAGTTCTCTTACACTGAACTCTGTGGAGACCCCTCGATCCGTTTCTCTGAGTGAGCTCCATGGGAACTGCCCTGTGACTTTATACAAGTTAACGGAGAAGCTGAAAGAATGAGTAAGTGTCAACAGCAAACCTAAGAAAACCAGTTCACAAAATTCACAAAACAACCACTGAAACATAACTACTATAAATCTAGTAATCAGAGCTACACTGTATATTCAAAAATTCAGTCATTATTTCAAAAGGCTTTATAAAATCACAGTTTTATTTCCTAAGTTGAGGAATTTCCTGCTGAAACAGGGAGTTTGTGTAGGACACATCGAAGGTTTCCAAAAAAGCTTTAGTTGTCATAGCCATGAATAATAATTTGCTAGTTTATTCTAGAATTTAACAGGACAAAAAATTATAATACTTCTTGTTTGCACAGACGAGATACATTTAAAATGTCTAAAGTAAAGTAAATTGTGTTTTTTATCCTTTATGAATATTATGTAAAGATTGCTTACTAATTGTTTACTTATTCCCAGGGAACACGTGTTAGGTAAAAAAATGTTAGCCTGAATGCACTGTAAGTTGCTTTGGATAAAAGCGTCTACTAAATGCATAAATAATGAGAAATGTTCTTAACTTAAATGACTAACTTGGGCAACATGACGTTTCAAACAAATCAAATTGTCATTTTTAAATAGAAAACTTCATTACCAGACCAAGAAACATACTTGCGCTCAAAGTGTCCAGGCTGGGGCTTGAAGAATGACAAGCCATATGAGGTTTCCTTAGTCCCATAAGAGAACTGGAAGGTCAGCTTTTCTGCACGGCCAAAAACATTGGGCAATTTCAGACCCAGCACCTGAAATAAGAACCAGAACAACAATTTTGTAAATAATTTTGGTTTCTTGTAGACACACAGCCAACCGTGACGATGCAGTCGTAGAGTCAGTAGCTCACCATGCTTCCCTCGTTGTTCCCAACCATGGTGTTGTAACTTCCTGTCATTCTTCTCAGCTCCTTCACCTCGAATGTCACATCTAGTCCATTTGGCAGCGCGTCAGCACCTGTTTTGAGAGGAATTCAGAATTTTCGATTGCATCACTTAGATTATTGGTTATTTACAATTGGTTGTTTGCATAATTCAGCAGTAATACCTTCAGCGGTGTCAATGACAACTTCCACATGTCTGAATATACCCAGACGCAAAAGTCTCTGTCTGGCCTCATGGGACTTCTTCATCACCTGTAACATAATTATTAAGGAAGTGTTCCTGTAGCTCAACTGGTAGAGCACTGCGCTATCAAGCGCAAGGTTGGGGGCTCGATTCCCCGGGAACACATGATAAGTAAAAATTGATAGCCTTAATGCACTGTAAGTTGCTTTGGATAAAAGCGTCTGCTAAATGCATAAATTTAATTTTTTATTTAATTTCATTTAAAATGAAAGTATGTAATATAACTTAATAGCGTAATTTTTCCTTTAGCAGCATCTATATAAAGTGATACTCACATCAATCAAGTTTTTGGCACGGAAAACATCTGCAATCTCGTATGTTAAAATGTCTTCCTTTGTTCTTCCGAGTCCACCGATGTGGACATGCTGTACTACAACCTAAACAATTAAAATACATATGAAAAACAACAACAACAATACGCCTGATAAATAAAAAAACTGATTTCTGCATGTACAAGCAGTGCGTCGATCAATCACATGAAATCCATCTCACATCTTTATTTTCCAGAACTTCCTGTTTCTCTTGATGCTCTGGTTCTCCCAGGTCCATGTCATCTGCTTGAACCCCCAGCTCAGGCCCTTGCATAGGAAGGGGGTCCAGACTCTGGAGCAACAGATATTTATAAGAGAGTGAGTGATCTATTATGTTATTTGATTAAGCATACTCAAAAAACTGATATCTAGTATAAATCATCATCATTGACAATATGTAAAACTACAACAGATACAGAGTTGATTTATTATTTTAATTTACTACAGTTAATCTGGATTAATGTAGTACTAAACGTCACTCTGAACTCGGCCTGTCATTCAAAGACTCTGTTCAGAGGTCATTACTTTAGCTTTTCCGACAACTCTGGAAAAAACTCGCTTACCCTGGCATGCACGGTCCCCATGTTTAAAAGATTTTTACATTCAAATATCCGCAATATGATGATAAACACAGTTCAGTTTAATACAGCGCAACCCGCGGTCTATCTCTGGCACACTAAAATGTCCCGGTGGCCGCCATGACACTTGGTAACCACGCCCCTCGGCAATGATGATTGGCGGAGGAGGACAGAACTCTATAATATTGTTTTGCTTACCAGAATTCCTGAAGCCCACTTCGCTGCTGTCGACCCTGATTTATGAATGGGAGAATATTCCAATACCTAAGAAATATGTAAGTGAAAACAAGTCAACAGCGACTGGGAATTCTTAAAATATCCTTCCAGAGTCCATAAAAAAAAGTATGATGACATATAACTTGCATCTGACAAGATTATATGAGGAAAAAATTATTATATTCTAGAAGATTATATGAGGAAAAAATGATCTATTTTTCACTCTCTCTAGTGTTTTGTAAGGCTAGCATGAGGTAGAATGAAGAAATAAGATGTCCTCTCTCAGTGAAGCCGGTTTTATGTCTAATGTGGTGCATTTTGCCAGTGGAGATGGCGTGCATCATGCTTTTAATGTATATACATCAAAAAGGAGTAAAACTGACATAAAGTCTTATGTTTTCATGCAAAGACCCCTCACTGTTTTTAGGCTCATTGAGTGCACTTGAGATGTGGACGTATCTGCTGTGGATGTGGCAGATGACAACGAGAATGTTTGGACAAATATGGAAGAAAGCTTATTCAGTTAGGTTTGAAAGATGTTACATATATTAAGTGTGATGGACCGAAATAAGAATTTCTGTCTTCAGTTGCATATGTACACAGAAACATCAAACTCTTTACCAACTCCCTTAAACTTCAATCCCAACTCACTGACCAGCACCAACTCCTTGTGTTCCTCTTCTTATATACACTCTGTAATTATTCTGAATAAAAAAATAAAAAAATATATTGAATACTAATATAGAAATGAATGTACAAGCAAAAATTATCATAATAATATTTTAATGAACAAAAAAAAAAAATGATGTTTTACAGAATGAGTAAAAATAGCACCAGGTGAGAGCATTTGGGTAAAACCATAAATTATATCATGTTCAGGATTAGTTCATTTGTATTACCAGTCATACTGTATTGTATTTTACAGTACTGAAGACAGAGAGATAGTTGTGAACAGTGATACTGATGCTTTCTCATAAGAAACATTTCAAATGTACCAGGAATTGTAACTGTCTTGCAGTGGCATCATACAAGTTCCTAAAACCATCATTGTAGCGTCCATGTAAAAAGGAGGCATTTGTCACATTATGATAGTAACAAAACAATACTTAAAAGTTATCCTTACACATTTTGCAAATACGAGTTGAAAAATTTGGGTAGTTACACTTAAAATATTACTACACAATTAAACATAATACATCCCATCTAAAAATATGAAATCAAATGAAAAAATAGTGAACACTCCTTATGAAAAAAAAATCAAGTATCAGTCCCTGATATCACACAATGCAATAAACCAGTGCTCCGAACCTCATACACTAAACTACTGAAAATAACGTCAATGACTCTAAACCATTAAAGTAAAAGATAAGTATATTCTCCAATTCCATAGAAATGCTAATTCCTAAAAGGTCTAATTGAAATTCAATGTAAAAACTGTTCTTTTCTTTAATAAAGAGGCATTTGAGATCCCAAATGCCCTCAAATTGAAGTTCAGAGGTACAGTTTCTTTAAAAGCACAGCAGCCATTGGATTCTTCTTGTGCAAGTTGGCCCACCTTGTGTGATACAGCGATTCCTCAAATCGTTCCTGAAATTATAACATAACAGACTGTCACAGCAACCAATGCCCCTGAAGACTCCTGGATTCAATTCTGAGAAGATAAGAGGCACAGCATCTCTGGAAGAGAACAGGAACCGACAGGCTTCGTCTGAAGCCTTTGTCCTTCCTCATACACCCCAGCTTTGGGCTTGAGAGGAGCTGCCGATGTCTGGGATCTGATCGGCAAAAGACTGCATCATCCACTGACCGTCCTGAACCTGGCCAACCGCATTTGGATTCATAGGCGCCTCCTCAGCTGTGTCAGCTAAAGGTTTGAAAACAAAAATGATATTAAACTATTATAGGATCCAAAGACCTTTGACTTTTTTTAAATAAAAAATTAAAAATACCTTTGATGTGTTCTACGAAGAAAGATGGTACCAACCTGTTTTCTCAGATGTGGAGAAGTTACAATATCCATTGCTTTGGCCTCCTTCAGGTGCCGGTTCTCCATAAGCTCCTCCGAAAGCTACCTCATAACCAGGATCATACTGCTCTTCCTTGATGGCCATTCTCTTAGCATCCTCTGTAAGACAGAAGGAAAATAAAATGTGGTCAAATACAGTCCATAATTGTATAATAACTTATATTTTTGTTAAGAAAAGGAAGGCAGTCATAAATGGTCTGCTTGTACCTTTGGCCAGGCCGAGATCAAACGTATATTTAACTTCTTCTATCTCCACTGGTTTGATCACACCCTTCAGTTGATCTCGGAGCTCTCTCAGCTTGATGTAAAAATGCACTTTGTCCTGAGCACGAGGAAACTGAGCACAGCGGGCACTAGAGGACGGCATCAGGTACAACGCCTACAGAAAACAGTAATATGCAGCTTATGATTCAAATATGACAGAGTTATGCTTTTTTCATGCAGTGAACCAAAAAATGGTTCTTACCGTCTCAGAGTCAGGAATCTTATGAGGCTGTAGGCCAAATTCAAGTGTTTTGGGCTTCTTCCCAAATATCTCCCTACAGAACATTTCATATATACCTGAAACAAATGTAAATGTTAAATGCACGCCTTAATATCAGTTCGCATTTTGTATCCGTGTTCGAATACTTACATTTCCCGTTAAAAACTGCTATGAGTGGCTTGAATTTCATGATCTTTTCCACTAAGATTTTCCCACCTTCTCGAAGTTCCTTGCTGCAGAATGTGACAGGGAAAACAGGTTAGAGGAACATCACCGCTAATGAATGAAAGCAGAATGACTATCTACTGCACCTAGAGAGATCTTTGCTTCCCGGTGTGGCTCTAGCTACCATATTTGTGAAGCCGATGCTGTATTTCTCAGGCAAACTCTGATCATCCATGTGATTTAGCAACTTCTCTGTGAATCCAGACAGGAACAGACACTTCCCTGAAAGATCGACAAGAACGATTATAGTTTAAAAATGGAAAGATTAAGATTTTAAACATTTAATTTTTTTCAATATTAATATATTACAGATTTTATAAAAATATATATTATTCAATATAATTATTTACATTGTTATTTTATATTAAAATATTTTTTAAATATTATTAATCAGAGATTATTATTATTATATATATATATTATTCATTATAATAGATGTTAGTATTAGAATATTTTTGTATTTACATTATATAATTATACAATAAAATTTATATTTAATATTAATATTTGTATTCATTTACAAAGTATGGTTCAGTACCGATTTTCATTTAATACTATTGGTTGATTAATCTGTATCGGCCAGTGTGGTCCAACCCAGCAATCGGTATTGGTATCACTATCAGTCGACCTCTAATACATATATATTAATATTTATATATTACATATATTTCTTAATCACGATTAATCGATTTGACAGCCCTACAATATATTTATAATATCAATAATATAAATAAACGATACAAATGACAACAATAAAATGTTTTAATGTAGAATATATTTTACATTAAAACATAACAGTGATGTTAAAATTTAAAATTGGTAGAATTGAATGCTACTTACAAAAATGGTTTCCTGGTCCAGGGAACCATCGTCCAATGAAGGCTGCCATCAACCCTGGATTAATTCCAATCTGAATCATAAAAATAAGATTTATTTCAGTCATGTGAGTTCAATGCCATCTTTGCTTTAACATTCTTCATCTTTCAAAGGCAACTTTTGGCAAAAATGGTAAACACTTACAATGACATAGTCCAGATTTGGGGTAAGAATGTCAGGCAGTGTTTTTTTCATGACTTCCTCCTCTGACATGCCCTTAAAGCGATCGACTTTCCTTTTGACTTTCTTAAATGTTCCATCAATCTTCTCCTGTCCTTCAGCTGGTGGGGCCTCCTTATCCTCTTTAGCTTTCTTGGGTTTAGGTCCCGGTTTGGCTTTAGGTTCGCCTTTGGCTTTAGGTTCTTTGCTCGCTGGCCTTCCTCGCTTTCCTTTAGCAGGTGCTTGAACAGGGGAAAAAAACTCTGACTCACTAAAAGCTACATGAAAGAACATATTCAGCCTGCTGAGCTCAATTCTAATGTTTGAAAACACACAGTCATGGATAACTACCTTTCTGTGCTATTGCAGGCTCCAGTTGGGCCGCATCCTCTGGGTGTACTGGCATCTGCTGCATGCCTTTATCTTCTCTGGGTCCCTCCATCATAAAACCAGCATTGCCATTAGCCATGTGAGGATACTGAGCCTGAAGGGTCTGCAGATGTTGCTGAGCTGACTGAACCCTAGTTCAGAAATAAAACAGGGCCTGACTGAGTTGTCAGTCCAACTTAAAATTGTGTAGAAAAAGACATATCTTAAAAGCACATATTTAACAGGAAACAATGGTGTTTACAGATAAAGTAAATTATTTGTGGTATTGTTTACAAAATTATTCCTTCACTCAACAAGAAAAACATTTAACAGTTAGATAATACAAAAAGCATTTGTGATTATTTAGAATTATACAACTATATTTTATCATTCTAATATTTTTTTACAAAAATGAAAATGTACAACTAAACTAAAAATATGGTTTAATAATTCAAATAATTTTTAACATATAAAGTTAACAGACACTAAAGAGTTATTTTACAAGAAACTTAAATGTTTAGAAGCAAAAAACAATGATGAAAATAAATTTGCATAAACATAATGGTATAATAATAATTTATTATAGTAAATAAACCATAACTTATTTATAAAATTATAATTATTGATTTATAAAATTATAAAAATATTACAAATATATATTTTTGTATTTATATATTTTGTAATTAAAATAATAGTTTAATAACTAGAAAACATTCCTAGATGTCCGTTAACAGAAACTTAAGTCTTAGTACTCAACAAGAAACACTCAATATTTAATAACAATAATTTAACAGTTAGCCAACATTAAAACAGAAGAAAATACATTTGCAACCATTTATAATGCAAAGCTTATAAAACAGCATAATTGGATTAATGATGTACTATTTATAGTTATTTATAAACTATGACTATAAAACTTTTTTTTAAATGTATACAATACAAAATACACCTTAAAAATATATTTTAATAACTAGAAATTACATCTTCACATCAGTTAACTGACACTTCTACATAATAACAATCTACTTTACATAGGAGATCGTCTTATATAAAGTACATGCAACTTCTGTTAAGTCATACTGAGTGAAACTATTTAATTTGAGAAGTCATTAATGCAAACCAGATCTTATTTTTCTGCTAAATGAACATTAATAATTGCAGGAAAACATTAGTTTTCAAAACAAACAAGTGGCAAGACCAGGGCAGTTTATTCTTCATGTAAACTGGCCAATAAACATATTATTGTTGTTTGTTTCGTGCATGGCGGTACAGACTGCTTAATAGCATTCAAAAACAGACTTTAATGCTTAATGTTATAACAGCATAATAAAATCAATGGGATCGTAATTAATCTTGGCGCCAATTGACGACATATGGGGACACTCACCATTGTTGGAGGTATTCCGAGGGGGCATGAGGCAAAGATCCATAGAGCCTTTCATCCATCTCTACGGGGTTTACTTAAATAAATCAATATTTTTATGTTAATTTCAACAGCAATTTCAGTGGTATTCTCACAGGGGAATATTTATAACCAACCCGTTTACTCATAGCTTACTTGTATACTATTTTATAGTTTTTTAATGAATAGGTTCAATGACACATAAATGCATTCCTAAATTTAGTGAATATCGAAAAAAATCCAGCCTGGTCTGGGTTAAGTGTATAAACCAGATCGGAAAAGGTTCGGTGTGCTGGATTTTAAACACACACTCCACGTAATCATCAAACACATCTCATACTAAGTTACTATTTAACGTTAGCCACAGTCATTAGTTTAAACTGCGACACTCATTGAAATAAACCGAGTAATTACATATAAATTCAGCAGGACAAATGCAGGTAAATGGCTAAGATTCTTTTTTTTTTTTCATAAACAAAAAACAATATATATCATATTGTTAGCATATTCGGCTAACACCGGCCTAGTGTGCCATGAGTACAATGAATGATGGTCGCTAGCTAACTGTGCAGTGCGCTTCTATCAACAAGACATTTCCATAAAGCTATTAATCAAATCAAGCTCATATTTGTTGAGTGAATACATACCGTTGTGATGGGTTTACAGTGATAGTCCACTGAAATGTTTATTTTTCTCGTTTTAGGAACAAAACCGGTGAAAGCAGCAACAAAGATGAGACCAACAGCGAAAAATCAATTTGACAGTGGAGCGTACTAAAGCACCAATACTAGGGGTGTGTTGGGCACAGTATGGCTTTTTCTTCCGTTAAATGTAAAAATCAAAACAAATGAATCATAATTTAAGTTTTACTTTACCGTTATGTAATGTAAAAACTAAAATTATTAAAAGCTATTAGTTTTATCTTAATTTCAGTGTGGCGATGAAAAACTGCACCCCTCTTAAGTTAATAGTAAGACCTTCGTCTCCTGTGACATTTAAACTCTTCAAAGCTTGCTTTCTATTGGCTGCGCTTCAATAAATAAGAAATGCATGTTTCCCGTTTAGCAAATGTCAAAATAAATCTCTTTAAGTATAAAGTTCTGCTGTGGCCATTTGCACCTGATATTTCTGTAAATTAACACAAAAGTTTTTCTTTTTTTGATTTTTCAACAACGAAGACTATCGCGGCTTTCATTGCAGACAGGAAAGTTTTGTGTTTTACTTGTAATTGTGACAATAACTAGCACACATGACTTTTCTTAATATTGCTTTTATGTGGCCCTTAAATCGTTCCATTAGTAATACATACGTGCATACATATAAAAAATAAAATACAGCTTACAAAATGAGATACATTGTACATAACTTTTACAGCAAAAATGAAAATGGATTGTTATGATGTAAAAAAAAAAGGGATATAAATAAATGGTACTAAACAGTTATGCACACTGATTGCAAAATAACAAAACACAATTCTAAAAATTCTAAAAACAGCGTTCAAAATTAGGTAAATTTAGTGTATTTGATCTGTATTCAATAAGCACCATAAAGTTGGGCTGAGCATGCCATCTGCAGTACTACTATAAATCCATGCACAGTGATAAACCTCTGCCAGAGTCCAGCTGTGGTTTGCATTAGGAATGTGTTGCACTGAAATACTCAAAACAAAAACAGTTTACATACATTACTGTTTAAAAGTTTGAGGAAGATAAAAAAAGTCCCTTATGTTGTAAGCCTTTATTTATTTGACTCAAAATACAGTAAAAACAGTTATGTTGTGAAATATTACAATTTAAAATAACTCTTTCTTATTTGAATATATTTTAAAATGTAATTTATTCCAGTGATGAAAATCTGAATTTTCAACATCATTACTCCAGTATTCAGTATCACATGATCCTTCAGAAATCATTCTATTGTGCTGATTTGCTGCTCAAGCAATATTTCCTATTATCAATGTACACAAAAAACTGTGCTGCTTAACATTTGTGTTCAGCATTTATTTGAAATAGAAATCTTTAAAACATGTCTTTACTGTCACTTTTAAATCAAATGATTACATACTTGCTGAATAAAAGGATTAATTTCTTTAAGAAAAATCAGTCTTACTAACCCCAAAACCTTTGAATGGTAGAGTATAAGTTTCCTTAAAAGGCACAAGATAAACAGATGTCTCAATCTAAAAAAAGTCTCATGTTTCATGTTCAGTCAAGTTAACAAATCTTTGTCACACACACACACACACACAAAAATCACATACATTAAATAATTTGGGTAACAACTCAGAATCAGTCACTCAGAAAAAGCAAAAATAAAAATGTAAACAAAATGATTTAAAAAAATGTAGTTGGTCCTATACAGTACAAACAGTGCAGACATCAGTCTTTTTGTGATAACTACTTTTCTCATGCTGGTCAGTTGTTGTTGCTACATCTGATGTCTGGAATCTGGTCTGCAAACGGCTGCATTGTCCACCTGTTGTCCAATACCTGGTCTAGAGTTTATTGAACATTATTACAAGCACCTGACACATAAAACTGTCAACTGTTCATATTCTTTCTGTACACAATATTCCTATACCCATATTTGTAGAAGTATGGACCCAAAATTGCCCCTGTGGTTCTCTTTGTGATGCATGGGCACAGGTCTCCTCATACACAGGGTCATGCTGCTCTTCTTTGCTGCTTCTCCTCTAGAATAAACAATGACAAAGTACATTGGTTAACAATATATATTTTTTAACAACACAAAAACTGTCTTCAATTGTGAATTCAATTGTTAACATTTGGCCAGAGTCAGATCAAATGTGTAGTTTGTCTCTTGGACCTCCTCAGTCCTCACCACTCTCTTTATTTGATCCATGAGCTCTTTTAACTTGAGGAAGAAGTGCACTTTGTCCTGATCACAAGGAAACTGGGCACAGCGTGGGCTTGATGATGGCATCAGATAGCAAACTGGACAAATTAAAGCTCATGTCTAATCAATATACAACTATAAACAGAAGCATTATACTATCAACCAAAGAAACTCATACTGTCTCCGTTTCTGGCACTTTGTAAGGCTGCAATCCGAACTCTAAGTTCTTAGCCTTTACTCCAAAAATCTCCTTGCAAAATATTTCATAAATACCTGTAATATCAAACGGGATTAACTTACATCATAAATAAGGGTTTAGACTTAAATCGATAGCAAATCAATGATTTACATTTTCCATTGAACACAGCGATTAACGGTCTGTACTTCTGGAGCTTTTCCAAAAGCTGGTGGCCACCTTCACAGATCTCTTTGCTGCAAACCAACACTCAAAATATTCAAATGCATTCACATCAAGCATCATTTTGGGACTAAACCTCAAATTAGGACACATTAGCCAAATGTCTGAAAAATTTCCATTGTTTCAAACTTTCCAAAAATGTCTACTGTCTGTTGTCAGTGGTGTATAACAAATGAATCTTTGTTCACACAGAAAATCCCTTTTAGACGAAGCAGCTTGAACCTGTTATGCCACAAATACACTGCACCTTTAACAGGGATAATGTTAATGTTAAGCTCTTACTTTGATAGGTCTTTACTCCCAGGTGTAGTCCTCTCCACCATATTGGTGAAACCAATGCCGTAGCGTTCAGGTAGTGTCTGATCGTGTAGGTGGTTGAGCTGTTCATCAGTCAGCCCAGAAAGAAATAAGCACTTCCCTATGAGACATTCAACAAACAATAAGATGAACAGAAACATAAAAAAATTCTTGACAAAAAAGAAACCAGCTGATTAGAACATGGTTCCCAGGATTTGGATAATGCCTTGCCTTGTAGGCTGACAACAGTCCGGGATTGATGCTGATCTGTAAAATCAGCAATGAGTTCATTTAAAAATGCATATGATTTATTCATATATAAATGAAAAAAAGTATACAAAACAGAATCTTACGATCAGCATGTCAAGATTATGTGTGATGACGTCTGGCAGTTTTCTAGCCATGACTTCCTCCACTGACATCCCGTTGAACCGATCTAATGTCCTCTTCGCTTTCTTGGCAGACTCTTCAGCTTCGGTCTTTTCCTTTCCTTCACCTTTTAGAGGCCTTCCCCTTTTCTTTCCTATTGCTGGAGTCTTTGGAAGGGGTGCAAACCAGATGTTTAATAAGTTGCAGAAACGTCCCAGTTAGACGCACTGTGAGGATGGAAAAGGTTGTACCTGGTTTTATTTAGATTATAACATAACAAGGTTAGTATATGCCTCTCCAGATTTGATCCTGCTTGATGTGGGAATTATAATACTGTTTTTATTAGTAGCACATATGCTTAATTTGCCGCTATGTTTAAGATAGCTAGCCATAATAACAAAAAGTGATTAAACTGACTTATAAAGCTTATCTATGTCACATGAAATGCTTAAAAGTATTTATTATTTATTTTTTAGTTACATTTAAATAGGTTTTGATTGACCTATATGAAACTGTATATTTAGATTAGCTGTACTGTTTTAAACATGAAAATAAAAATTACTTTGTGTTGTTATTGTTGTCGTTTTGATATAATTTTATAAATGATCTAATAATATTTGCTGTTGTTATTTATAATAGTCATTAAATAATTTAATGGTTTGTTAACATAAGCCAACATTATTTCCTTTCTATTTAAGTATTAATAGAACAGTGAGAAGGGCAATTCTAACTTTTTTCTTTGTTTAGGTAAAAATGATTTTAATCTAATTGTCAGAACATTTGTCTGCCAGCTGGGTTTTACGGATGACGGCAGGTGTATCGTGGCCAAGATATTTAAGGATGTTTGCAGCCAGTGTGTTGTCAATGTTTGCTGGAGCACAGGTTGGCCATCAGTATTACCATCCTGATTTAGTAAGTTTCCAAATCAGATTTTGTGCTTTTTTTTTTTTAATTTGTTTAGTTGTTTGTGCAACCTAGATATTTATCTTTATATGTGAATTGCAATTTTCAACCCATTTTATTTATGTAATTTAACTGTAGAGATTTATTTTATTTATTTATTGATAGATCCATTGAATTACATGAATTGTTCTTAATAAGTAAATGTAACCAATTTGCTTTCAAAATGCACATTTACAGTCTTGTTGACAGTAAACATTAAGTACAGTATAAACAAGGTTTACTATTATTATTATTATTCTTACATTATAGACCATTCCAGACGTCCCACCAAAGCCTGGAGAACTGCAAACAGAAAAGAAGCTTGAAAGAAAGACAGACAGACTTGATTTGTTTTTCTTAACTAACATGCAAAGCCTAACTGATGATACAAAATGTATTTTATTCTGCGAATAAATCTATTTATACAAACATGTAATGTATCTTCATTTGTCATCTAAAATACTTTGTAACTCAACACTCGAATAAACTTTCAGTTTTTGCTTATTATAGCTTTATTCGTAGTTTCTCTAACCAGATCTTTTATTACTTAATTGGGGGGGGGGGGGGGGGGGGGGGTTTAACTGTTCTCTGGGTTTTAATGTCTTGATTTTTTATAGTTGTTATTTTTGTTACTCTGGACTTTTATTATGAAAATCCCTGTCAACGTGCAAACGGAAGTAAGCATGTGTATAATATTTGAACGCACTCGTCTGTCAAATGGAAGGCAGCAGCTCTAGTGCGAGTGAATATGTCGACCTTGTCCTTGCTGCTTTCAAACCTGCTTAGAAATAAGGAGAGTTTTAAGAGACTGATCGCGCACTTTAAGTATTTGCACACTAGAAGCGGAATATGGACGATCAACACAAGCACTCCGTGGATCTCGAGCTCCCGGGGACCGAAATCTGCTCTCGTGTCCCGGAGACGGGTTCCTGCGGGGCAGTTGACAGCAGGGAACATGTGCTCCAGCTCCAGTGAGGATAAAACCAGCTGGCTCTGGTCTGTCTACAATGAAACCAAACAGCAAACGCAAGGTTAGGTCAGATTCATGTTATAGAAATCCTCTCAAGACGCTGGACATCAGTCAAAGGGCAAGAATTTTGCTTGTTTTATATTGACCATGCATTAATAATTGTTTAAATATTTTTTGTCTTGGTATTAACCTACAGTATGCTTTATTATACTATATAGTCTGCAAGATTTTAGTTATTAAAGTAATATGTTGGTTACTCTACGTTGTGATTGGACATCAGGCTGTTGTATGAATATAATACATTTATGTATTTGAGAACACATTTTTTTATTCACATCTATTATTGTTTGTAATACATTTGTGTACCTGCATAATTTACAATTTTATAAAGAGAGAGCTGCTCGGACTCTAAAATTAATTTATTAGAAATTATTAAAATGTGAACTTAAAGGGTCAATTATTTAACACACAAATGTTTTTGCCCCACAGATTTAATTCCTGTCATATCAAGCAACTTTGTGAACCCAGACACCATCTTTGCTAATAATCAGATGAGTCTGCAGGACATTGAGATCTATGGCTTTGACTATGATTACACACTTGCATTCTACTCCAGCCACCTTCACACACTCATATTCAACATCGCCCGAGACATCCTCATCGATGAGCACAGGGTGAGTGACCCAAGACCTCATTTACTATATGTATATATACTATTTTGTAAGAATTCTGAAATTACACCCTTCAAACCAGTATATTTTAAGTTTCAGCAAATGAATGTTGTCTGAATATCTTGTCTCTTTTTGTCCTCTTAACAGTATCCAGAAGGACTGAAGGCATATGATTATATGCCGAATTTTGTGATTCGTGGTCTGCACTATGATGTACAGAAGGTAAGTGTCCAGTCCTGATCTACTGTAGATGCATTTTTAAATGTTATGGCTAACCTGTCCATCTCTTCTGCTTACTAGGCCTTACTGATGAAGATTGATGCCTTTCATTATATCCAGCTGGGTACGGTGTACAGGTAGAGTGCAACAGATAATCTACAATAATGTTTTTACTATTGTATGCATTATTATTAACATCAGGATAGGTTGTCTTATAATCGTCATTTGAATGTTTCTATAGGGGTCTTAATCCTGTGCCAGAAAAGGAGGTCATTGCGATGTACGAGGGCTCCCATGTACCCCTCGAGATCATGAGTGACTTCTATGGCAAGGTCTGGAAGCTTGAAGTCTTTTGCTTGTCAAGAGTTTTGTCAGATCCTAAAAATGTGGTCACATTAGCAAAATTTTGACAACATTTAGCATGAAAAATAGTGTAGCGATGTAAGAAGCACAGCTCACGCAGAAGTCCCTTTCAAATCGAGCAGCTTTCTGTTGGTCAATGGAGATAAGTCACATGACTAACTTGAATGCATTAAGAAATCTGCTCTGAGAAATCATCTGCCTTAATGTGAAATTCACAATTGCATGTGTTCCTGTTGAAATGACTGGATTTCGCCATGAACACCCTTTAAAACAACTTTTTCAATCTGTCCATATAGAGCTCTCATGGTCACACCATGAAGCAGTTCATGGATATCTTCTCCCTGCCAGAAATGACGCTGCTATCATGCGTTAATGACTACTTCATGAAGCACAACATCGACTATGAGCCTGTTCATCTTTATAAAGACGTCAAGGTACAGTTGTTCATCCAAGCGTTACCTTATGTTTCAAAAATCAAGATTTCCTTCACCAATATCAGTTTCTACATGGAAAGGAACAGTCTAATTTTAGAGGAACTGTTTGGATGGGGCATCTGTGCTACGTACCTGGAGAGAAGCAGGGTTACAGATGGTCAAATGTTTTTTATTGGGTCTGAAGATCAGTGTAATTACTAAAAGACACACACCGTTGCTCTTACATTTAGTCATGTCCATCATGATGAATTAGCAAGTCTCAAAGGACATGTGACTGTCCAGATGAAATGACTGAGGAGGTGTCTGGTAGTGAGTCAGGGCTTTGTGTGTTGTTTTAATGCAGATCAATGATGTTACACTGGCTTTGATATTCTGCATCTGGTCTGTTTCTCTATTCCCAGGAGGCCATAGGAGATGTCCATGTCAGAGGGATTATGTACCGAGCGGTAGAGGCTGATATCGGTAATATTCAGAGTTCTTACATGGACCTGCAAGCAGACCCCATTAAAGCTTGAGAGATCTGAACAAATCAAAGTTATACCATGACATAGTCATGGGAATTGTATAATAATGAAAATAAATTTGTTGTAAAATACTGTATAAAAATTAATAATATATTAATATGCAAAAATTAAATATAATAATAATAGTATACTGTAATACACAATATAAAGCATTATATAGAAATTCAGTAATCAAATAATTGTATTTTATTTGCATTTATATTGAATCAATTTAATTATATATTAGTATTATTATCATAAACAATTGATAAATAATAAATATATATCTATAATAATAATAACCTATAAAATAATCAATAATATATATATATATATATATATATATATATATATATATATATATATATATATATATATATATATATATATATATATATATATATATATATAATTGCTTAATAATAATAATAATAATAATAATTGTTTTTGTTATCATGATTAATAAATGATAATTATTTTTATGGTAACATACCATTTTAAAAGGTTTGCAGTAATAATAATAATTATACTTCTAATAATAATTGCATTTATGCTAAATCAATTTTATTATTCATAATAATTATGATTTTTATATTATAAATATAAATAGTATTAAATAATATTAATGATAAATGTGTACTATAAAATGTAATATGTTTATGTAAAATAATGAAATTTATATTTAATCTATTAATCTATTAATTAACAATAGCAATTATTATTATTATTATTGTTATTTTCATAGTATTTAATATGACGTTATATGTGTACCTCTCACTCCCCCTCTTTTGTAATTATCAGTGAAAATCACACCTTTCCTTTCTGCAGAGAAGTACATCTGTTACGGTGAACAGACGCATGCTGTTTTACGGAAGCTGTCTAAGAACGGGAAGAAGATGTTTTTGATTACAAACAGTCCTTTTGATTTTGTGTAAGTGCAAACAAGATACTAAATTGAAAGTCAAAATAATCATCAATGCACATAATAAATATGCACACCTTACTTAGAATTTTTACAAATCCATTCTTATTAACTGCTCGTATGAAATGCTCTTTTCAAATAAAATGTCTTTATTGTAGAGATCGAGGGATGAACTACATAGTTGGTAAAGACTGGCGGGACCTGTTTGATGTTGTGATAGTGCAGGCCGACAAGCCAGGCTTTTTCAATGACAGGAGGAAGTAAGTTCCAAAAACCAAGAGAAAGCGCTGGTTAAACCTGGCAGCGCTGAATCCCTCCTAAATCAAAGTCATTCTGACATAATTACAGCCTCCCTAACAGATTCCTTTATTTAAATCATGTTGAATGACCTTTGAGAAGGTATTTAAGTATGCCAACCTTTCTTGAATCCAGAAAGTATGAGTATGTGTGTGTTTTTCTGGTTTCTAAAGACCATTCAGACGAGTTACTGATAAAGGCGTGTTGCTATGGGACAGAATCCACCACCTTGAGAAAGGACAGATCTATAAACAGGTAATATTTAATTCCCGGTGTTCAGCTGCGAATGGTTTCTGTTCAGTAAAGATGTCGGAATCTGATCTGTTCACTTTATCTATTGCCAGGGAAACCTGTATGAGTTTTTGCGGCTTACGGGCTGGAGGGGCTCAAAGGTTTTGTACTTTGGAGATCACATTTACAGCGATCTTGCCGTAAGGATCATATTCTGTTGTTTTCTGCATGTACACAAACATACTGATTTTTGGTACACTCGTGACATTAGGTAAAATAATCCATTTTTAATCACATTGAACTATGTGTTATAAATTATTTTTCCTTTTAGTTTTAATCAAACGTTTTTTTGCTTTATTTGTCATTTTGGTTTCTTGGGTATGCAGGGTATTGGCAATAGTTCTGTAAACATGTCTCAACATGCCCTGTACTGATATCAAAGGCAGTAATTTGGCTTTTTTGACTATGCAAAGTGTGATGTAATGAAAATGATGTCATGATGCATGTAGGATTTGACCCTGAAACACGGTTGGAGAACAGGAGCTATCATTCCTGAGCTGCGTAAAGAGATCAAAATCATGAATACTGAGGAGTATGTCCACACCCTGACCTTGCAGCAGGCCCTGACCGCACTGCTGGAACAAATGCAGGTCAGACCGCCAGGGGGCGCTCTAAATCACATAACACCACAACCCAATTTACTTCGCAATCTGATGTGCTTCAGAGTGAAACTTGAACAAAGACTATAGAATACCCAAGACATGTCACTTGTATAGTTTTGAATGGGGAAATATGCAATATGCAGTATGGCTGCTCAATCACAGTAAGCCCCGCCTTTTGAATGAAAGAGCCAATCGCTAATCAGTAAAGTCAGCCGTCACTGCAGCTGCCTTTAGAAGCGTCCCGGTTGTATTAGAAACAGTAGGGGTTTTGACATGTATGCTCAGGACTGCTGATCGTAGCCTTTAAAAATAAGCTTTTTATAACACTATTTGTGGGAAGGAAACAACATTTATGACACAGTTGTTGTCAGATTTCTTCTGTGATTTCAAATATGACATTTAATCATAAGCTTAGTGAACAATTTTGGAGAATTTGATGTTTCACCATTCAAAGAGAAGGAGCTGCACTTGGATGCCCGAGAGGCGTTTCAAAGATGTCCACGAGTGACATGACTTGTCTTAAAGGGATTTTGACTTGAACTAATTATTTTGGATTAGTTTTGGGCTAGTTATAAAGCTGTATTTGTCTTTATGTTGCAGGTGCACCAGGACCCTGCATCACAAACAGTCATTCAGCAGTGGATCAATGAAAGGGAGGAGATGAGGTAAGTATCCTTAATAGTTTTTTATTAAAGGGACAGTTCATCCAAAAATTAAAATGTTATGTTTATCTGCTTAATCCCAGGGCATCCAAAATGTTGGTGACATTGTTTCTTTAGTAGAACACAAACAAAGATTTTTAACTCAAACCATTGCAGTCTGTCAGTCTTATAATGTAAGTGGATGGGAATCAAGGCTAAAACATACAATAAAAAAAAAACACAATCAAAACCAAAATAAATCCTGCGGCTCGTGGCAATACAATAGTAAAGACACAAAACTATCGGTCTGTGCAAGAAAATGAATGGTATTTATATTGCTTTTTAGCTCATTTTTTATCTTTCATTTGATTTTGTTTGTTTGTTTGTTTTCTTATTGTATGTTTTAGCCATGATTCCCATCAACTTATTACAATATAAGACTGATAGATTGCAACGGTTTGAGCTAAAAATCTCCGTTTGTGTTCTACTGAAGAAACAAAGTCACTTACATCTTTGATGCCCTGGGAGTAAGCAGATAAACATAACATTTAAATTTTTGGGTGAACGATCCCTTTAAGATTACTTATCTATCTTTTTAATCTTAATATTTTTTGTCTACACACAGACCAGTTATTTTAATGTAATTGAGATACTATTAGTTTTTATTCCTTTTTCTTTCAGTTTTAGCTTTAGTTATTTTAGTATGTCCAGTTTGGTATATAAAAAAAAAGAAAGAAAAAGTTTTAGTTAACTATAACTCTGACAGACAAACATTTAGGTTCATTATAGAGGAACATGGCATTTAAAATCAATCAAAAATAATTTTCTTCTAACCACTGTATACAGTAGACCATAATCAAAAACAGCTGTTGTCTGTTTGAAATTAATAATAAAAAATAATTTCCTGTTGTACTGAACTCGTATAACCCGTTACAACCCTATCCAAAAAGTGTTACTTTTTTGTATCCAATTCTTAAAAACAAATTGTTGTTAACAGGTTACGGACCAAAGACATCTTCAACACCCAGTTCGGGAGTCTTTTCCGCACATACCACAACCCGACCTACTTCTCGCGCCGTCTTTCCCGCTTCGCCGACATCTACATGGCATCCCTCAGCTGTCTGCTGAACTACGACCTCCAGCACACCTTCTACCCCAGACGCACACCCCTGCAGCACGAGTCTCCCATCTGGCCCGAGCAGACCAGCACCAGAGCCATGAACATCCCCTTCCAGAGCCACAGGACAACCACAGGATCCGAATAGAGAGACTGTACAAGACGCATGCTGTACCACAGAGCAGCTGCAGTTACATGTTACATCACTTTAATCAGATTCACTCTAGTTTAAAGACACGTTTGGGTGAGTCACTTCATATAACTTAGATCTGCGTAGATCTGTGCTGTGGTACATGCAATCTGTGGATACCTTCTTTTTTATACCGTGTAAAACACTACATGGACAAGAGAGTAGTTAAGAAACTTTATGGTGTTTTAATGTGCCTCGCAGTGTAAGGAAGATTTTATTTTTGTAGTTTGTAGCCTTTCTTTCCTCATTGGCCTTCATAAAACTCTCCATTATGCTTATTGATAGACTAAGGGAGAGAAAGTGAATGTACATACGGAAGGGTTAAAAATCAAGCTGATTTTGAGCTAAAGCTGGTTGCAGACAGATTTTTTTGAATCAAAAAGGAAACTCTCAGGAAGGCAGATGGACACTATATTCATTTTGAAATGATCATAAAAACAGTTTCAATGTTTAATGTTTTAAAAAGCCTTTCATACTGTGTTTAGCAATATTTGATGATAATATATATAAATATATATATATATATATTATCAAATATTGCTAAATATAAATATATATATATATATATATATATATATATATATATATATATATATATATATATATAAAGTGGCTTCAAAAGTTTGAGACTGCTAGTGAAAAAGATCTACACTTACGTTCAGAAGTTTGGGGTCAGTCAGATTCATGGTTTATTTTTATTCTTTATTTAAATTTTTTTAAATTAAATTATTTTAATCCACAAGGATGCCTTAAATTGATCAAAAGTAACAGTAAAGGCATTTATAATGTCGCAAAAGATTTCATATAAATGCTGTTCTTTTTACCTTTTTGTTAATCAAAGAATCCTACAAAACGTGTCACCATTTGCAGAAAAATATAAGCATCATAATTGTTTTCAACACTGATAAGAAATGTCTCTTGAGCAGCAAATCAGAATGATTTCTGAAGGATCATGTGACACTGAAGACTGGAGTAATGATGCTGAAAATTCAGCTTTGCATCACTGGAATAAATTACATTTTAACAGTTCTTTAAAATATTATAATAAGACTGCTTTACTGTATTTTTGATCAAATAAATGCAGCTTTGGTGAGCATAATATATTTCTAGAAATCTAAAATAAATCTTACTAAACCAATCTTTTAAATTATTATTTATCATTTTCTTTTTATTGCATATGTGACCCTGGACCACAAAACCAGTCTTAAGTCACTGGGGTATATTTGTAGCAATAGCCAAAATATATATATATATTGTACGGGTCAAAATTATCGATTTTTCTTTTATGCCAAAGATCATTAGAATATTAAGTAAAGATCATCTTCCATGAAGATATTTTGTAAATTTCCTACCGTAAATGTATATAAACTTAATTTTTGATTAGTATTATGCATTGCTAAGAATTTATTTGGACCATTCAAAGGCGATTTACTCAATATTTAGATTTTTTTTTTTGCACCCTCAGATTCCAGATATTCAAATAGTTGTATCTCGGCCAAATATTGTCAGATCGTAACAAATAATACATCAATGGAAAGCTTTTTAATTCAGATATCAGTTGATGCATCAATCACAATTTCGAAAAATTGACACTTAACACTTAAGACACTTAAGTTTTGTGGACGAGGGTCACATATACAGTAAAACTGAAAATGGGAATTCGGTTTAAATTTGATTTTGAATCTCAACTTTTTCATTGTGGTTTCAAATTTTTGGTCCCTGTTGTATGTTTTGTTGAATATCGACATTGTGTAACCGTTTAGAAATCATCATTATGCTGAACATATATTGTTGCTGTACAATGAGAGTTTGTGTGACTCTTAAAGTTAAGGAGCGTATTGTACTACCATGTCAGCATTTCTGCCTACATTGTAAAAATAGTTTTTTTTTTTTTTTTTTTTTTTTTTTACTGTTTCAGTATACTGAACTTGGTTTTGTATGAACATTTGCATCGTGTTTTGAAGGCGCCAGTATTGGCTGGATTTTTCTTTGTTGAAATTGAGAACACTAGTTTTTTTTGTCTGCTTAGCTTTTCTTTTCCTTTTTTCACACTGAAGGAAGGACTTTTGTGACTATTTTTTGCCTTTGTAATTTATTTGGCTATAACTTATTTAAAGTGTATTTTATTTGGGATATTTATTATAAAGTTAATCAAATTGATAATGGTTTTGTATTTGTAATGTTTTTTCAAAGTGTATTAGCCATATATAATAATCTTACAACAAAATCCCTGCAGGCTGCTTTGATTAATAAGATTATTAATTAGCCGGCAAAGAGTAATTTGACAAATGGCCTTTAACAATTGGATATGGTGACCAGATGCTTCTGTTTGCTGGTATAAAGAAAAAAAATCAGCTCTGAACAAAACACTGCTGTCCAGACTTCATCTTCTACCATGCAGATCATCACTACAACAGATACGGCCATGACGGTGCAACCTACTATATTTCCACGTGTGGGCTACAGCATACTCTCATACCTCATGTTTATAAACACACTATTTTCTGTGTTTAATAACTTGTTGGTGATCGCTGTGATGCTTAAGAACCTGCATTTTCTGAATGCCATGAACGTCATCATTCTCAGTCTGGCTGTGTCAGATCTTATGATCGCCACCTGTGGCTCTGCCATCGTCACCATCACAAATTACCAAGGATCTTTCTTTTTAGGGGATGCATTCTGTGTTTTTCAAGGTTTTGCTGTGAACTATTTTGGTGAGTACAGAGCTAAAGGAATCATGGTTATTCTATTTGTTTATGTGATAGGATGTGTCCCCAAATATGTTGATTCCCATTCGAAGGACGAAGTATAGTGGCGTGTGTGTGTGTAAAAAAGAACCATTAAAAATGTCTGAATAATGTTAATATTAAATATTTAGATTTTATTTCAAATTAAATAAACATTAAATATGTAAATCTTATAGTAAATAGAACTATAAATATAATTTTTCTAAATATAATTAAAAATATTAAATAGTTACTAAAATTATATATTTTACGGTAAATATAACATTAAATAATTAGCTTTTATATTGAGGCTGTTATATTTTCATATGTAAAATGACCCATTTAATAGAATAAATGTATCCGAAGAATAAATAGTATTTAAACCATATATATATATATATATATATATAATATATATATATATTTATATTTAAAATGTTTAATGCTAAAAATATTACAGATTTATATTTATATATGTATATAACATAAAAAATGGTTTTTATATTAAGCCTATAATATTTTCATGTGGAAATCACATTTAAAATGTGAGAAAAATTAAAAAAAAAAAAAAAAAATTATAGTATACATTTTTTTAAAGTGCAATGTTAAAAAAACTAAATGTTTAATACTAAAATACTGCATATATATAATATTAATATATCATTTAAATACATTTTTTAAAACTAGGCTTTTTAATTAAGGCTACTATATATATATATATATATATAATAAGGATATTATTTCGATACAGTGACCAGTGTGAATCGGACACACTTTTTGTGTCTTTATAATCTTGAAACTCTTATAAACTGCTGCACAGCGGGTCAAAGCAATAAAATATATCTTCAAGACAAACAATAATCTCTTTCTTCCTAGGCCTGGTGTCTTTGTGCACTCTCACGTTACTGGCATACGAGCGGTACAACGTGGTCTGCAAACCCATGGCAGGCTTCAAGCTGAACGTCCGCAGGAGCTGCCAGGGTCTGCTGTTCGTCTGGCTCTATTGCCTCTTCTGGGCTGTCGCTCCTCTGCTGGGCTGGAGCTCGTACGGGCCGGAGGGCGTCCAGACGTCCTGCTCATTAGGCTGGGAGGTGAGATCCTGGAACAACTACAGTTACCTCATCTTCTACACGATCATGTGCTTCATACTGCCCACCGCTGTCATTGTGTACTGCTACAGCAACGTCCTCGTGTCCATGACAAAGGTAGGCGACTCGTTCTTAGTGCTGAGGAATAATAAAGACTCGTTTGTTACGTCAGTGCAAATGATGCCTCATGATTTCAGATCAACAAAAGCATTGAACTTCAAGGGGGGAAGAACTGCCTGGAGGACAATGAACACATGGTCCGGATGGTCCTGGCCATGATCATTGCCTTCTTCATCTGTTGGTTGCCTTACACCGCCATCTCTGTGGTTGTAGTTCTGGATCCAGAGATCTACATCCCACCTCTGGTGGCCACCATGCCGATGTACTTCGCCAAGACCAGCCCCGTCTACAATCCCATCATCTACTTCCTTACTAACAAACGGGTCTGTTATAGTGTCTGAATCTTCTTTGAAAGAGTGTATTTATTTTTGTTTACATTATGGTATATGGTACTCCCATTGTGCAATGAAACGCTCCAGTCATCCTCTGAACTATGTTTGTCCAGTTTCGAGAGTCCTCTCTGGAAATCCTGTCCTGTGGTCGATACATCCCTCGTCACACTGGTGGACTAATGATGTGCTCGACCCAGAGGAGCCAAAGCAGGATTAATCCAGTCTGATCTGAGGTCTGTCAATGTGAATCATGCCCTGCTTATATTACTTATATAAGTTTTACAAAATAAATACTTTCCTTTCAAGTATGTTAAATTCACTGAAAATGACCGCATAAAGACATTCGTAATTTTATTCCACACAAGTTATTCTTTTGAATTTACTATTCATTAATGTATCAAGGTTTTCATATATATATATATATAAAGCAGCACAACAATTTTTAACTCTGATAAAAATAAAACCAAATTGGCATATTAGAAAGATTTCTAAAGGATCATGAATCACAGGAAGAAGTTATATTAATTTGAAATTGTAATAATTTTTGAACATAAATGCAGCCTTGGTGAACACGAGTGTTGGTTTCCGATCATTGGTTATCAGACAATATTAAAAGATTTTTTTAATTAATTCTCATTTATAGCCAATAGGTTTTCTTTAAAAACACTACTAACACTATTAATATGTAATCTTTAGAAAATCTCAAAATGAAAATCAATTTACATAATATCCATCACGTTATAAATCAAAATGAAAACCATTATACACATATGCCAAAATGATATTGATATTAAACTGAATGCAGAGCAGTAACCCGAGGAAGTAAAAAGTGGGCATCTTAATCCCAGATTTAGACATCTTGCAGGGAGAGTAAAACCCTTCCCAAATTAATCTCCTCTAAATAAGATTATGTGATCGCTATGACCATAATCAAAGATCAGTTCTGACTATTATGGTATTCCAAAATAAAGCCTTTTTAAAATTAGAAATCATTTTTTTCAATAAATAAAAGCTCAGTAGCAGAAATAACGGGGAACTCATTAAAATCACCCCTTGTGCTGTTATTGGCATTGTTCCGGTCTAGAGATGACAATTATACGAACTAGCAAATTACCTAAAGTAAAAAAAAAAAAAAAAATCTTTCAAAACACAAATGGAGAACCTGTCATGTGGAGGGTAGGGAAGAACTCAATTGCAGACAGGATGCACAACACACAGGGTTTATTGAACGCAAAAGGGGAAAACGAAACCCACGAGGGGGAAAACCACGGCTAGGGCAAGGACAGACAATTTAACAAGACTAGATTGACACGATAAACAAAAGACTCTTAACACAAGGATTCTGACTATAGGTAAACACTCACGGGAAAATACAACGACTCTTCTAGGTAAGACAATGTGTAGCAATGCAACATCAACAGTAGCAATGAACCACACAAGACAGTGAACACAAGGGAATATAAATAGGGAGACTAATGACACAACAGGTGGCACAGGTAAATCAAGGCTTCAGGCTTCCAGACGCCTTAGGTTCCAGGAGTCTTAGGTGGACGGGACGAAGGCTGACGACGAGGGGTCCGGACAGGTCTGGGTGGTGTAGGGTGGGGAGTGGTCTCTGGACACTTGACAACATCTTCAGGACACACGACAACATCGGAGTAGACAGAAACTGGCTCGGGAATAGCGCTCACCGTGGCTGGCTTGGGATCAGCGCTCACTGCGGCTGGCTCGAGATCTCTGGGAACAAGACAGGGCTGGCGGGGACCTCAAGGATCTTGACAAGACGTGACAAATAATCGGACAGGGTCCTGGCAGCAATGGCTACAGGCATCTCCTGACGAGCCAAGACAGACTTCAACACTACTTCTGCTGCAGTGTCGGCCGCGGCTCTCTCCTCAGCGCTCACGGCTGCTGACTTTGACACAGTTCCTTCTGCAGCCGGTTCAGAATCAGCACTCACTGCTGCTGGTTCGGGATCCGCTCTCACCGTGGCTGCGGGTTGGAGAGGCATCGCGGACTCAGGCTTCGATAGAGATGCAGGACCGGAAGACCCCTTCTTCCTCCTCGGCCGCGGTGCAGAGGTCACAGCTGGGTCTGAGACTGGTTGGGGAAGTTCGGTCTCAGGCAGGGCTGATTCTGACGCCGAGGACTCCGAGGCAGATTCCCACGAAAACCGCCTCCCACGCTTCTTGTGGAGACTGAGGGGCGTGGGAGGTTCCTCAGGACTCGCGGAGGGATTTACCTGATCCCCCAGAGCGGTAAAGGCCAGGATACGACCCTCTGGAATAACTGGCAGCTTGGCCGAAGGTGGGGACCTCGAGGGGGAAACCTGCGACTCCTCCTGGGAGAAAATCTCTCATAGCCGGGCATAATTCTGCAGGACCCACTCACCCTCGGACGAGTATGGGAGGGTGACCCTCTTCTTGTCAGTAGGGGATGACATCCAGCAGTGCCTAAGAGGCTCCGCTTGTCGCTGACGATCGGAGGACATCCTGTCTGCGGAGTTCTTGGTTCGGCGGTTCATTCTGTCATGTGGAGGGTAGGGAAGAACTCAATTACAGACAGGATGCACAACACACAGGGTTTATTGAACGCAAAAGGGGAAAACAAAACCCACGAGGGGGAAAACCACGGCTAGGGCAAGGACAGACAATTAAACAAGACTAGATTGACACAATAAACAAAAGACTCTTAACACAAGGACTCTGACTATAGGTAAACACTCACGGGAAAATACAACGACTCTTCTAGGTAAGACAATGTGTAGCAATGCAACATCAACAGTAGCAATGAACCACACAAGACAGAGAACACAAGGGAATATAAATAGGGAGACTAATAATGACACAACAGGTGGCACAGGTAAATCAATAATGACTAAACTAGGGTAACAAGGGGGCGGGGCAAGGAAACGAGACAACACAAGCACATGGCCCAAGGACAAGGCCATGTGCTTGTACACAAAACACGGGCCTGTCATGATCCTGCCTCAAGACTAGAGGAAAATCAGGACATGAAGGCAGAATCATGACAGAACCATGGACATGACAAGGGTTAAAATAAAGATGTTTAAGACTACGAGCTCTTAAAAAGCAGAAGACCAGATATGGATTGATCCTGTCCTGTTCCCAACAGTCAGCAGAAGTGAGAAAAAAAAGGTGATTGATAACTTTTGAAATCTGGATATTTTTATTACAAAAACGCATGGATTCGCTACAGGAGCCCCCCGGAGCTGTGTGAGGGACGTTTTATTACAGATGCGCACACTTTTATTTCATGTCTTCTGAACTGTTGACAAAAAAACACCCACTTTACCCCATTGAAAGGCTTGGAAGAGCAGAGACAATTTTTAATATAACTCCGATTGGATTATTCTGAAAGAGGAAAGACACATACATCTAGAATGCTTCGAAGGTGAGTAGAAGATGGACGAATTTTCATTCTCGGGTGAACTAACCCTTTAAGTGGATATCGCTGTATATTAAGTTGTCAAAGAGCTATTTCTAATTTGGTTGAATGGGGCATTTTCTCCTTTTCTATTTTTTTTTTTAAGAGTATGTTAAATTGTGATACAAATCAGTAAAATATTTGTTTGAAACTTACTGTTAGGTTGTCATATCGGTAAAAGAACTGATTTAAAACCACTGTCACAATCAGCGGGATCCAAAAGATGAGGAAGGTGAAGATGATGTATCCGGAGCGTTTGGCCAGTTTGCTCTCCTTCTTGGCATTTCCTCGTTCTCTTTGAGCGAGAGAAGGCATCATACAGACGGCACCAGCCTCCTCCTCCTGCGGAGCAGCTGTGGCTTCTCCGGTTGATGCTGGAGAAGTTTCCGAAGCAGTTTCTTGAGGAGCCCTTTACTCTTCAGCACCTTCTTCTACATTTTCTGATGTTGGGAGAAGTTTCTTCAGCAGTATCTTGTGAAGTGCTAGATTCAACAGTACCATCTTCTTCAGTAGCTGATGGAAGAAGAGTTAACCCTTTAATCGCACAGATACTATCTAAACTGAACTCAGCTGGATGATGACATCACTGAATTCAGTGATGAACTGCCTTTAACTGAAAACTGAGTGTTGACTCAAGACAGATTTTAATTTAAGTCTTTATGTATTGCATATATATACTTAATACTGATAATTGATTACAAGAATAGTATTTTTATTTCATTTATTATTATTTTTAAGTGCATAAGTGCATTGGTCATATCGGTCTTTTATTGTCAAGTCTAATTGTAGGCAAACAACAGCTAAAGTGACTGATGTCTTGAAATCTATGTTTAATGTGTTTCAGGAGGAGGTTTATCAGGAGCTGGAGATTTTAACAGTGTCTTTGGTCTGCATGACATCCCTCACCAACCCTATCATCTACGAAGCGGTCAATCCTCTGTTCCGCACAGAATTTCACAATCTGAAAGCAAAATGGAAAGTGTTTTTTACAAATTCATAGTTTATATACTTGTGGGGACATCATAGCCGAGATCCCACTATGCCAAACGTCAAATCCGATCGGTTTATTGGTGTTGTTTTGTGTTGTTGCATGCTGTTGGCCGCAAACTGAATTAGACGATGCAGTCTGAAATCTTTAGAAATTCTAAGACTGTTAATAGAGTGAAACAGATGCTATGAATGTTTGTAAACAGCCGCATTTTTGTAACTATAAAAATACAGCGTTTTACATTACATCATATTTTGGAAGACAATGTTCAGCCTTTAACTTTGAGGAAAAAATCAAATAAAGATTGAGCATTCTGGCTTCTTTGATTTCATTTTCAGGTTATGCAACAAAATATGATTATTAAATGATTAGTACTCATAAAATGTGAGACAGGATTTTTAAAATGTGATGCAGCGATGAAAAATAAAATCATTTTTTATTGTAAGTTTTGCCCACAGCGGTTTAGAGATTCATCCCAAATTTAATAAATAAATAAATATGCATATATTTATTTATTCAGAAAAATTTTGAAAATACTTAATATCTATTAAAATATGTATATCTCATAAAGACTTTTCAGACAGCTGTTTAGTCACAAAGTCATAGACATTCAGAAACACAAACAGGTCAGTATAAGAAACGGTTCACTTCAAATAACAACATCTATATTAAGACTTCATTTGCATGATTTCACATAAATAAAGCTAAAGTATTGATGAACCTGTACCAACACATCAAGAATCACTTGAAAACTGGACTCTTTTTGCAAAATACTTGATATGTCTCATAATAAAATAACTTATCTATTAATTCTGTACAATCCAAAATACATTGTGCGTCTTTTTTGTTTTTAGTAAAATAATAAATCCTTCTATTATCACAAGCGGTCTTTTGTACTTACACATGATTAAGTGCCAAATCAGGTCCTCTTCTTGTCGAACAGAGTTGTTATTGATGTACCAAATGATAAAATGTTTTGAATAGTAATAGTCTTATCTATTACTGTCTAAAGTAAGTCTAAGATTAATCTGAAACAGTAAACAATGTTTTATGACGTAATTCACACACTGAATTCATTGAGCTGAAATGTCTTTTAGCAACCAGAAGGAGACGGAGCAAAATAGTACAGGGCCAGCAGGATGAGATACACCACCACCAGAGCAGTGCCTGTTCACACAAACACACACAAAACACTTCACTCAGATCTGATGAACCAAGAAAAGGCAATGAAGTACAAATGCAGGATTGTGCTACTAATTATGTACAGACTTTCTACAACTTTTTGACATAAACTGCCAAAAAAGTTACTAACCCCTGGTTTAGATAATATTCAGCTTTTACCTTGAAAGTAATCAGACTTTCCATCCATAAAAATATAATTCACAACGAGGACACTGAAGATGCTGGCCCACAGGTGGAGGTCGCTGAAGATGAGTACGAAACCAACATCCTGTCACAGAAAGATTGTAAGGAAAACATACTGATATCTGTCACTGAGTATCTATAGCATCAATGTCTGGATTAAAACAGCATTATCCAAAACCACTCACATAGAAGATGTTGAATAAAACCAGGATGGGGATCTGAATCATGCACACCTGCACTGCAATGCAGCTTCCAACCTCGAAACTGTAAAAAGGACATGTAAAAACATGTATTTTTAGTAGAAAACACGGGATGAAATAAACTCAGGGTTGTATTAATGAGACAAAAAATCTTGTCCATTGCTATTTCCTGATGCCTGAAAGTGTTACAGAACAGACCAACCTCAAACTGATTGTATTCTGAAGAGCAAACTGCACTCCATTGACAATTTCTGGGATTTCAGGGACCATGGCCAAAACAGTCACACCGATGAAATACTGAGATGAAGAGTAGGGTCAGATTAAACATACAGAAATGCATTAGTATTGATCTGCATGATGCATTACTGCATTATCAACCTGAGATATAGATGAGTGGCTTAGAATGGGCTGGATGTGTTCGGTGGTCAGGTCGGCACATGCAGACATCAGCACTGTGGCAATGATGAGTATAAGCAAAGCTCTCCATCGGGACCAGTGCACTGACGCTCCGAGGTGACCTGCACGCACACACACACACAATTGGAGACCTCACACTGACATACATTATTCTTATATGAATCTTATTATAATCCTAACAGACACCTTTGGGCTGAAAGACATGGAAAAAGGCATTATTATTGTGATGAGCAGGTGTCTGTTCAAAGCTTAGTAATTAGTTAATTTAACAGACTCACCCGTTCCATCACCAACTTGAATGTCGTAGATGTGGGAATGTGTTTTAAGAGTAAAGATGAGACCGATGATATAAGATACGGGCAGTAGAATGGAAATGGTGTACACTAGAGGCCTTCAAAAAATAAAAACACATCAACAGTCGCAACAAAAATATATGAATAATATTTTATTAATACTAAACACATTCAAATGATGAATTATTATATTTACTATTTTTAGTAATAAGCATCTAAAGACAGTCAAGAACTGAGTACTGCGTATACAAAATACTATGAACTTACTCGATGTGACTGTGAAACAGGCTGTAGTTGTTTTCACTCTAGTGAACCAGAAAGAAAGGATGACTATAGAATGGTGCACCAAATGGCTTGATGTTTCTCTTTCGTGCTTCATGATTTCATGATTGTAATCTCACCAGGTCGTAGTGGCAGTTTTTACACATGAAAGATCCGCTGCTGTTGGTCCCTGTAGAGTTGGTACAGTTCTCACACACTAGATTCCCATAGGCTTTGGAGAAGAGCGTAGGGGCAAACACTCCTACAGACACCACAGGGGAAAAGGATGGAGATTAAAAACAGTCTCAAAATGTATTTGTTTACGAAAAATGATTCACAAAATAAATAAAAAAACTCATAACCTAGTTAATTTTCACAAAATGCAAAATTCCAAATGCATAACTGAATTGATAAATCTTTTGTTTTTACTTGCAAATCATATTTTATAAATAAGAATTAGGTTATGTTTTCAAATGTATAAGCTTAGCTTACTCATTTGTGAATTGTGTTTTGTAAACATTAATTTTGATACTATTTTAGCTTCATAGAAAATAAATAATAATGATTGACAGTGATGAAAGAAAGGAATCAGGAATCTGGTAATCTGATTCATAAAATAATGTATTTTCACAAAACATTTGTGAACATTAATTAGCTTATTAATAAATCTGCTGATTTGTGAATTATAAATTGTAAATCCATTCATTTTGAATACTATTTTAATTCTATAGAAAATAAATAATGATGATTAATCTGGTAATCTGTTTCATAAAATAATGTATTTTTCTTTTTTTTCAATTCACAATTTTTTTTAATGTGTAAACAAAATTGACTATTTAGCTTCCCAATAAAAGTTAATTTTCATGGATAAATAAATGAATATAATTGTGTAAATGATCTAATTTAATGTTAAATAAATTAATAAATGCATGTTTTTCTTTTTGCTTCCTTATATGCCACTTTAATATTTAGATAATTTTGTGAATTTTTCCAACCAATGTTTGCCAACAAAACCTGCTTGAAAACTACAAATTACACACTTCACGTTTAAAACTGATTCCATTCTATTCTTCTCTATATAAAATCAGTTCCCACCCTATATTACTTCCTACATAATAATGAGTTTGATTAAAAAATGATGTCACACCGTGGAAGGTAAATGTGTTTACAGTGTATTTCAGTGTATTTCACATTGTCTTTGATTACTACAGCAGGAGAGAAGTGCAATAACAAGCACATTTTCGCCATCTCATAGCACATGACATCTTACCCCCTATTGATATGAAGAGCAGAGAAGAGCTGACCCCTGCCGAGCGACTATTGAACCTCTGCTCCCTGTGCTTGAGCCCTCCGATTATCATACAGATCCCCTGAGAGAGACACACACAAATATAACGGTCATGCATTGCACACTTTGCAGATTTAAGAGCCTCAGTTGGGTAACGGATCACATACTGGTATGAAGAGGATGCAGCCCAGCAGGGTTCCGGTAAGAGCCGCCTTCACTATCTCCTGCAGGCACTTATTCCCCTGGTGATGACCTCTGACCAACGCTGTGATGTAAAAGGTCAACTCTGTGATGGAGCCGAACGTAGCATTCACCACAGCCCCGACGGCAAAGTTACTCTGAGCAGAAATACTGAGAATAGAGATGATAATATTGTTGATGTCAAAGGCATTTGTGAAGTTTAGTTGTTTTTCTGGTGTAACTGCTCACCTTGCAATGCCCATGCCGATGTAATATGAGAGTGGAATAATAGAGATGACTGCTGTGGCAAATTTGACTTCAGAGCTGACAAACTCGTTTGATTTGTCCACGTACCCAATCACTATTGATATTATAACTAATAGTAAGAGATCTGTAGTAACTCCATGTAAGGAAAATGCCAAAAAAAACTAAAACCAGCATTTAAACCAATCACATGTCAAAAATAATTTTTTTCTTCTTTTTTTTACATTTGGCACTTAATCATGTGTAAGTACAAAAGACCGCTTGTGATAATAGGATTTTTTACTAAAAAGTTAAAAAATAAGTTTATTAAAAAAAGATTAAAATAATCTAACTTGATTAAAATACTAAAATCAACAATGTACACATTCAAAAGTCTGGGGTTTGAAAGCTTTAAGAAATTACTCAGTAATTGCTTAATAAATAAATACTTTTATTTAGCAAGGATACATAAAAAATGATCAAAAGTGACCTTAAAGACACTTATAATGATTTTATTTCAAATGACTGCTGCTCTTTTGAACTTTCTATTCATCAAACAATCTTGAAGTGTTCCCCACAAAAAAATTGTTTTCAAAAAAGATAATAATAAGAAATGCTTTTTTAGAAGCATATTTTAATGATTTCTGAACGATCATGTGACACTGAAGACCGGAGTGATGATGCTGAAAATAAATCATTTTTTCTTTTCTTCAGAATCAAATGAGATTTTGTAATACATTACAATAGACAATTATTTTAATTTGTTATAATTTCACAGTTTTAGTATTGTTGGTGTATTTTTATCAAATATATGCAGCTTTGGTAAGCCTAAGAGACTTCTTTCAAAAACATTAGAAAATCTTACAGACCACAAACTTTTGAATGTTGGTGTATAAAGTAGTATAAAACATAAACTGACAACATATTTCTGAATATCAGAACTATCAGAACTTTACAAGTTTAAACTTCTGTGTTTGTAATTTGATGTTGAGGATACTGACAGCAAAAACATTGATCCCATCCACAGTGTATTTATAGTAGTAGAGGTTCACTGCATGGTAGCAGCATAAAATGACTTGGCCTTCATGCTCCTGAGCCTAAAATACCAACATTAAATGGTGTGAATTTTGCAAATATCGTACATGGTCATAATTGATATTAATTCACAGATGGCCTTTTCTAATCACAGTACAGAGCTCTCACCTCTGTGGCTTGGCTGATGTGAACGTGTTCGGGGGGTATGAGCAGGATGGTATGTAGGGTCTTATAGCTCATCTTGGCCACAGGGATGGTGAAAACCAGCAGCCAGGAGATCAGGCACAATACAGAGTGTGTTATGGCCAGGAGAGGGTAGCCCACCAACAGCCATATATATGTGCTCACATGCCTCTGAAATCAAATGGTTTAATTGTTTGAGCACAAAAAACGTACAGGAAGAAGACAAAAATGCTAGTCATAGTGTACCAGGAGGTAATATTCTCAATTAAGGACAGTGCAACACTAATTCAAGGTAAAATCACCCAGTAGTGGTCATTCTGTGGACTCTCTGTGGGCTCTTCAATGGTTTCTCCCACAGGTGTGGGCAGCAGGAGAGGAGAGGAAGGCTTTCCCTCCTCCTCTGCCTCCAGAGTGGAATTATCCTGGAGTATCTTCACACTGTACGCTGCCCCAGAGACACTGGCCTGAAAACAGCAACATTTCCAAACCATCCATGAACAGGCATGTGATGAAAGCAATATTCGTCTGATTTACACAGAGAAGGGAAATTAAAAACAGCTCAAAGAGACATTGCGTGTGTAGAGCAAAGATCAAAAGTAGCACAAACTGCATTCGGATAGAAAAAGAAACACAACCTTTTCGATAGATTTTCCAAATGGCCACAGAAAATAGCAGGACAACTTCCAGCAAAGTTTAGCTAAAACAAAAAAGTGACATTTTTGTGATCCAGAGAGAGACACTCAAATGTATCAATACTTATTTAGATAAATTCTTACCATAGGGGATGCCAAAAACTGTGAGGAACATTAGGAGTCCAACGAAAAGATAAACCAGAGAGATCCACCAGCCAAACAGAAACACGTAGAGAACATTCCCACAAGTGAACAATGAACCCACTGAAACCCGAGAATAAAAGAGACTGATCTTATTACAGTGAAGGGGAACAAATTGTGTGGAATGTAATGCCACTTTTTTGTACAATAAAACATAATAAAAATAATGCAGTACAATAGTATCTATATTTATTCTTAAATAAAAAAAAAACTATTAAATTGATAATAATAAATGTGTAAATAATAAATGCACAAAAACAAATTACACATTGTTAATATTTAATAATTCATAGTAAAAAAACAAACATTTTATTAACTATAATACTTCCATTTATGTTATTTCATAGTTTAATTGCTTTATTTTCCATACTTTGAAATAACAGTAATAATAAAAAATGAGTAGGGATGTACAGTACAGACATTTTCCAGGTTATTATACATGTACTACAGAAGGAAATGAGAAGAGCTTGGTCTAACCTGAGTAGGGTTTAATAACATTCAGCTCAGAGTAAAGCTCCTTCACAATGTTCGACCTGTTTTCAAAGGGACGCTCTGTCACATGACTCTTCCACTTCCTGAATCCAAACTTACATGAAGAGAACAGAATGACATCGGCATCAAAAATGCACAAAATGAAACTGGACTTATGTGCTCAGTGCACATTTACCTTATAATTATTCGCGAGTTTTTGTGCCTCAACTTCATTTTCAGCACTTATGGTGGTCTTGCACGGGTTTTCATCCCGTATTTCATCAGCAAAGCTGCATGCTGTAAAGAAGTTGGAAAGAAGGACAAAAAAGGGGAAGTAGCATCCTGTTATAAAGCAAAAAGCACCCTTGCTCTTTTGCAAAGTGTGTATGGGGTCTCACTTCTCTGTGGGTGTTTCGGTGTGCAGGAGTCGCTTGTTTGCAACAAACAGTAGTGAGTGTTAGCATCGTTGGCTTCTGAGTGAACATTAGCTACACAAACCCTGTCACAGCAGGAGCCAGGCTGCTGACCTCCAACATGGTCCTCTGGAGAATCTGAGAAATGAGACCAAATCATAGCATGGTTTATTATTAAGCATTTGCACCTATTTGCATCTGTTTTATTTAAATAATAATATTTTCAAAATGTATTCGTTCAAATTCAGTAGAACTGGCAGCATAAACCTGTTAATTGTTAAAAACGTAGGCTAAACGTTAATTTACCTTTAAAACCCAAAAGTTTTAATTGCACCTAAAACATAATAATGAACATAGTTTAAATATAAATTAAAACTGTCATCCAAACAAGTGGACATTTTATATGTAATTACATACATCTTAAACACTAGGCTTTATAAATTTAAAACCTCAACTTTATTTTTTTGTGTGTGTGTGAAATATTTTTCTTTAAAAAGTGTTTGTGCTTTATTTCTTTTAAATAAATTCCACTTGTTTTTATATTTTATTTAATGCAATTATATAAAAAAAATGTGTGACAAATATCACATATGAAAAGTACAGTATTTTCAATAACTGCTCACACATAATTTAAATGCATTGTGGGTGTCAACATCAAGACGTTTTAACTCAGATCTAGCTGAAATCTGCAGACAGGAAACAGTTGTATAGTAATTGGGGAAGTGTGGACTGATGCGGTCTCAAGGTTTCAGATTTCACAACAGAAACCTGTCTGGCTGCAAATGCATTAAAAGAAATCATTTTCAGAGAGACTTTGATTAATTTATGTCTAGGATAAATCACAACAAAAGTTGTAAGAATCCATTAATGTGAAATACAATGGACAGTCAAGCATTATTCATGTCACGTGAATTAATGAACATGTTACATCCATCCAGTGTTGCATATAGGGTCGCCAACCGTTCCATATTTTAGGCATCAAAGAAGCGTTCCATATATATAAAATATCACAGGTCCCAAAAAATATTGAGCAGCATAACGGTTTCCAGCAATAATAATAAATCAGTATATTAGAATGATTTCAGAAGGATCATGTGACACTGAAGACTGGAGTAATTAAATTAAATTAAAATTAAATTAATGCATTTAGCAGACACTTTTATCCAAAGCGACTTACATTGCATTCAGGCTACCAATTTTCTCCCAACATGTGTTCCCTAGGATTCGAACTCCCAAACTTGCGCTTGCAAATGCAATGCTCTATCACTTGAGCTACAGGAACACTAATAATGAATTAATAATGAGTAATGAAGCTGAAAATTCAGCTTAGCTTCACATGTGTGTATATATATATATATATATATATATATATATATATATATATATATATATATATATATATATATACACACACAGACACACCTGTGATATTTTTTTCAGGATTCTTTGATAAAAAGTTAAAAAAGAATAATTTTCAATAATTTGGGGTAAGAACATTTCTTTTATTCAGCAAGTACACTACTTTTAGTCAGCAAGGCTTAAGATTTTAAATGGATAAAAGGTGAAATTGTTAGAAAAGATTTCTATTTTGAATAAATTCAGTTCTTTTTAACTAAAATTGTATTTATGGAACACAGGTTCCAAAAAATATGACAAACAGTTTCAACACTTAATAATAATAATAAATCAGCATATTAGAATCTCTGAAGGATCATGTGACGATGAAAACTAGCGTTATGATGCTGAAAATTCAGTGCTGCGTCACAGAAACAAATTATATTTTAAAGTATAATAAGATATGAAACCAATATTAGAAATTGCAATAATATTCACAATATTTTTATATAAATATATAATATATAAACACACCTGTTTTTTAATCAAATAAATGCAGCCTTGATGAGCAAAAGAGACTCCATTAAAAAGCCTGTGTGTCTCTTATTTTTCTATGTAAACCACGATTGTCCATTATTTTCCTTTTCTGAAGTTGGCAACCATGGTTGCATATCAAAAGTCAGAAGTAAATGGACTAAGGTGTAACTGTCTGCTGTAATAAAATAACGCATCGCACTGTAGACAATACAGTGCAATGTGCAATACAGTCACTGGATTCTTATTAGTCCTTCAGTTTTCACAAAACTTTCGTATTATCGTTTACCTTGTTTGTCTGTGTCGAGCTTTCTTCTTCGCGTCTCTTCATTCGTTGTCATTTCAGCACCTTCTCTTCTCTGTCATTCCACGCAGTTGCGAATGACAGACAGTTCTTCAGTAACCAGCCTCATGTGATCCAAGCGTACTGACGCCGAGCGGCCGTGTTGCCAGATCTCGCTAAAACAAATTATGCGAACAGGTCTGACATAACAAACCCAAAATATGCTAATATCTCCCCACCAAAACAGGTCAAATAAGGCACTACCGTTTCTAGAGATTTTCTGAACCCTCTTTTACGACCTGAATCCGTCATACTTTATGCTATTTTACGTCAAATAAACGTAAAAAACGCAGCATTGAGTCGCTTACAATAAGCGGACATGGCAACCACGTGCGAATCGCTAAATCTAAAGGGAAATGTAGTTCTGATACTGTATAAACGTTTGAAGCTGCAAAGTTTGTCTTCACGTGCACAAGTTCAATAAACAAAGGTTATTAAAATGTAAATATTAATTATAAAGTACTTTCACAAAGCTGACATAAAAGCCAAAAAGCATTCCAAAATGAAATCATAGCAAATATTGAACTGTGAAGTAAACACTGTTGTATAACTGACTTTTAACATGAAACAATATTTATTAAATAATGCATCCCATGTCAATATCATCATCAAGCATCAGAAAAGTCACAGTACAATAAATGCACACATTCTGTAAACAGAAGGTTCCTGGGTCATTACTACATAAGCATAACCTGAATAACTTTTGTTTAATGGGAAAATTCACCTGCATTATGCAGCACTGAAGTAACACTTTGTTTTTCCAAGGCATTAAGATTTCTAAACACATGCAGAGATGTTAAAAAGAGTCCTTTCCCACCACTAGTCTGGAATTCCAAAGCACTTAGCGTGGTCAGAAAAAAAAATCTTTATCTACGTTTGGCAGTGGAGATGTTCTCGAAGGTTCTCAAACGAGGTCTGTGGTGTTCACAAATGTCTATTATAATTAAGAAATATTGCTCAAAACACCACAGGCAGTGATTTCTTGTCTATTTTCTAACATTTTGAGAAGATACAAAATGGCCTACCAAGTGGACCACCAGCTATCAGGAGATATCAACACTGCTCCACTAAGCAATTAAAGCTAGGTTGTTAGTGCAGAGCCCTAACGTTTAGGTAGGTAAACAAGTGTCTACACATTGAAGTATGGCCATATTTGGTAAAAAATATTCTGTAAGAGGTTATGTGAGGAGTCTGGCCACCTGCATCTTCACCTCTTCATCTGGATGGGACAGCAGCAGGGGCAGCTTATGGTGCAGCTGAGAGGAGCGGTCTAGTAGAACACAGTACAGAGAGTCCTGCCGCCTCCTCAGAGCTTCAGCCACCTGAGCAGAGGGTCTCCACGCATGCAGGTTCCCCACAAAAAACAACAGGCGGAGAAGAACTGATGTGCTTGTGCAGCCGTCAAACAACAAAATCAAAGAGGCTGGAGCCTGTGAACAGATTTATAAGTAAACGGAGGAGTTTGTGCCAGTATATAAAAGCTCTTAAAACTAAGAGAAGAACTAAATTATAGCTGAATTATGAACCAAGATAAAGCTAAAATCATGATATAGCAAAGATTGCGATTTGAGTAAATATGTGTTTTTCAGAGTAATGTGCTTGCTGCAGTTTTCCGCCAAAATAAAAGTTTAACGATAGTTTAACTTTGAAAATTAAGACATTAGGACACAACTTGTACATCAGCATGAATATATATTTCTTCCCAAAAAATTACAATGTATCAATTTAAATAATACTTTAGTTTAATACATTATTTAATAATAAATCTAATAAAATAATAATAAAAATATTTTCATGCTGACATTACATTTTCATGTTGACAAATTAAGTCCTACAAGCAAGCACAGAAATGGTACTGCCTTCACAATCATGTAGCCCTTTGAAAATGAAGAAATTAAGACTTCTTAAGAATATGAAAGGCTTTACAACTTGACCAAAAAGTTGTATATCGACAAAACAAATTTTTTTAAAATATTTTTCTGCCATTTCAACATACAATTTTTTAATTGCAAATTCATTTCCTTTAGAAACAAAATGCAATAATATCCTTTCCCCAAATTGTGCAGATCTAAACCTACTAAATCATGGCCACAGAGTGGTCTTTAAATAGACATAAGCTTCAACAGCAGGCAATGAGAAAAACTAGGACACCTAGCAACCAAGGCGATTATTTATAGATGTATCTATTTATAGTAAATCTATAATGACAGAATAGTCACTGAAACCAACTGCACTGGATCTCACTAACAAAAAAGTGAAAGCATTACAGCAGAGAAACCATAAAGGACATGCTTGTTCACCTGAGCTTGCACAATATCATCCATCAGATCTGGATTGGAGGATAGATTTACTAGGACCTTCAGGACTTGGATCTGCAGGAACAGATTAAATCTTCAATGCATCTGATTGCGTAACATATCATTCACTATGTTACTCCAGAGTCACCTGTAGGACGTCATTGCTCACTATGAGCAGAGACAGGAGGAGGGTGATGGAATTCTTCATCAGATGCTGGTGATTATCAGTGACTGACAGATTAGTGAGCAATCTGAGCGCTGCCAGCTGAAGGTCAGAGTTCACCGGTGACATCTCAATCATCTGCATCACTGACGGGACATATATCTGACCAGCAACAACAGAAACATGTGTAACCATACACCCAATCCAAGAAAAACACACATTCAAAATGGTGTTATTTTACTATTATTTATACATTACTATAGTATTAACATCTTAGCTTTTTTATATTTTCACTTTTCATTTTAGTTTTAGTCATTTTGTTATGTGCTTGTCATTTTATTTCTATACAGCTTTATTTTTATTTCGATTTTAGTTATAGTAATTTTAGTACTTTAACTTATACTAATTGATTTCGATTAACTGCAAAGGCAACATCTCTAATTTGCAGGCAAGCTTTTTTTATTAATAATTTTTTTTTATCTAATATTTACATGTTATTTTATTTCAGCATTATTTTAATCACTGAGAATAGTTTGAATTAACAACACTGATTTGAAACCAGGGTATTAACATTAACTAAAACCATTAAAAAGATATATAATATAATATAATATAAATGTTAACTTAAATAAAAACAAAATAAACAAACTTATTTTAAGCTAGTTCCAAAGGCAACATTTCAATTTTTCCGTTTAGTACTAAAATAATAAACTCAACTACAATAAAAACTATATTCACTCTACAATCTATAACAGTTTATTGTGCGTCTCTAAAAAGTAAATGACACAATACCTTCAGCTGCTCTTGATTGCAGATATTCATGCTTAAGTTGTTCAGAGCGTTTAGAGTCTGAACCTGGATCTCAGGTGAAGGGTCTGAGAGGAAGCCTGCTATAATGTGAAGACCTCCGAATTCACGCAGAAGATCCTAATGAAGAAAAGTGAAAAATATATTGTATATGATGCACAATCTTCATATGCTTACTCTTCTGCAAATCGCAACATATTTAAAACAGACAGTCTAATACATAATGTCTAGAAGACATAAAATCAGATGACCTGGTTTACTGTGAAGGCAGCAGCGTTTCCTAACGTTACCAGAACTTTCCTCCTCTCTTCTGGGTTTGGGCTGCTCTGCAGAAGAGAGAGAAGCATACTCAGATGCCGGGGCTCCAGGCTGGCAGCAGATTTTGAGAGAACATCACCTTATTAGAAGACAAAACACACACACACACACAAAAAGAAAGGTTTGAATGAAGGAGACATCTACTTAAGAGCTTTGGACAACAAAATGAAGTCGACACACTGCCTCGGTTTAATCACTGTAATATTAATTGAGGGTTGGTTGGGTTGAAAAACAACCTTTCATCCTGAAAACCATTTGAATGTCACTTACTAGATTCAGTATCCGCAGAAGGATTCAGATGATCACTTTTACTGACAACTTTAAATCCAGACACTTTGGCCATCAGGCACCCAGGCTGAATAGTCACACTATAGTTACTCCTGTGCGACCAAAGACTAGTTTATAAATGCCATATGAGGCTCCGGCTCCTGCTACAATCCCAAACAGAGCCTTTAAGCTGCCGAGGCTGGATAAGACATTGTCATCTCCCATTCTACGAAAGGCGCAGATTTCATAGATACATGTTAACAGTAACACATGGTCCTCGCCCGACACAATAAATAAGGATTACACACTGTTCGCAATACACATGTCTTCAACACACAATACACAAGGATACACACTAGTCACTTGACCGTTTCCTCTGCATGTTGCATCAGGGGACGACCAAAACGTTTCTCGGGGTGTTGCGTTCATGAACGATTTTTTTTTTTTTTTTTTTTTTTACAAATTACACTTCTGTTTTTATTTAATAAATAAAAATAAAAATGTGATTTACAAATATCATTTGTGTACTTAAAAGATTATTTCCATCCATCCATCCATCCATCTATCTATCTATCTATCTATCTATCTATCTATCTATCTATCTATCTATCTATCTATCTATCTATCTATCTATCTATCTATCTACATACAATGTTATATATATATATATATATATATATATATATATTCTATCACGTAAAAACTCACTTATGCTATATAGACAGTATAAGCTGTAAGATGTGTTTTCACAGATGTGACTGTGGAGAGAATACTGCGTGTGCATCGTGTTTGTGTGATCTCTGTCAACTTGTGTGGTTGCACACTGATGCAGAAGTCTTCGACGCATCAGTAAATTTGCTTTAATCAGCTTTGAAAGCCATTTATTTTCTATTTAATCAATGATATTATAAGGATCTTGCTGTGTGTTTTTCCACCCCTAAATAGGTCAATGCAAAAACTTTCACGAACTTTATATCAGTGAATGCCCAAATGTTAATGTAAGTATAGAATACAAACACACTGTGTTTAGGTTTTGCTGCTTAAAAAAAAAGAAACACTGTAAACACTTTGTACTTTGTAAACACACTGACAGGATGAAATATGAAGTTGATTTTAGAGGGCTGTCACTCTCTCCTTCATCTTAATCTGGCCTTCAGTCATATTACTAATGCAACTATAAGAGTCCTGTCAAGGTACAAACTTCTTACATGTTTCTCAGTTCTTCATACTGTACACAACATTAACTGAAATACTATACTTTTATGATGCTTTTGCTATTGTTATCAGCCTCACCAAGATCAAAATAGAAGGTTTGTATTAATGTGCTTAAATAATGTGGCAATGCTAGAAAGTCTGACTTAGTAAAACAGAAACTTTGCATTCTGAATTTCAGGTAATAACTGAATGACAGAAAGCAGCTTGAAGGCTCTGAGTCGAAGCACTCTAAAACTCAGTGAGGTCCAGATGTCTGACTGCACTCGCATGACTGATGCCAGCTTGAAGTCTTTAGGAAGTCTGACAAAACTGTGCAAGATATTAGAAAATAATTTGCATGAAATACTTAGAAACACATCTAGGGGGGTGCAGTTTGACACCTTAAATGGACACATATCTTGAGGATGCATTCTGATTGGATGAGATAGAAGCATCCTGATTTGATTTGGGCATAAATATAGGTGTTTTCCTCTTGGTCGCACTCTGCAGTAACTTGGATGACTGTATGACTGTTCAACTTTTTTTATGAGAAAATAAATCTTCAAGATTTTTGTCTCATACCCTTAATGAAATAGAAAATTGCCACAACAGTATTAAACATAATATAATATTTATAATTATTTTACAGCTGTAGTCAATACCGTTTTATATTGTTTCTTGGACAGGAAATAGCAGCTTTAGGAACCAACCAGAGTCTGAGAAAACAGATATTGGAATAAAGGTTTGGTTTACCTTTTTATGACTTTATAAATGTATGACTTGCAATGTATTTGCCATCTGATTAGTCTCTGTGGAAAAGCTAATCACATTCACGTGGTGATCTTATGCAGATGTTTTGCCAACAATGTCATAGTCTGGAGCTTTTGGATGTGTGTAACTGTGTGTCTGTCTGATCAAAGCCTTTTCATTTTCATTCTTTCATTCAGTAATCTTAAACATTTTGGGATCTAAATCAGACATATTACAAGATCATTAATCAAATAAGATTTGCAGTTGAAATTCAACGTTTCATGTTTACAGCAAGATGATTCAATGTTTCATTCCCTTATACTCACTGATGATGAGTCTTTAGTCTGAATGAATTAATGCCAACACTCATATGTTAACACAATGCATATTGATATTCATGTTGGAGATATTGTGGATATAGTCTCATATGGTTGATCAGAGATATGTTAGTGTTAATTTGTACCTTTCTCTTGTCTCAGACAGGCCGCTCTGAAACTGCAGCGCTGTGTGAAACACTGGAAATACAGTAACAATGACTCCCCTGTCTGGAATAACTAATCTTTAGTTACAAAATACTGAAAAGTGGATTTATGTTACTGAAGGGGCTGTCAGTGTACATGAGACAAAAAGGTTTGGAATCACTGTTTCAAACCAAAGTTTTGGCATTGAAATCTTTTTGGCATTTAAAGGGGAAAATTCTTATGAGAATGGGAATTCATATAGAAAACTACAAATTATAGGAAGCTTTCTATATAGAAATGGACAGGTACTAGTCCATATTTACCAAACCCAATGTCATAAGAAATTTTAGAATAAGGCATCAGTTTGAAAAATGCCAAACTTTATAATCAGGATTGAATTATGTATTATTGGATATTTTGTACTCTCTTACAATTGTTTGGGTATTTTCAATGCCAAAGAAATACTGGATAGGGTGGGACCTTTTTTTAATTAAATATACAAATTACATTTTCATTTGGAATCATAAAATAAAATAGGAAATAGATACGATGTGTACGGTTCACTAAATGCATTTAAAATCTTATATTAACTCAGGTAAGTATCTGTATTCTATCATCTCTTATTAAAATGTTTATATATTAAAATAAATGATCTTTTGAACAGAAAAAATAAAATCATGGTTTCCACAAAAATATTAAGTAGCTCAATTGGTTTCAGCACTGATAATAATAAAAACTGTTTCTTGAGAAGCATTTTAAATGATTTCTGAAGGATCATGTGACATTGGAGACTGGAGAAATTACTTTATAAAAAATGAAACATTATTAAAAAAACATTATAAAATGACATTTTAAAATATATACTATCTATAAATATTTTTATTTTTTTAAATTTTAAAACCCCAAATATTTGAACAGTAGTGTATGTATTCTGTAATTTGCAAATTTTATGTTGCAACATGTGTAGAAACTTTTAATAAAATTAAAAGGTGCTTTAAAATATCATGGTTTATTTCTTTCTTTTGTACAATTGTTTCAATGGGTTATATTTATCAACTAATCAGGGATACTGCAACGTCTCTCGGGATGTTGTCCTACAGGATCTGGCAGGATGTTATACCATCGCAGTTAGTGTGAATACATCAGTACCACTACTTGTAAAAAGTAGAAAGTACCAATCAGGATTTGCATGCTGTATCTTCTGAAGCAGAACTTGCCCACAGCATAGCCCTAAAAAGACATGTCATTTAGATGCATTCACCCACTCTTCAGTCGAGACTGTTGCGTCTCACTACAGCTATATGTGAAGTGTCTTGTTGGACAGATATACACATGATCCAGTTTAAATCTGTATAAATCCAGCAGCGAGGTTCTGTCAGTTTTGTAGTTGGTCCCAGGCACTTCTGTGCAGATTTTAACTCTGAGCTCCAAGTCTGAGGGTCTCAAACCAGCTCTGGGTTCTCAGGTTGACAGCACCTATTTCTGCAGTGGCATTGATCCATCGTTCTTCATGCATGCCACCATTCAATTGAGCTAAAATGAGTATATAAAATCTAATGAATGCATAGAACATGTTAGAGTATAACAGTGGTTTTAAATAGTGGTTTGTGTTTTAGAATAAGTACATGCAGTTCCGGCAGTTCAAAGACATCCAGGGGGTCTGTCTTCTACTCACCTGTAACTGTTGTCTTCCCATCAGCTAAGGTACATTCAGTCTCTTGCCATGAGCTAACTATCTCTGAGCTAATGCTAACAGAGGATCCGCACAAGTGCACTGCTGCTTGCATGGTGGATGGCACACGCACACTCACAGCGCCTGAATCAATGAAAAATAAAAGTGTTAGAAAACTAGTTTAAAACAAGGGTCAAACTGTTAGACATGTACTCATTATTCACAGGTTACATATGCTTCTGGAAAAACCATTATAACTTTTTTAATGGCTATAAAAAATGTCATGTGAGGTAATCATTAAATATAAAAAAATGTGTAAATACATAATGATTCATTTCAAAATACTTAAAATTATTTATATTTGTAATAATAGAATTATATAATTTATTTAAGGTGAAAAGTAGGAATTATTATTTCATAATATTCTATGTATGACATTTTCCAGCCTGAACTAATCTTGTTTTGCCTTTACATAAGAATGTCAAATCTGAAGTCATGAGGGTCTGCAAGTATCAAAAATATCTATTATTATTTAGGTACAATAGATTTTAAAGACTAAATTAACAGATGACTTCAATAATAAAAAAGTAAGTAGTCAGGTAAATTAAACGGATATGTTCATACTAGGCTCATCTTATTTATTAGATCCTTTTATGTTATATTCTGTTACTGATTATTACCATGCTGACTGTGAAGTTCTCCGCTTCCATCTTGGCCCACATATGCATCAATGTTTCCAGCAGCAGTAAACACCTTCAGGGCACCACTTGAGCTGTCTATGAAGCAGGAAAGACATCTTTAGTGCACTACATGAGTGACTAAATAACCTTCTGTCAATTCAGACTGCTCACTTACCAATGACAATGTTTCCTGTTTTACTCTGTACAAGAGCTTCACCTGTAAAACAGCAACAATGATTCATAGCCTAGCTGCACATCAGTTCTTGACAATGATTCATTACCGCCCCGTCCCGTCCCGTCCCCTCACCGTGCACGTGGCCAATCTGGATATTCCCGGAGGAAGTGGACACTGATGTGCATTCAGCATAAATGGCCTTCACTTTTAGATCCCCATGTTCTGTGGAGAGATTCATGGTGGTTCCCTGAATTTTCTTAATATCGACATTCTGGAGAGCAAAAACTGTGATTTAATAACAATTCACAGTATATGCAGTTATATAAATCATAAAAGTACTAACACTATCCAAAGATGTGCTGATATCCACATTCCCATGTATGGTATGAAGTCCAGTAACATTTCCTCCAGTGGACCGAACTTGAACCTCATGACCCTAAACAAAATCTAAATTAGACACATGATAACAATCCATATTCCATATTATAACAAACAAATAATCAGGGGTTTGCAATCTTTTACTTTACCACAGATCCCTTAAAATCAGTAGTTAGGATAGGGATCCCTATCTTAAAGTTATATATTTCATGTATAAAGACCCAGTTTATACTGTAAAAGTTTATTTTATTTTTATAAATACATGTAAACTATTATTTAGAAAATATATAGTTTCTATTACATCACTCACTACAGTAATGTTTAAAAAATACAGTATTTTTAACATTTATTTTTATTTCAATTAATTTATTCAATTTCCCAGGGGCCACCCTTGGGGCCCTAGTTTGAAAACCCTTGCATTAAATGATTAAAAAAACTAATGTATCACCTTGACAGACTCTAGGACACAGTGTCCTCTCTCTGTGTGAACGTGGCAGAGGTCACTCTCCATTTTCTGGATCTTCACATTACCTTTGTCTTTAGTCTTGATGTGGAGATCTGCAGGAATGGACAGGGACTAAAAGGATGCACATGTATTTCTGTGAATTTTAGTTATAAAAAATGACACTTCTTACATTACTTTTACTTACGGTAAATACAGTCTATATAGTAAAAGCTCTTCATTTAAAATAGGTAAATATAAATACACCAGTTACATCATTAATAAAATAAATCAGCAATACATTAATAATATAACAAAAGTACATGATTTATTATGATCTTTAAAAGCCTGAATGCAGATCCTTACCACATTTAACAGGTGCTGTCAATTCAACAGTGACATTGCAATCCACCTCATCTGCCAGAATCTGAAGTTCATTGCTTTGATCATCATAATGAACATGAAATCCATCAACATTAGCAGTTTGGTTCGCATCTGTCACGTGCAAACTGATAAATGCCCGATCAGCCTCAGGGAAAGCATGTGGATCCAGTGATTTTATGGCTATATTACAGCCTAAATGACACTTAACCTTTGTGAAAGGATTAACTAATAATTCCCATTGCTTTATAGGTTTATGCAAGTCTTTAGGAGTTGCAGGAACATCTGAAAAAGTTCGGAGAGCCTGAGAGATCAAAGCCCTTGTGATGATTCTTCCCTGCACTGAACCCACACGCACACCGTGACGTAACGCCTGTGTAATTACACAAGTAAACATTACTGAAGCCTTAGTGTAAAGTACGGATTAGAGCAAAACGTTAAACGCTAACGTTACTTGCATTAATAAACGCCGTGTACAAATGTTTATATCACGAGGGCACGAGTGCAGCGCACAGCAATGACAGCAAACCGGAACAGGCTCCAGCGCGAATGGAATTATGGGAAGTGAAGTCCAAAACGTCCAGTTTAGTGTGTCACACTGATCATAACAAAATGTATCATTAATTAATTAAAGTGTGGCTGTCACCTTCATGATCATAGAAGGTTAAAATTACGATAAAAGACTTAAGGTTAAAACGTCAACAACAACAAAAAAGACCTTTGTGGCTTAATTTAAATGAATAGCAGCTACAAAAACAACAACCATATATGCCATATTGGCAACGGCATAAAATTATTTAATTAGTCATAAAACGGTTTCTGCACTATAATCTATTTTGAAGACCCTTATCAAAATAGTCACATTTTCGGAGATTTAATTTATTGAGATAAATGAGATTTAGTTTAATTTAGTGAGATAAATTAAATGTGTAAACATACCTGGCAATAAAGCTCATTCTGATTCTGATAATAATAATATTATAGTGTGCCGTGTTGCAAACTTTCATGTCATTTTAAGCAAATTATATAAACTAACTCTGTCTAAAATAATAATAAAAAAACTCTTACAGAACCTTTTTCACATTTTAAGATTTGTACATTTAAGATTTTATCGTTTATTAAGCCTATTTCTTATGGGAACTATTGTCTGGTCCCCCAAATTAGAAGCTGTTTTCACGTTTGTCTTTGTGTGGACATTTTTGGTCCCCAAAATATAGGCAGAACGTAATGCACTACTGTGCTGTAAGTAGCTCATAACTGTCATGTCATGATGATTTAAATTCTCAGAGCTGGTCGTTTTGGACATAGACATATAAATATTATTATATGTCTATGGTTTTGGAGCTGAGCAGCAGACAGAACGTCATACTGGGGCGGATTTTCCGTCTGATTTTCTAATAGCTTCGAGCGATAGGCTATTATTCATGACACTACCTCACTACTTGTGTAACTAGTTTAATTTCTTCAATGAAAGCACAAGGGATCTTTTTTTTCTTTCTTTTTTTTTAATGAAAGTCATTCATAATCCTGAAACTAATGACCACAGTCAAAGTGGTCAACAATGGCTATTGTTAGAGTTATACTCGAATCAGTCCAGTAGGTGGCACTCTAGTCATCGCACATAAAGCGAGGTCACAGGTTTACAGTAGCTCCTTTAGACAACAAATAACAGCCTTTCATATTCTCCTCCACATTAGCTTATGAATGAGTGTTGAGTTATGAGGAGAGATTTAGTAGTTGTCCTCTAGTTAGGACAGCCAAGTTCAGAATCTAATAAAGCTAGCTATGTGAGGCTACACATGGTTTTTGCATTGCAGGTCTACTTTTTGAATACATTTAATGCATGTTAACTAAATTGTTCTTAAGTAAGGTATAGCCATGCTGTAATCCTCATCAACACTTTGCAGACTATTAAAACGTGTTAATATCTAAGAGAGGATGCTTATAGTATGTGGTAACTGTAAATCATAATATTTCATTCATTTTACGGTAGCTGCACTACTCTCTTTCAGACTGGTAGTGTTACCATTCTTTTCGAGAAGAGACCATAAAGGAGGAAATTAAAAAGTCTGTCTAGACGCCAGCGGTTGAGGGTCGAGTCAAGAGCTTTGAGCATAATCAGAAGGTCATGGTCAAAGTTCACACAGAGCTGATGAAATGGAGACTTCAGAGGACAACATTTGCTATGTAAAGAAGAGAGTCTATTCACATATGATACACATAATAAAACTTTATTATCATGACTGGATCGAAAGAAATATTGTCATTTGTACCATTTCTGGGTTTGATCTCAATATAGAAATCTCAAGAAGACAGTCTGACAGGCTCAGAGAAAAGAAAGGTTTTAATAAATGGTGAAACCTAAACCATAAAATAAAACAAATCAAGATTCAGTCGGCTTATTGATCATTTGTTACAATAACAGTAGAACTTTACTCACACAGGGATAAAATGAAATGTTGATTGACCTCATTTAACTGGTATACTATACTGTCTATACTGTACTAAGTGTGTTCATAGGCTATAAATACATGTATCACACAGCAAGTCAGACAATAAGAGACAAATTATTTACATCATTCAGTAGTCTATTATGGCAAGTCACATTCATACACAGAAACATACATACAGGCCTACACTGAATCTGTGTCTGCTGTTCACAAAGTCTCACACATTCTCTCTCTCTCTAGATAGTATATGTGACCCTGGACCACAAAACCAGTCTTAAGTCGCTGGAGAATATTTGTAGCAATAGCCAAAAGTACATTGTATGGGTCAAAGTGATAGATTTTTCTTTTTTTGCCAAATATTGTCCGATTCTAACAAACCATACATCAATGGAAAGTTTATTTATTCAGTTTTCAGAGGAAGTATAAATCTCAATTTCGAAAAATTTACACTTAAGACCACTTTTGTGGTCCAGGGTCACATATTTTGTGTGTGCATATGCAAAATTACATATGTAAGCATGTGTATATATAAACATTTGATATTATATATATTAAATTTATATTTATATATACACACACATATTATCTATCTATCTATCTATAAATATATACTTTTAATAATTAAAATATATTAAATATAAAAAGCATATATTTATATCTCTTTTATAGATATATGTGTTTAAAACATTAGTGTGTGTGTGTGTATATATATATATATATATATATATATATATATATAGTTTTTTTTTTGTCCACTGTTAATCAGTTGTGAAAAGCTGCGCAGATTCCAGGTGGGCCTTGTAGTATGTTCGCTTTGACACTAAACTTAAGCAGATTACATAAAACTATAGAAGAACTACGGAATAAATCTCGACAGTAAGATTGAAAATGGCCAGGACAGAAAACAATCATCTTAACAAAAATAAACAAAACAGAATCATTCATATCGGTCTGAATCAGACGTCCAGGCCTCACAAGAGCATTGACAGAATCAAAGTCTCTCAAAAAATTGTCATACGTCGCTTGAGTCCAGTGTTCTCCTGATAACTTCATTATGCTGCTCTCAGTTCATAGTATGAAGGCATACACAACGTTTTATTACACTTTTCACAGAAAATAATTTGGTCAACGTACGCTCAGGTTACATCTGAGAACACAAGTTGAGACATCTTGAAGTCGTTTGAAAGCATCTGCCACAAGCATAAATGAATCAGATGGTTACAGACTGCAAGAAGAATCAAAATGCAACCCTACAGATGAAATGTTAATGGGATGCCAACCGTTTTCACAATGGCAGTGGGGTCACAATCTCTGTCCCAGGAGATCAGGACCATCTCAAGCTCGACTGGAGAACCTAAACTCCACAGGTCACGGCTCATCATAATCTATTTACAGTGATTAAGGGAGTGTCCGTGCCTTTTATGTCTTTCACAGTGTCCTTGGGCTCGCTTTCCTCCTCCTTTAATGATGAAAGCCACCCCTGGTAGCCAGTCCAGTGTCTTTCACGAACAGCAATGGCTTTTTGTTGTTGTTCTCCTCTCCTCTTCCTCCCTCTGTCTGGTGTCTTTGTCTCTCAGGTGCAGCAGTCACGGTCGAGGTTACTCTGAGAGGAGATGAGAGAGGGGTAGGGCGTCATCTTATCGATGTTGACGTACGTAGTGTTAAGGAGGATGTAGTGCTCGCCGCTGAAGCTGGAGAAGATGGTGGTGATGCGGGACATGAGCTCTGAGAAGGTGGGCCGGCGCTCGGGTTTGGGGTGCCAGCATTCGATCATGACATTATATCTACAAAAAAAAAAAAAAACATAAGGAAATCCTAAATTCATAAATTGTTACTTTCTAAAATTAAATAAAGCCCTACCCTGCATTAATTTAAACAGAATATTATTTTAATTTAAAAGGTGCATTTAAAGATTATTTAGTTTTTTTCCCACTATTTTATTTAACTAATATTTTAAACATGAATGAAATAGTTTTTAAAAGTCTTTATTTGATTTTTATATATATATTTTTACAGTTACATTTATTTATTTTTTTATGAAATAAATAGAACATTGTTCAAAAGTCTTAAGATTTTTTTTAACATATTTTTGAAAGTCTTTAGGTTCACCAAGGCTGCATTTATTTGAACAAAAAGAGTAAAAACAGTAGTACTGTGAAATATTATTACAATTTAAAGTACCTGTTTTTTTATTTAATATATTTTTTGAACATAAAAAGTACTATTTAAAAGGACTGTTCACATATTTTGAAATGTAATTTATTTCTGTGATGCAAATCTGATTTTTCATCAGTCTTATGAGTTTAAATTAAATTAAATAAATAATGTCTCGTGATCCTTCAGAAATCATTCTAATATGCGGATTTGCTACTCAAGAATCATTTCTTATTATTATTAAGAGTTGAAAACAGTTGTGCCGCTTCATATTTTTGGAAAATGTACTTTTTCAACATTATTAGTGTAGTTTTAAATATTTCTATTTATTTGTTTTGTTTTGAGCTAAGAATCACAAGTGTCCTACTTCTCTGTTTTCCATCCCAGCTGCTGATGCTGTGCTTTGGCAGACAGTGTTGCCTTGAAATTTATAACCTTCGGTGCAAACTTTCATCTAATTTCAGAATGACTCTCCATTGTTTGTCCTGCAATAGTCTGCTGAGCAGAGGCACAGAGACCTGGGAGGACTGGCTCTTTGTGCCATCCAAGAGGGAAGGGAGTGATGACCCACATATCTCTATTCAGAGCCATGGCTGGATATTAGAAGGCAGCGTGTGAAGAATGTTTGGAGGTTGACTCATATCATACAGGCAGGGTGGGGGGTCGATGTGTGCCGAGCTCAGGTAGTCATGCAGAGCTGAACTGGACAGGAGTTTTGATGAACTACTACTGCTTGACTGAATCTGCGGGTGGTTAACAATGGCTCTCTGTTTCGCACTCGGTTGACACACTCCCCCCTCAGAGTGCCGTACAGTGGTCATAATTAAAGACCAAGTGTGTGTCATGTGGGTGTGTGTGTGCACTTACAGTGCATCTGGGCAGAACTCCGGCTGTAATAGTCTTCGTCCTTGCAAGAGGAAGATAGTGATGTCGAAGGAGTTCACATCGGAGTAAGGCGGGGCGCCCCGGGTCATGAGTTCCCATAGCAATACGCCAAAAGACCACTGCGTGAAGATCAAATTCAAAACAATGAGTAATGAGGACAGCAAGTGAACTTTGTGTGGCTCCAACACTGTCATTTGTTGGAGGCCAACAAAAAGGTAGCTCATAAATCCATTTAAGGCAACAGTCAGGTCAGTATTTGGGAAATGTTGAGAAAATATTTTCCCAGAAGTGGCCACGTGTATTCATCCATTTCATTTGAAATTCAGGTAGGTTACAAAACAGGACATGAGTCATGATTCACCTTGAGCCTGACATGTGTGTGCAAGCACAAGTCAGTGTGATACAGAAAGGTTCTGCACAAATCTGGTCAAAGCCACCCAGAGACCACAAGTTTTAAGACTGGATAGCTTTTAAAATATTGCCATTACACTAAAAAATCATAGTAAAACTTCATTGTACTGCAGTAAGCTACCTACATAGTCAGAATTTTGGGGGATCATGTGTGCACTGTGATTTGAACTTTATAATGCCTATTATAATTTATAATTAGTTTAAACTATTTATAATGCCCCAAAATGTTCCATTTGGTAATTTAAACATCTAACTTTTGAAACATAATGTAATCCTCTTAATTATAAGCTGTGAAAACTGATCTTTGCAATTTATGTTAAGGATGCCATTATAAACTGAGACTGTTATTGAGTTACTCACCACATCAGATTTGGTGGTGAACTTGTGTGTCTGCAGGCTTTCTAATGCCATCCATTTGACAGGGAGCTTGACCCCGTTCTTATTGTGTATGCTGTAGTATTCTTTATCATAGATGTCTCTGGCCAGGCCAAAATCAGCCACCTTTACCGTGTAGCTCTCATCCAGCCTGAGAGGGATGTTATAAACATATTAGGTTAAAAAGTCATTAATTTAAGAATACAAGCACACTAATGAATGTCACATGCTCCTAAAAACATTAAATTACATTCTGCACAATCCTGTATATACTGTACGATACTTCAAAACACTGTTGGGTAATTTGTTACAAAACTCACATGCAGTTTCTGGCTGCGAGGTCTCTGTGTACAAACTTCTTGCTGGCAAGATATTCCATTCCTTTAGCAACCTGCAGTCCGAAACCCATCAGGTCCTTCACTGTGGGGTTCTGTGGGAATGAAAACAAGCACTCCATTTAAAAAACAAATACATTAAAAAGCACTTCACCAGAAGGCACTGTCACCTGTTTGATTTCATTGTTATCATCTTTATTATGTATTTAATAGCCATGAAGCTCCAGTCTGACACTGAAGTTGTGCTGAAAGACATTTAGATGCTACCACCACATACATGAGTTTCATCTCTGATGAAGTTACGCAGATCACCGTGCTTCATATATGGCAACACGACGAGAGGCGAGCCCTCGCTGGGCAGGCAGATTCCCAGCAGAGAGAGCACATTGGGATGGCTGAAATCTTTCATGATGATGCCCTCCTTCAGAAATTGGGACACCTCCTCTATATCGGTAATTCCTGCCACATAAATGCACAAAAACAGTCTAAGAAGTTCAAAGATTACCACCATGGTGTTTGGTATCACCCCCAGCCTAGATTTACACATGCAAAATGACTCTTTTACAATCTATCCTGCTATACATTTTCTGAGTTAGCAATAAATCTGCCAAATTGTCAGTGAACCATTCACCAAGACATATAAATTATCCCCAACACTATCAAGTGTTTTATCACACACGGTCTGATATTTCACCCATGAGGTTTCTGAACGGAGACTAGATCTGCGGTGACATGACCGCACCGTTGCCAGCGGAGTTCTGAGGTTCTGTTGGTCCTGCCATTTTAGCTGCACCTCCCTTAAACTTGTTGGTGGAGCTTTCACATTTTCACATTAAACCGATGTTTAATCTTTCACTAAGTGAAAAGGAGGCTTATGGGTACACAAAAAAGAAAAGGCCTGTGTGTACATGTCTTACAGTAGAGTGATCCTGAGTGATGAGGCATCCCATGTTACACTGACTGACCAAAACCGATCTTGGGACAGCCTTAAAGTAGTCAATAAATTCTTCATTATTTATTGACAACAATTTTATGATTCTTTGTTGTGATTAATATACGAATGCACCAGGTTTATTGTAGTTAACTAAAACCACAAAAACAAATGAATGAAGTAAATGTTAAATGAAATAAAGGTGTTTTTAGAAAATGGAAAATATAAAAACTAATTTAAAATATTCATAAAAACAAAAATATGACCCTAATCTATAAGTGGAATACTTATGCAGACTAGAGGGGATCCTAAATGTATTTTAACATCTTTTCTGTAGGATTTAATAGTTTCAATGATTTTAGGCAGTTAGGGCCAATCAACAGCACGTTATAGTGGTTTTTCCATGTATAAGGGATGTTAGGCACAATAGAATGCCCAAAACCCTCATGAATATGGTTGAATGTGGCTCATCCAGTCAAATTTTAGAGCTTGCAACTGTACTACCTTAACACTCATGTAGTCAAACTCACGGTTTAAGGACTTGATGGCGCAGTGCTGCTTCTGGCCATCTGGTTCAAGCAGGGTTCCATGGAACACGCAGCCAAAGTGCCCTGGTGCACACAAAGACAGGAAAAGATGCAGAGATTATTAGCACATCAATCTATCAATGCACTTTATGCCAGAGCGAAGTGTGGGCATAGCAGGTGCATATCACATCAAGTCCAAAAGCAAGAACAATAGAGTGTGAATATATTGTGGTTGGACTTGATCTGTTGCTCTCAAACTTTCTCTATCGGAGTCTACTAGTCTCACACAATATAATTTTTTTCACAAGAAGTGACATATGAATTTCAGTTCAGTTGAGTACCATTTTTCACAACATTTCCTTTTTTAATCTTATTTTTTTGCACCTTTTATTGATAAAGGGCAAGAGAGGACATGAACATGCAGAATAAGATCTGGAAATGTTGCATGCTGGTTATACATTACCATTCAAATGTTATTAAATTGATCAAAGACAGTAAACACATTTATAATAGCTTTTTTTTTTTTACTTTCCATTCATCAAAGAACCCTGAAAAATGTATCAAAGAATTATTTTCAGCATTAATAATACATTATTTCTGATCAGCAATTCAGCATACTACAATGATTTCTGAAGTGTAAAATGTAGTATTTTTTTTACAATATTGCTGCATGCATTTTTTATAAAATAAATGCAGCCCTAGTAAGCATAAGAGACTTCTTTCAAAAACATTTATTTTGAAACGGTAGTGTACATTATTATGGAAACTGTTATAGTTTTATTGACCACCATTCAAAAATCCAAAATCGAATTAATTAGAAAAGAATTACAACTATTCTTTCCAATCTGCACGATCTGAGGTACAGTATAATTCATGTCTGTAGCACAAATATTGTGCCACGAGTTGCACAGCAAGGTTTAATAACTAGTTATTTACTCAATCTCTCACCCCAAGTATGAGCTATAATAATAGTGAGACTGTGCAAAAAAGACATAAAATAATAAATGTGAGAATACTGTGAAATATGAGCTCAAACAGGGTGTCTGGAGTACAGTGTGGTGTATCACTGAAAGATTAACCAATTACAAGTGTCTGGGCAGGATATTCTAATGAGGGCATGGAGAAAACAGGGCAAGAGAGAGTCGGGGTGTTGTGTTGAAATAATAGAGCGTGGACTGCTGTAATCTCTCTCCAGCTCTGCTATCACGTCTTCCCAGATGGCAGCAGAGTCAGATTACTGACACAGAGCCCTGAGACGGCGCAACAATGAGCCTGGAATTTAACACGGGAACAAATCACCACACATGCCATCCCGAGCACCCCAACATACTCACACACATGCACAACCTCTTCCTCTCACTCTATAAATCGCTTTGCATAACATGCACAAACAAAGGCACACACACAGATACATAGGGTTTAGTTTTCCCAGAGGGGTGATGGGTTTTAGAAGTATTGTGCAGGGGTTTGGGGAGGACTGGAGAATGGTTTTCACCTGAGCCGCACAGTGAACCTGATACACACGTTAACACCCCCTCTTCTGTAGTACAATGAGAAGACAGGCAATTTAACGTTCAAATGACCAACCTGGCGGCCTGATTGTCACCATTTAACCTGTTCACTTTAACCACGTCTGAAACTGATTCCTTCTCCTAAATCCCTCATTTGAGATATTGGATTTCTTGTAATGCAGCTTTTTGGCAAATCGTTATTGCCATATATGTTTGCAAGATACAGTAGAGTTTGCAAGATATTTTGGGTCAATGACAAATAAGAGTGCCCAAGATAAAGGGAAAAACAGGTAAAAACATTATTTGGAGACAGCCATCATTTCTTTAGTCTCAGCCTCAGACATCACGGCCACAGACCATTGGCTAAACGTCTGATGCATATGGGACACAAAAGTGGAAACACTTCAGGAGTGTCGAAATCGTCATTAGATTGGTTGAATTCTACAGGATTTCCGCGAGACGTATGTGTCTCCCCCTCACGAAAGAAGAAAGATGTCAGGTTTACAACTGTGACGATGCGCGCTTATCTGGATCAACTGAACGCTGGATTTTCAAAAGTATGTGAAATATTTAAAGTTCACGGCATAGATTCTTTGAAATATGTCTGAGAGTTTTACACACCAGTCTGTTATTGTGGCGACATTTTTACGCCTTGATACGTGATGATGAACGAAATGAACTGTGATTTATTGTTTGACATGTCAGTCAAATAGCCTCATGGGCGGGCATTGGCCAATGAAAGCTGCCATAAATTTTAGACCTTCAGTCTGAAGGTTTATCTACGCAAGTTTATGCTTTTTCTATTTCTGCATGTTGGTCATACCCGAGCGGTAACCTCCCGCTCTCTCTCGTGAAGCCAATACGGAAGTGACTAAAACTGCAATTCATCGCCTGGCCGCTTGAGGCAGGCTTCAAAAGGGAGTCAATCCCATAGACCCCCATGTTAAAATGCCGAAATTTACAGCAGAAAAAACATGTTTACAGCCTGGTTAAAAAAATGATTTTGGTCTATATAGCTAATTTTGCTCTTCATGACAACTGTGAGGGGGGTGAAATTTTTTATAACTCATCCGTTTAAATTATATTAAGCCTTGCATAATTAAGTTCTGCATAATTAAGGGTGTGGTCACTAGAGTGACAGGTGCATTGCCGCTGCTGACACCGGTGTCGCGCTAGGTGGGCGTGGCTTCAGCAACCAGCTTTGCCTGTTTTTGATTACCCCAGAGTGACGTGCGGTGACGTGCTGCCAAGATGGCGACGGCCAGCTCTGCCCACTATTGGTTTCAAAAACTCTCTTCGGAAACCTATGGATGACGTCACGGACACTACGTCCATGATTTTATACTGTCTATGGTCATACCTCATGACAAAACTGCTTAACTGCTTTTCCCCTAAGAAATCATAATAAAGAATTATGCCGAACTACTCAATGAGGTATTAATTAAAAATATATTTAATTATTAGAGCAAAGATATGCAAGTGCTATAACAAGTCTCAGTTAAGTTAACGCAGTACATGTAGCAAGGTCTTTTGTTGTTGTTGTTTTAATTTATATAATAAATAAAAATAAAACATAGAATATAAAAAATAGAGCAAACTTTTTTTTGTGTTAATATGTAGTCAAAGTCAATTTAAATATGATTTATATATATATATATATAAAATAATTTGAAATACCTAAGCTTGTGCAATGGTAATAGTGGTGCTTGCCAAGATACCCATAAATCTTTATTTAGGTAAAAGTACACCACTGTTCAACAGTTTGAGGTGAAATTTTGTTTTTTCTTCTTCATTTTTTTTTTTTGGAGAGAAATAAATCAATCCTTTTATTTAACATCAATTTATATAAGAAACGTTTCTTGAGTAGCAAATCATCACATTAGAATGATTTCTGAAGGATCATTTGACATTGAAGACTGGAGTAATGGTCCATCAAATTAATAAATAACACTTTAAAATATTGTGTGATATAATTGCAATTTAAAATCCTCATCTGTAAGTCGCTTTGGATAAAAGTGTCTGCTAAATGAATACATGTAAATGTAAATGTAAAATAAGCATTTCCATTTTTATACAATACTGTATTTCTGTATTTTTGGTTTAAAAAATACAGCCTTGGTAAGCATAAGGGACAAAATTTTTAATGACTTGAGCAGTACCGTATTTTTATCAAACATACAGTACATGTCATCATTTTAACACAGATATTTTGTGTTTCCTCACCTCTCCCAATGATCTCATTTACATGTAAGAGCAGATCTTCCCGGGAGATGACCACGTGTTGCACTTCCTTCAGCAGCTCAGGCTGGAGGCTGCTCAGATCTATGGGTGCATTAGAAGGCAACAGTGGAGATGCCAGGTCCCCTTCTATCGGCCCGAGCATAGGGGACAGATCCACATGGGCATGGGCATGGGCATGGGCATGGGCGTAGAGATGAGGCCGGCAGGACTCGGCCTGCGACAGAGGCAAGTTTTGGTCTGCAAAGCAATGGGGTCGAGAGGTCAAAAGTCAATGACTTGTTCTCTGAGGCCTGGGGTCACCTGAACAAAGCAGGGAAAGTCTGGGAGGCAGAGTCATTACACCAACTACAAAGAACTGAGGAAATTCTAAACCCAGCTCTACAGATGAGAGGGTATTTTTTTCATCTTTTCAGAAATGTCTTTATAGAGAGAGAGAGAGGAGGGTAGGGTCAGAAAGTGTATGTGTTTGGAGAAATGAAAAACAAAGTTGCCTGTCAGCAATGATCTAAGACCAGTCTTCCCAATCCAGAGCAGTAAAGAGAAAAACAGTAAAGCTGGTCTGAGATCAGCAGAGAAGGCAAACCTCCCCCAGGGTGTGTTTTGAGCGAGAAGCAGCGAAGCGTGAGAACATACCCTCAAGCAAAGTGGTTCTATAGTCCACCGACTCGTGAGAGACCATTTCATTAGTCGGACTGACACTCCTCGCGTTTGCCAACATGTCCAAGTGCGGAATGTGAGCCCGGCCGTCATACCAAACCATAGCCTTAGCTAAATCTACAACCAGAGAGAGACAGAGGTGAGAGAGAGAGACCAAGGACAGGTGAGAGAAAAAAAGGGACAGATCGCTCCACCATGGACTTCAGCAGAGTCAACTCCTACAAAAAACCCAGAAACAGCTCTCTTTCTTTATCTTTTGCTCTCATTCCATTTAAATTCATTTCAAATAACCATCACCAAGTCTCTGGTAATGAGAGCAGCTGGAATCCCTACAGACCTCTGAACATAAAGAAAGCTATGCTATTACTGCAAAAAATATTTTTCCTAATCTGTATTTTTTTTTGTCCAGTTGTTGTCTACATCTCTCATAAAAATATCTAAACATCCTTAAAGCATAAAACATTTAAAACCGTATAAAAAAAGTCTAAGAGAATATCTAAGTTTAAATTACAAATCAGTTCTTATAAGATGTTCTAAGCATAAGCCTCAATAGTTTTTGTTAGATTTATGCAGATTATTTTTGTAAAACTGATTTGAATCAAAGTTTTCCAGTTTGGATTTTTAAAAAAATGTAAATTCTCTTTAGTTATACAAATGATGTGGAACATATGTGTGCAAAAGGTTGCAATTTTAACTTGAAAAGATTACTGCTATTAGCCTATATCAAACACACATACATTAAAGGCAGCACTTGAATATGAAATCGCAAAGACACATACCATCAGTATGCTTCTTCCTTTTGATCCAAACAAAGACTGAGATCAGGAGGAGTAGAAAGATGGACACACACACTCCTCCTGTGATCAGTATCCTGTAGTCCTGGTCTTTAGCTAATAGCACACGACCTAGGATCACAGATGATGTGGCCTGCTTCCACTACAATGGATACACAAATTACTGAATGTTATTTCCAGTAAAAGTCAATGACCAGATAGATATCAGCATCTAATTTTGCTATTATATAATATATATTTTTTCAATTTTAATAATAATTTTTGCAGCATATTAAGCATAACAAAGATAAATATTTTAAAGAATGCATAAATTATACAAAATAATTATTTTTAAGGGGTCTTCTAGTAGATGTCTTTTAGCATCTGTCTGATTAATTGGCAAAAGTTTTATCTGGATATTAGAAGAAAATATTATCACAGATAAAGACAAGCACACATATGCACAACTACAACCAGGGAATCTCCATGCCATCACATCTGGGGCAGATTTGCTTTGGATTTCAAATGTGGCGAAGTGTTTACATTTGAACCTCCAACATCACAACAATCCATAAAGAAACATCCTCAGGGAGCGTTTACGTTCTGAGAGATGGCTTCACTGGTCATAAAGCAGCATGGCAAAATGAAACACACACATCCGCTGCAGGCAGGAGGGGAAATTGGATCAGAGATAGAGCCTCTCTAATGTAGCGCAGTATTATTGAGTTTGGGCAGAGATGAGTTTTACTGCATCGTTTTGTGATGCGGTCAGATTAGCGCATCGTGTCACACGCACCCTGTCCGTCTCTCCCCGACAGATAAGCACTTTCTGCTAAGGCCAACATTTACTTGATCTTTGCAGCAATCATATCAGACTGTCTGGGGCCAGAATGGGGGGTAGAAACGTTTTTTAATGTTCTTGTTGAGCTAATAGTGACAAGAAAGGAAATACTAGGAAGGCATCTTATCAGGTGGAGTCTGATATATAAAAATTACAATATGAACGCCTTTGAGGAAATTAAACTAATCGTCATTTCCAAAAGAGATATGCCTTCAGGAGCAAATCTGGAAACTATCATGATTTGGCAACCAAGAGGCCTTTTCTAAGATCAGAAATAGCTTATGTTTGGTACTTTGAGAGTCTGCTGGAACAAGCAGGGCAGAGCTGGCTGGCTGACGAGTGGCTCTTATGGAGGCCGGTCTGGACTGGAGTGGTCTGAAGTGGAGGAGAGAATGAAAGAGTCTTGTACCTCCACCTCCAGCTCTTTGGCGGCAGACTGGAGCTCCATGGGTACGGTGCATTCGAGTGTGTTGCCCACCAAAGTGACGCTCTCACAGGTCCGGTTCGAAACTCTCAGCACCTCGCCATTTTTCACCGCCTCCTGATTCACAGGGGGGACCTTCAGGAGGAAATGAGAGAAACAGAAAGGTTAGATGAAAGAAAAAAAACTTGACTTAGTTTAAATTGGCCCATGACTGAGTGTGTATATGGGGCATATAGATGCAGCGTCTACCCCTCAAAACCAGCCAGCTCTGGTGTATGGAGCAGAGCAGAAGGCAATAAAAACAGTGATCACATTCCTCACATGACAGCCTGGGCTTTACAGATTGGACACACTCCACTCCTGCACCTGTTACCATACAGCACCGGCCAGCCTGAGATCTGATGCGAACAGACGCACATACACTTCCAGGCAAACACTTAAGACCCAGCTCCCCGAGGAGATCACAGCCATTCACAAAAAGCAAATGATCACTACTTAAAAATGTGGGGTTTGTTTTAGATAATCAGCAACCACCAGAATTGTAATATATAAAGTGGGCATGACACATTAAGGCACGTTTGAAAAGCAATGATAATCTCCAGTTTCTTTTTTTGCAATTAGTCAGACCATAAGTAAACCTGAAATGTGAAAGTCACACCAACTTTCACTTCAGTTCTTATGCAAAAAAATTATATATTAATTACACATAAAAATATTTTAATATATAAATTCAAATATAATATTTTTTTTTACAAATGACCACATAAAGGGCAAACTTCCAGGCAAACTCCCCACAGGCACCAGTAACAATCTCTGACATTTTGATACACCCCTTGAGCATCAGCAGTGCTGCCAAGTGCAATTTTATTTCCCTAAAGAAGGCCTCAAGTATCAAGCTGCAAAATCTAAACAAACAGACTGCATGGGAATGAAAATACATTATCTAAGTGATAGGACAGTTTGTGACAATTAAGCTAAACTGAGCCTGCTGTTGTGCCCATTATTGAATATATAGTGGCTTTAAATGAGACTGAGCTGTACACAATGCTTAGTGTGTCTGTTTGTGAGTATCTGGGTCCCGAGAGGGGTATGGAGCGATTTGATGCTGAGGTCTCGCATGGGAAGAAAAAGTAGAACCTCACGCGACCCCTCTCACCCCTCCCCTTCACAACAGCTGCGTCTGACTATTGAGTGGCGGTTTCAGGGAAACAAAGTCTACTCTTATATTTCATTGTTAAAAATGCAGTTTTTTTTTCTCACCAGCCTACCCTCACCAGGGCAAAGGATCTCACCATCAATGTGTCAGAGGCTATAACCTTCAGAGGACAAGAACAATGTGAAAGATGGAGGTGCACGATGGGAAAGAAATGTTACTTCCTGTTTTGTTTCAGTATTGTTTCCTTCCAACTCAAAGAGCAATGTGATTCACTCTGTGTATGCATGTTTGTCTGAGATCAAGTACTTCCCTTCGGAGCATCAGTCTCACCTTAATCTCCAGAATGCTCTTCTTGTCTCTCAGTGTGACTGTAGGCTGCTGAAACTTCTCGAAGTTGGGGTCTTCAACATATAGTAGGTCATACTGATCGGTGGAGAAACCGTCTAACACAAAGCTCATTTTTGTGGCAACTGGAGGCTGAACACTGAGGTCTTTCAGGGAGGGTGTGATACAAAGGATATTTTGCTTATCCTCATCATGACTGCAGGTCTAGGCACAGAAAAGACAAAAACAAATATTAGCCATCTCTCTCATTACAAATGTGCCAAGTCAGTGCTTAGGCATGTTAGATTCTTTTGTATGGCCAAATCAGTATATTTTGTTTGTTTAGGAGTAAAGCATATTCATATGTAAGATTTAGTGTTTAACCATGGGCCAAGTTTCAGGTTATTATATGATTACATGATTACATGACTGAGCATACTTAAGATCAGATTTCAGAGGCTTTCTAGAAAACATCCAGCAAATGTTAAACATTTACATTACAGTCACATTTATGCATTTGGAAAATGCTAATATGTTGTATACGTGTATTCTGTGTTTTAGCGAATGGATCTCTGCCAAAGTATGCAGTTGCAAAATTTTAATTCTGAAAATATTAAATTATATAGACCCCAAACGGTGTATATGGTGTATATGATCTTTTCAAACCAAATGTGAGATCCATCATTTTGAATAGCACACATCAGAATCTTTAAGGCCAGTGGACAATGAACCTTTGTGATACATGAGTTACAACTCGAAGACTTCACATGCCAGCTGTGGCTCCAGCCCTGCCAGGTCTTGCCACACAGCATTTTCATTCCACATTATAACACCACAACTACCCATTTGACAGCATGCCTGTCATTTACACCACACAGCTGTTTAATTAGCTGTCCTCAAGTGTACTTTTACTTGATAAAGCATAACCCTATTGCAAGAGACATATTCAAATTGCTCAATGTCATTATTTATGAACATAAGGCATCTGAGTCGCTCTGCTCCAAGTCTTCTATCCAGCAAACCTGGGTCTCCCTCTGCACACTTGGCAGGTTAACAACGCTCTAGAGTCTAAAAACAAGGTCATTCTGACTTCACATAAGTGTTGTTTCAGAGTTAAAGGCCGAGTACAGTTTAGGTCACAGTAAATATTTTCAATCTCATAAAGCCATAGATATTTTATATTGCCAAAAAGGAAATAAAGGCCATGACCTGGGAGCTCGCATAAAAATCAGGTTCTCTGAAACAAATTTAGAGAAAATGTATGAAGATAAATAACTTTTTAACCAAAAACTGACTGCAATTACTCACTGTTCACTATTTATGGCAATATCTTCCCCTCTTCACTCATGACCTGTGTTGCACAATATCCCAGATGGAAAACAAAAATACAACTCCTAAGAATCCTCACTGTGGAGAGCAAACTATGAAAAAGTCAATGCACATATACAAAACACATCTTGTATATTTGACTAGCAACTCTTTGCATATTTAGAGATCTGAAGACTCTGCAAAGACTCTACTTGTAAAGCAGTTTGGATTGGTGTGCTCCTCGACAAACACGTCTAATTGTTTAGAATGGATCAAGTATCTCAAAAGGCTTAAGGGGGGTTGGATAACAGCTGCTAAAGAAATGATGGGAGACACTGAAAACGTTTCAAATCTGTGTTTAGGGAACATATATTCTAGCTAGGAAATAAAGTGGTGTTTTTTTTTGGATTGGATTTGGATTATAAACTCTCTTATAGGTGTTTTAGCTCTGACATAACTGTCTTTGGTGGTTCCTTTCAATGTAAACTTTTAAAGGGGATAAAGATAAGTAAGGAACAGGTACTTTGAGGACATTGGATATTGGGAGGCAAAATGGAGTAAGGTGTCAGTAAGAAACTTAGATGAGAAAAACTGATTTTGGTTTGCACTGAGCAGGATCTTGCATGAAAGGCCCCCCGATGAATGCCTAACACAGGTGTATATGTTGCTAGAAACCCCACTGTGGTGTCTGAAGTATGTTAAGAGTCCTGTTAACACCCCTTACTTCCCATAAGCATGTCTAGGACAAAGTAAAACTTGAACATGACCCTTGGTTAGAAACATCTAGAAATCTTGGCCAAGAAGATGCCATAGCCCTAAACAAATAAAACCTCTCTCAGGGATCACTCCTGATTGTGGACAGTGCCAATCACCAACGACAAGCTTCAGCCTGTAAAAATGCTTTTCATGTTGGTGGGAGAGGTGAGAATGGCTGATCCCCAGATTTATCTGAGATCTCAGATGCAGATATTCAAGAACGCTCTTGAGATTTCATCAATTTTTCCTGAGCCACCACAATTTGCCTTGGTTCTTAATGCTCCTTCATTTGGCCCGCAGAGTTTGATTGCAAAATGAATTTCAAATGCAACTGATGGAAGGATTCACAGTGCTTTTGAAAAATTGAGATCAGTGTCCGTTTTCTTTAGTTTCAGGCCTGTCAGCAGCTAGACGGTGAATGCAGCCCACAAGAAACCTGAGCTACTGACCAGCTGTAGTCAGTGTTACTGAGAAAAAAGCTGACAAAAGACAGGAAGTATTCCTCCATGATGCTCCCCAATAAAAGTGAGAGGGGAAAAACAATAAACATCTTGTGCTTTACAAATTAGGACAAAACTATTGTCCCAACTACCACTGTTTATAAAGTAGAATTTACAGGCTGACAGCTGCGGGACCACCTTAAATCATTTGAAAGGATAGCTAATTTTGTGTTCTGGATGCCTTATTAAGAACAAAAAGCAGAAATATTTATCTTTCAAAAGCTCAAAATTATTGACAAACTCAATGTGCATTGTTTAAAATGGCACTGCCCACTTGGTATTAAAGGAATAGTTAACCTTCAGTTGCTGATCCTCCTCACTGACTTCCACAGTATGGAAAAAATTGAATGGGGACCAGCAACTGAAGGTGAACTATGCATTTAATTTAATTTATACAATTTAGCAGACGCTTTAACCAAAAGCGACTTACAGTGCATTCAGACTAAAAAATTTTACCTAACATGTGTTCCCTGGGAATCGAACCCACTAAAGTGCACTGCAAACACGCTGCAAACTTGAGCCACATGAACACTATACCACAGGAACTATCCCTTCAAGTAAAGTATCTTTGATTTGAGATAAATCTGTGAGATATTTACTGTATGTACTCTGATGTTTGAGGAGGAAAACTGTGAGAGTTACTGGAAATGAAGAGACACAATCAAAATTAAGATGTGCGTAAGCACAAACCCATTTTTGGACTATGACGGGACTTGTATTCTAAAGATTAGATAACATTGTTTGCATGCACTGTACCACTGCATGTCCACACTCCACCCCCACATAAATCAGATAAGGGCAAAACTGTGTGTAAATGAGTATTTGTCTGGTCCCATTGAGACAGGAGCAGTTCAAGTCGACCACAGCTCTCAGGAGATGAGGTGTGGAAGTGTTTCCAAATGGATGAAGAAACTTGGATAGACAAAAAAATGGAAACATCACAATCTAAAAACTCCAGAAATGTTGCCAAATAGATGAAGAAATTTCTTCAAAATTGAGACGCATATATAAAACAAATGAATAAAAATTGCATTTAATTTAGATTATTTAAAAGTTTTAATGTGAATGAAGAAACTCCGATAGATGAAAAATAACACATAGTGTAAATATAAAATAAATGACATTTAAAATCTCTGCAAATTACAGACATTTTTTGAAGTGTTTCCAAATGGATGAAGAAACTTCAATAAACAAAAACCAGCAAAAAAAAGTTATTTTACTTAGTTTTAGTTTTTTGTAGAGTTTTTAGAATTGAAAATATAATTGTCAATCATATTGAGGACATTGTGTGTGATTTTTCCATTTCCTCTTCACAACTGCAATTCTGAAACATTGCTTCCTTTATTTCTCATATCTGCTTTTGTGTTTAGTGGGTTAATGTTAATAGCATGCCTGTGACATGGTGGGGGGTATTTGATGTCTAGACACTCTGTGTGGGCCATCTAGACTCACCACTTGGAAGAGTTTGCCCTCTGTGGCAACAGTGAGAACCATCTGAGGTTGAAGGGCTGAGTGGAGGTAGACACCATTCACTGTCACTGTGCTTCCTCCACTGTGGACACACATGCAAAAAGCACAAAATTGTTACCTCTTCCATTTTAACCCCTACATGTAGCTAAATGTTGGCTGCAGGGCTGACCTGATAAAGGAATGCTTGGGCTGGATGCTGGAGATGTGTGGGTTCTCGTTGTAGGTGTAGCTGACAGGAGCTTCACGAATCACTCCATCAATGTGCAGCTGTACCTTGTGTTGTGATCGTGATGGCTGAGGTGGTGTCCGACATGTCACCATTGTGACTGAAATACTGCAGAAATGCACAGAAATCACACACACAGAAAATGTTTAAATAGTCATATATGAGTGACAGTGGTGATTGGCTCGAGAGATTTGTTCACTTTTTTTACTTCCATTTATTGGAAAAATGAGGCTTAAACATTTTCAGAATTTTAGTAGATTTGTAAAGAAAAAAAAATTACGTGTATTTTATTTAAAACTTCAAATTAAATGTTTTTTAAATGGATGAATGAACTTGTATAGATGGAAGAAATGTAATACAGTACATATAATTAATATATATTTTAAATTAATTCATTGTAAAACAACAAGTTAAAGAAGAAAAAATATATAACAGAAAAACCGTTGAAGTGGATGGAGAAAGATGGACGGATGAAAACTGAGACAGCAAACAAGCACACACACACACACACACACACACACACACACACACACACACACACACACACACACACACACACACACACACACACACACACACATATTATATTATATCTATAAAAATGTAAATGAAATTCATTGAAAAGGAAAGAAAATTGAAGAGTTTCTAAGTCAATTAAGAAATTTGGAAGAAACTCTTAATAGATTTGTAGACATACAAACCTCTGCAGCACACAGGTAGCATTGCCCATGGTAACCAGTTGCATGTTTCCACTATCCAGGAATGAACCCATGATAGTGAGCATTGTTCCGCCAGACTTAGGTCCAAACTCTGGAAAGATCTCTGTGATAACTGGGTTCTTAAAAAGATAAAACAATGTGTTAGTAAATGAAGTAAAACAGTAATCCATGTTAAATCTTTGCCAGAAATTCAATGCATCATATTTGTATGGATTTTTTTGTTTTTTGTTTTTTTTGCATCATGCCTACGCAGCCCCAACCAGAGTTGAAATCTCATTGGTCCAATATCCTGCTACAAAGTCCACATATCTATATAGTACATATTAAACAAACTTGCTATTTGGTTGATATTTTGTGACTATATGGCAACATTTAGCTTACAGTACAGATAGAAAATGCACTTGGCGGCTAGTTAGGACACCATGTAACTCTAACCCAACTCCAATAACATCATTGGGTCCTTGTGCTCTATGAAAACCACAATACTGGAAGAAAGTCAAAAATACATTACTTGATTGTGTGTTGAAACACTTATACTGTGATTTGTGAGGATTCTTACCACAAATGATAAACCGTCTTTCTGGGCCTGTTCCTTGCCACTGCGCACCCTAACCACAGAGTCAGCACTGGATGTGTTCACATGATCTAGTCCACAGACCAACCTGACATACAAAACAAAGACATAAACATCTCCCGCCACAAGAAAAGCGAACAAGACGTGGTTGTAAACCAGTGGAGTAAGCAGGCTATTAGTCTACGCTAATTTAATGATAACCGTACTATTCGGCAGAAACTACACAGGAGCTATTCTCCGAGGGAATTTCTCCATTCCTCTCACAATAGGAGGGCTGTAGGGTGGTATGTCCGGGGGCACAAAAGCTCATGAGTTTTGGCTCTTAATGGTACGAAAGTTTGACATGGAAGGTTGAGATGCACAATAGTGCACTTTTGCAGACCAAACTAATGTTCTGCAGGGTTGCAACATGAGCACTACATTGAGAATGTGACGTAGCGTGTTTCTGAAGTTGTGTTTACATGGAGTGCAAGTGTCTTTGCTTACATTCAAGTACAAGGTTTATCTACTTCTATATTAACTTACCGATTATTGCTACTGTCTTTCCTTTCCAATTTACACTTTGTTCCAGCAACCACCACATCAATAAGCTTGGTATCAAAGCGATCTTTCTTACTGAAACCAAAGTTTTTGCCACAGATTGTGAAGTTGGTGTGGCCTCCGAGTGGAGCAGAGGAAGGAGAAATCTAGAAAAAGAAAGATGAAGCTGTGAGGTCAAACTGTCAGTATTTTTCTTTCAGTGTCTAAATCTCCTGCTGTGTTTCTTTATGCCAGGCATTTTCTCTGCTCATAAGGGTTGGTAACCACCAACAATAATTTGTTTAGGTTGTATGGACACTCTGAAGGCAGGGGGTCTTCCAGTAAATGGTGACAGAAAGCAAAAACTGAGAACAAAGTAACCTTCCTGTTCCTTTGTGCTTTAGTCTCTCAATTTAAAATTGCCCTTTAAGCTGAGCCACCAGCTGAGTACCTTAAAAGGTGAAGTGTGTCATTTTTTCAGTGGTAAAATACTTCACATATATCATCTTAACCTGCTCATACAACTGTAAGTAAGCTTTTTGTAGGTTAATAAAAATAATAATAAAACAAAATAAAAATATATATTTATATATTTATATAAATATGCATGTATTTACTTAAGTAAATAAATAAATGTACTTGTTTTAATGAAAGTAAACAAAGAAATAAAATAAATAAGTACATGTATTTATTTACTTATAAAGTACATTAAAAGTGAATAATTTTATTAAGCAAATACGTTCACTTAAGTAAATAAATAAATAATAAATATGTAAATATTAAGTAAATAATGTTACTGGTTTAAAAAAAAAAGTAAGTTTACTTATTTACTTAGAAAATAAAGTAAATAAAGTGAAAATAGTTGTAAAATTAAATACATTTTTATTATTTATTCATAATATGTGTCTAAAATGTAGTTACTGAGTGCCCTGTTTCTGAGATTTTAGTTCTTCATTTATAAGCAGATGGTCTTGCTTTGAACACATGGAGGACAAGGCCTCATTTAGGTTCGGAGTTAATTATTATGTGTTCAGAGCACCATTTATCATAAGCAAAGAGATCTTACACAAATACAAATATAGTTCTGGCTGGTCTGCATCAATGCACGGAATTTGAGAAGGCACAGAAGGGCAAACGAATCCTTTCTGATTTACAATCAATTGACGTCATTAAAAGAAACCAAGAGGTATTTGAAATCCATGGTTATCCCTGAAAATACTGCAAAACAAGCAAAATCAATGAAGGTCAGAGTTTCGTATGTGCTCTCTGTACTTAGAAAGCACTTATTCTATTAGCTATGTGCTATTAGCTGCTTTAAAACCATGGTAATGTTGTTTGTGATGGGCCGGGGTGGTTACCGTCGTGATGAGGAGGGGACAGGAGTCCTGGATCCAATGGGAGGGGGAGCACTGAGGAGCCCTGGTGCAGTGATTGCTGGTCTTGCACCATCCGCAGCCCATGAAGGCTGGAGCCAGAAGACAGGAGCTACAAGTCCACAACTGTTCACATCCAGGGCCTATCAGAGGAACCTTAGAGACCTGAGGAACATTATATTACATTTTAAATTACATTTATTCATTTAGCAGATTATTTTATGCAAAGCAACATGTTGACAACATTTTTCAGAGGAGGTGACTTACTTACTGAGGTCTCTTTGTCTCTCTATTGCAGTCATACCCTGTTTACTATATCAGTTAGCCTTAAATCACAAGTGTGTTTGCCATCTATTCACTGTAGTGTAAGTGATTTTCCTCAATGTTTGACCCCTTTCCCAAAGACATATTTAAGAATGGCCGTGTCGCTCACCTTGTTTCCTGTTACCAACAATAAGGAGCCACCATGACGCTGTGGAGACAGTAGGGCCATCTCGGAGGACACAGGGAGAGTGTCCAAGCGGAAATCCACATGCGGCTCCGTCTTGCCAAAGCGGGAAACCACCACCTGTGGAGGATGCCAGCAAAAATGAATGGCCTTTCACATCAAACGGTAAATGCAGGACCTTAATAGAGAATGAGCATGGTTACAAAAAGACTTCAACAGCATGTTTATCGTTTACTGGAATAAGTCTGCATTCCACATTGGTGATTAAATGCTGCTATTGAATGATTTAAACCTTGTGGTTATGGTGTAAGCTATTTATAAAGAACACAATTTGGATCAGGTCAACAGTAGGTCACATGACATTGGTCTAATTTTTCATAAAGTTTTATTTTTCCATATAAAGGAATCATATTTAAGGACCATTAAGATATAATGCAGTATGACCTTATTTTCATGACAAAAATTTTGAATCAAGAATTTTGTAAGAATCAGATAAAATATAAAATCAAAAAAAAAAAATGGGGGAAATATGACCTGCATAACTGATTCACCAACATAATGCCGACGCCACTTACAAAACCTGAGCTTGACCATTAAGATGTTTGTCAGTGTGACATTATTTACATAAAAATTAAGGGTATTTTGCTCCCAAACAGAGTAATAGAAATCTATATATATATATATATATATATATATATATATATATATATATATATATATATATATATATATATATATATAATAAAATAACTTTTGCTCATGACTTTGGGGTGAAATACCACTTACAAAAATGTGAGATTATACAAGATCATATTCCTGAAAAACAAACATTCTGCATGAGCTGGGGTTTATGCAAACCCATTATTTTTTCCTTCCAGGTTATACAACATTAAATTACAGATCATGTCGGGAACTTTCCTTGGGAAAGAGGAAGCATCAAAGGATATGCAATCCAGAGGCAGTCTTTGTAAGGGGACAGCTTCTGCTTTGCTATGGATACTGTAATAACCAGTGTCTCTGCCTTTCAGGGTAAAAGATGACAGACTGAACTGCGATGACTGTGGTTGACGTCAAGGTGTGGGAACAGACAAAAGTGGAGGCCCGCAGGCAAGTGCAGACGTAAAGACATCTGTCTTTCTGGCATGTTGGGAGGTGTCAGAACAGTAGCTCCATCCACACACCTGGACTAACATTTATCATGCTTACATTGCAATTACAGGCCTCCAAGACAGCCTGCATCTGAATAGTGCTTGTGCTCCATTAGCGATCAGTGGATCACATCATTAATAGCCCTGGGCTTTGAGAATGGGGCATCTGGTTGTGGAGAGTATGTAATTACTGTGGTTATAGTGATTTTAAGATGGTGTGCGTGACATATCTCCATCTCACTCAATATAGTGCACTAATGTGACTCCTTTTGTGGTCTGTTTTAAAAGCTAAAACTTTAGGAACATATCAGATTGGACTGTAAAAATTGACAATGTACTAAGGAGCTATTTCTTTCAGGAGTTATTTCTTTTTTATCCTTCACTGGGGCAATACAATGTAGTCAGAGCAATTGACAACTTTGTTTTATAACATGAATAAAAGCAATTGATTTAGGTGCTGCCATGCCAAAAGCATTTTTTATTTTATAAGCTCTGCAAGTACAGATTTACAGGAACACAAGCTTCCAAAGCCATTGTTGGAGGGAAATTCCTCGTCACATATATCTTTTAATATATATATATATATATATATATATATATATATATATATATATATATATATATATATATATATATATATATATATATATATATATATATATATATATATATATATATATATATATATATATATATATATATATATATGGTATTAGCGCAGGGGATAAGACGAATGCCTGTTGTGTGAGAGACCCAGGTTCGAATCCACTGTGAAACGCCAGTGTGTCCCGGAGCAAGACACTTAACCTCTAGTTGCTCCAGAGGCGTGCGACCTCTGACATATATAGCAATTGTAAGTCGCTTTGGATAAAAGCGTCAGCTAAATGTAAATATATATATCTTTTTTTTTAATACTTATTTTAATATTGTAATAGCAATTACTTTTATATACATAATTTTACAGTTATAATACTATTAATAAATTGTAAATTAATCATAGTCTATAAATATAATCTATATAGTCTCTCTAGTCTTTCTCTCTCTCTCTCTCTCTCTCTCTCTATATATTTATATATACAGTACAGACCAAAAGTTTGGAAACATTATTTTAAATGTTTTTGAAAGAAGTTTCTTCTGCTCATCAAGCCTGTATTTATTTTATCAAAAATACAGAAAAAAATGTAATATTGTGATATATTATTACAATTTAAAATAATTGTTTTTAAATTTATTATACTTTAAATGATCATTTATTTCTGTGATGCAAAGCTGAATTTTTAGGATCATTATCACATGATCCTTTAGAAATCATTCTAATATGATGATTCATTATCAAAGTTGGAAACAGTTCTGCTGCTTAATATTTTTTCAGAACATGTGATACTTTTTTAGGATACTTTGATGAATAAAAAGTAAAAAAAAAAAAAAAAAAAAGAAGCTATGTTTTTACATACACTACTGGTCAGTAATTTGGGGTCAGTCATTTTTTTTTCTTTCTTTTTTTAAATAAAATCAATACTTTTATTCAGCAAGGATGTGTTAAATTGATAAAAAGTGATAGTAAAGAAAATATATTATTAGAATATATATTATTATAATTTTTTTTTTATTTTGAATAAATGCAGTTCTTTTTAACCTTTTATTCATCAAATATATTAGACAGCAGAAGTGTTTCCAACACTCATAATAAATCAGAATGTTAGAATGATTTCTAAATGATCATGTGATAGACTGGATGTTACATGTGACACTGAAGGCTGGAGTAATGATGCTGAAAATTCAGCTTTGCATTGTCACAGTGTCTGGGTTGTGTTCCCTGGGTTTCCACTAGGTGTCCTCCTTTCTCACGGTGTCTGTCTCCTTATCACTTCCTGTTCCCTTATTTGGTCACCTTCCTCCTGTTTAGTAATTGATTGTTCCCCACCTGTCTCCTGTTCCCTCATTATCCTTCTGTGTATTTATACCCGGTCTGTCTGAGTCTGTGTTACGGAGTCCTTGTTTAATGTTGATCGTTATTCATGTCCGTCGCTTCTTGCCTTGCCTTGCCTTGCCTTGCCTTGCCTTGCCTTGCCTTGCCTTGCCTTGCCTTGCCTTGCCTTGCCTTGCCTTGCCTTGCCTAGCCTGGCCTGGCCTTGCCTTGCCTTGCCTTGCCTGGCCTTGCCTTCGTGTCTTGTTTATGTTATGTTTGGATATTCTGGTTGTGACCCTGCCTGGACTGTTTACCCCTTTGGATTACCCTTTAAATAAATGACTTAGCTGCGATTGGTTCCCTCTCCCGTGTTATCTGTAACACCGAACGTGACAGAAGGACTCCGTCACAGTAGGAACCAGCGGTATGTCGTTTTTCCGTTCCCCAGCCAAGATGGCGGAGCGGCGAACCAAGTACCTTCGGTTGACCGCTCTCCGCCAAGAGGGCAATGAAGTGGGTGCCCTGGCTCAGGTGTTCTGGTCCCTGGCCGAGGGCATGGGCTACAACGATGCGGCCCTCAAGGACTATTTCAATGGCGGGCTGGATGATCCAGTGTCTCAGGAGGAGATGGCGCAGTTAGAGACACTGGAATTCTGGGAATTCGTGCGCTACCTGCAGCATCGGCTTCGGTGGGATGCCCCAGCCACTTCTGTCTCTTCCGGCGGGGTGGTCGTCAGCCCAGCACCACTGCCCAGGATGGCAACCAGCCAAGCGCCACAACCCAAGATGGCCGCCAGTTCAGCACCACTGCCCAGGATGGCTACCAGCCAAGCGCCACACCCCAAGATGGCCGCCAGTCCCGCACCACTGCCCAAGATGGCCGCTAGCCCAGCGCCAATGCCCAAATTGGCCACCGGTTCAGCTCCACAGCCCAAGATGGCTGTCAGCCTAGCGTCACAGCACCAGATGGCCGTCAGTCCAGCGCCACAGCACAAGATGGCCGCTAACCCAGCGCCAATGCCCAAATTGGCCACCGGTCCAGCGCCACAGTACAAGATGGCCGCCAGTCCAGCGCCACAACCCCAGATGGCCGCCTGCTTAGCACCACAGTACAAGATGGCCGCCTGTCCAGAGTCATGGCCCAAGATGGCTGCTTGCCCAGCACCGCTGCACAGGATGAGAGTCTTAGCTGACCCTCCGGAGTCGAGTCAGGTTCCAGTTGACCCTCCAGAGTCGAGTCAGGTTCCAGTTGACCCTCCAGAGTCGAGTCAGGTGCCTGTGAACTCTCCAGAGTCGAGTCAGGTGCCTGTGAACTCTCCAGAGTCGAGTCAGGTGCCAGTGAACTCTCCAGAGTCGAGTCAGGTGCCAGTGAACTCTCCAGAGTCGAGTCAGGTGCCAGTGAACTCTGATCCTCCAGAGTCGAGTCAGGTGCCAGTGAACTCTGATCCTCCAGAGTCGAGTCAGGTGCCAGTGAACTCTGATCCTCCAGAGTCGAGTCAGGTGCCAGTGAACTCTGATCCTCCAGAGTCAGGTGCCAGTGAACTCTGATCCTCCAGAGTCAGGGCTAGTCACCGCTGATCCTCCAGAGTCAGGGCTAGTCACCGCTGATCCTCCAGAGTCAGGGCTAGTCACCGCTGATCCTCCAGAGTCAGGGCTAGTCACCGCTGATCCTCCAGAGTCAGGGCTAGTCACCGGTGATCTTCAAGGACTGAGTCAAGTCACCGGTGATCTTCAAGGACTGAGTCAAGTCACCGGTGATCTTCAAGGACTGAGTCAAGTCACCGGTGATCTTCAAGGACTGAGTCACGTCACCGGTGATCTTCAAGGACTGAGTCAAGTCACCTCTGATCTTCATGGACTGAGTCAAGTCACCTCTGATCTTCATGGACTGAGTCAAGTCACCTCTGATCTTCATGAGCAGTGTCGGGCCAGCACTAATCTTCTGGAGTCCAGTAAGGACACCAGGGGATTACCAGAGTTTCGTCGTCCCGTTGGTCCAGCCGCATGGAGGTCTGCTCCGCCTTGGGGGGCTCTGGTCCTGACCACACGGTTGTGGTGGTCTTCTGCTCCGCCCTGGGGGGCTTCCGTCCTGACCACACGGTTGTGGTGGTCTTCTGCTCCGCCCTGGGGGGCTTCCGCCTTGACCACATGGCTGTGGTGGTCTTCTGCTCCGCCCTGGGGGGCGCCACATGATGTCCTTATGGATTTCTGTTTTGTGTTTCTTGGTTTCTGTTATGTTTCTGTCTGTTCCCCTCAGTGAGTCTGGCCCTCCGTCCCTCCCCCTGAGCCTCCACCTGTCCGCCTCCCTCCTGGTCTGTGTCGTGTCTTGTCGTGGAGCGTCTGGGAGCCGCTCCGTAGAGGGGGGTCCTGTCACAGTGCCTGGGTTGTGTTCCCTGGGTTTCCACTAGGTGTCCTCCTTTCTCACGGTGTCTGTCTCCTTATCACTTCCTGTTCCCTTTGGTCAACTTCCACCTGTTTAGTAATTGATTGTTCCCCACCTGTCTCCTGTTCCCTCATTATCCTTCTGTGTATTTATACCCGGTCTGTCTGAGTCTGTGTTACGGAGTCCTTGTTTAATGTTGATCGTTATTCATGTCTGTCGCTTCTTGCCTTGCCTTGCCTTTGTGTCTTGTTTATGTTATGTTTGGATATTCTGGTTGTGACCCTGCCTGGACTGTTTACCCCTTTGGATTACCCTTTAAATAAATGACTTACCTGCAATTGGTTCCCTCTCCCGTGTTATCTGTAACACCGAACGTGACATGCATCACAGGAATAATTTTTTTTTTTTTAAGTATATTCAAATAGAAAACTATTATTTTGTAATAATATTTAAGTTGTAATAATATTTCACAAAATTACAGTTTTTTCTGTATTTTTGATTAAAAAAAGCAGGCTTGATGAGCAGAAGAAACTTCTTTCAAAAACATTAAAAATAGTAATGTTTCCAAACTTTTGGTCTGTACTGTGTATATATATATATATATATATATATATATATATATATATATATATATATATATATATACAGAAATATATATATATATAAAAAAACATTTTTTTTAAATATATTTCTTTTAAAATTTAAATTATCCTGTGTCTTTGTGCTGCACAAATACAATGTGCTACATTCATGATTTCAAAACAAGAGCCCAGAGCTAAAACTTGGCAAGTTTCATGTGGCCCAGAAAGTTTCCAATAGCATTAAGCCATGAAAGGATTTTGAGTCCCAGAAGCGACCAAGCTAAGCCAGGCTTAATTAAGCCGGCAATGGCAGAAAATGGCTACAAATGGACCTGTAATTGAAGGAGCAATGTTACGCACTCTGGGGGAAAATACACACTGGGAAGCCTTAATAACTGTGTGAATTACAGCTCATTGTGTATGTAAGGGAAGTCCTGCTCACAAACACAAGGCAAGGTGTTGAGTTTTTCTCACTGAGAGTGTGGCAGAGCGGGAGCACTTCCTCATACAGAATAAGGACCACTGGGACTGCTACTGCCCTGTGCCCCCCCAACCTTCCCAACCATTTAAAAAGCTTGTGGGGATCGTGAAACTCTCATTCACACAATTACCCACTACTCGCATTCCATATTTTACTCAACTTCATCAGTCATTCTCACAATCGTTTTTTTTTGCATTCTCATTGTCAAGGTCTCTTAAACACTCACCCACTCTCTGTCTTTGTAAAAACTCTCGCTCAAATGGGACAGCTGGACTAGCACTCACCCCTTACCAGGCCTCAACATCCAGACAAAAGAGGTGAGAAAAGTTGAGAGGAAAAATGTTAAAAAAGGAAGAGAGAAAGAGAGGGAACGACAGCTGCAACCATTCCAAGAAAATGCCATGCGAGGACGTGTCATCGCAGCCCAGTGCTTACTATTAACGTACCATTCGGTTTCTCTGCCACGCTTTCATGCAGCTGTCATCATTTCTCTTGCCACTCATTTCTCAAACATCTTCCTGTGGTATTTACAAAATACCATAAGTCTCTATCAAAAACTTTTGTGAGCAAATAGTCCCATTTTTGGTGCTCAGCCTGGACAGATTCAACATTTGGGTCAGTGCCACTCTTGCACAATGAACATGTTGAGAAAACATTGATAGGGAAAGGGATAGGGATTTCACTTTGGGCGCTTTTAGATTGGAGAGCTGGTATAGTGCTACCCAGATGTCAAAAGTGACTCAAATGCAAACAGGAAAAGACTAAATTTCCCAACCTGACACTGGCACCTGTATTTTCCTTCATATGGAGCTGCATATGGACTAGCCACGTACTTACATCCTGTCTATTTACATGCCCAATAAAACTGGGAAATAGTGTTGGCAACAACAGGACTTTGACAAAAAAAAAAAAAAAAAATTGGTTTTAACTGTAGATTCTGCAAACATGTCACCATATCTTTTCCCAGAATGAGGTCAGCCACACTTCTTCTAGCACTACAGCACAAGCTGAACTCATACATTCAATCTAAATGCTGACTTTCATGCTAATTCAGACATTATGTAAGTTTAGCTTTAACAGTAAATAAATAAAATACATTTCAAAAAGAAGCAAAAGCTAACATGGCTCACCTGGATGACACGGCCCTCAGCTGTGCCTAGGCTGACCACAGTGTGGTTTTGGATGGGTACCACAGCAATGGAAGTGAGAAGAACTTTCCGGAAGCGTCCATGAAAGTAGTCCCGACGTGGGTTGGTGCTGGTAGCCTCTAGCCGGTAGCCTCTTTCATGTTTGCCACAGCTGAAGGAATCTCCTGCAAAGCTCTGGTAACAAAAACAGAAACACACTGACAAGTTAGACAAGTGGTATTTTACCTGGCAACAAGCAGAAGCCCTCAATAGCCTATTGGCGTGGATGAATTCGGCGGTTTTGCCATTTTTTCCAGAGGACTGGCCTCAAGTTCACCATGCCAAATGTAATTTATGGGTTAGATACTTGTGTAAAAGAGTGACTTAGGCCCCACACAGTACAGCTACATCTAAGCTCGGCATCTACCGTTTAATCCTGGCCAATGCAGTTGCATGTTTTTCCCCATGGTGCTTGGATCATCCTTGCCGCATTCTGACGGCTGTGCTCACAGATGGCAGGAATTCATGGGAAACTGTGAGGAACACTGGGCTTGCTGTTGCTCTGTTAGAGCTCCGATTGTGGCCAGCTTTGTTTGGCTGGGATCTCTACAACCTGTGGAGTTTTGGAAGTTTCAGAGAGGCTGTATGGTCCCCGGGATATAAAGGGGCCATATTCATAACACTTCTGTAGCATTTAATTCTTCCCACCTAAAGTACACTTATAATGCCGAAAAACGTTCAGAATTACATTTTAAAGGACTCTCTGAATTAAAATCTATTTTTGTTACTGTACATTGAAGGCTGTTTTGTATATGTGCTGTATTGTATGATGATCTCTGTTATGATTATGATTAGTTGTACCTGCATAGCTCGCACTGTCATTCATTAGGGCAGTCCAGATTGATTAAACCAAACAGGCACTGAGGGAGGAAGCTTTGAGTTGTGAATATTAGATAATCTGTCAACTTATTATTTCAAAAGTAAAAATAAAAAGCCTTTTTTCCCCTTTAAGAAAACTATACTTACATTTATTGACTATAATTAAAAGGATATCTCAACTTTTAAAGATAAATCTGTCATCTTTTATTCATCTTCATATAATTTAAACCTGTACTATGATCTTCTATGGAAAAAGAAAGGTGAAATTTTAATGACAATCTTGTCCGCTTTTCTCAACATAATCAAAGTAAATGGGGATGTCAAGCTGAAAAATTACAAAAGCCATAATTTAAGTAGCTACCAAGCTTTGTGTGAGAGACAGACCACATTTTAAGTCATTATTCCCGATAGTTTGGGGGAAGATTGTTTAATGTTTTTGAAAGAAGTCTCTTATGCTAACCAAGGCTGCATTTATTTGAAACATGATAGAAAAAAAATAGTAATCTTGTGAAAAATGTATTTAAATAATTTTACTTTATTCCAGTGATGGGAAAGTTGAATTTTCATAAGACGTTACTTCAATCTTCAGTGTCACATGATCCTTTAGAAATCATTCTATGCTGATTTGCTGCTCAAGAAACATTCCTCACAAAATGAGGCCTTTGAATATATTGCACAAGACTTATGGATTATGATCAAGATACATAGACAGCTTGACAGTCTTTATTCATTTTCATTATATTGAAAAGATCAACCTTTTGTGTATCACAGAAAAAAAAAAAAACCTTATGGGTTTGAAGTGCTATGTGAGTGAGTAAATAATTATAAGATTAAAATGGACAATTAAAGGAATAGTTCACCCAAAATGCATATTTGTTTTTATCATTCACTGTAGGCTATGACTAACTTTATTCTATGGAACATAAAAGAGGATATTAAAAAAAAATGTCCACAATGGTTACCAAAACTGTTTGGTTACTAGCATTTTTCAAAACATCTTTTTTTGTGCTGTGTAGAAGCATAACAAAAAAAAAGTAAAACAGATTTGGAATGAAATGAGGGTTATTAAATAAAAATTTTAGGTAAACTATTCCCTCTAATTGTCATCCAAGTAGATTTAGAGAGTAACCTGAAAAGGAACAGGGCACCTGAGGACTACACAGTGGTCAAGCTCAAAGGGTCACAGACCATAGTATGAAAGTCATTAATAATTAATAAAACCAAACCTTGGCACCACAGGCCATGACTAAATTGTTGGAGTACACAGAACAGGCGGTTAATGATTAACACCATGCTCACTCAAACTCTTCTCAGATGGTGATTTGTAACACTGTATGGTGAAGGCACCCTGACAAAAACACTAAAAACACATCCATGGAAAATCAGACAGGCATGAAAAGGACACTCCATTCTGTGCCAGAAAAGTTCTCACTCTTATTACCCCTCTTTCACTGGCGATGTTAATAAGACGCATGAGTCAGTGGCATGACTGTGGTTGCTGCTTTGTTTTGAGGGTATGTCTCAAAGGGCTCCTTTGAAGATGCAGAGAACAATACAGGTAGATGATAAATCAGGCCGAACGAGCACTGGGCCCTGCTCTCATTACAGGGCAGAGCGGGATGGCTCAGAGGCTCACAGAATCAGTATACAGGTTAAAAAGCCAGCGAAAACGACTGGGATTACAGGCCAGTTTATCCCAACCCCTGAAGGCAGAAGAGGACTTCTGGTTATTGAGGGAGAGACAAAACAAGAGACAGTGGGACACATGTAGCATTAAGCGGCCAGGGAAATCATCCAAATGCGTAAAAGCCTGCCTTTGATGTGTCTTCAGCAGGGCACGTTTGCTTTACTCGCTTATATAAGCCCACTGTGATCCATCATAATGGCCGAGCTGCCACGTATTTCAATAGGACTTGCATAAGGATGTGTAAGAAAGGACCATGGTTTGGAATTGATTCGGGGGCTCTCTGAAGCCTGACCCATCAGCAGCTGAGCACACCCCTGAAAGTCTGTTTTAGAGAAAGAGGAAAAAAGGTTTGTGGGGTTGTTTTCATAGCAAATAAACTTCACGTTTCGCCATGTGTTTGAAAAGGAAGACATTCCACCACTTAGCTCATGGTATTGCAAGGATCAAGGGTAGAAATTGAAAAACCTAGACAGTGTTTTGACAAGTTTTGGTTGCTCTAATCCCGAGGCTCTTCCAACCGCAGAGTGTCTTGCAGGGTTGTTGAATCTTTGCTCTCATCATTTCTCGCTTCACTTATTAAAAGGAATATTCAGGGTTCAACACAAGTTACACTCAATCAACCACATTTGTGGCACAATGTTTATAGAGTGATGCAAGGGTGATGTATTTTTGTTGGCTAACACTGAAGTTAGCATTACCCTGGTCCCCTTGAAAAAACTGTAACAGGACTTTTCCATAGACTCTTGGATTAATGGAGAAAATATACTCTGTGCACAACAAAAGTTTAGGATTCTCTCATGCTTTGTTCATAAAGACAGTCTTCAAAAATGAACTCAACTTATTAAGTTTGAAGCCTAAATACAATTAACACAAGCAAAAAGATAAAATTAGGCTATAAACAAACTATACCATGATCGCATAACTTCAATGTCACCAACACTAAACTACCGATAACTCTTTCAATATTTGAAATCTATGTTGTAGAAGAAAATGTGAAAACATCTTGAGCTTGTGTTAACCACAAACTTTATATCATGCATTTAACCCCAAAAAAGTCCCATTTTAAAAACACTGAATTCAGGACAATGGAACCAGAAGTGCAAAACTGTTCATTTTAGGGTTTTAGGACTCTATACTGATTAGAACAAAAATAATAAAATTAATTTCACCTTTCGACAAGTTTCCTTTTAAAAACATATTGAGGTTACAGTAATGTACTGACAACAAGAGTATATATGAAAGCACTTGTACAGTCATACATTTTTCAATTAAATTTTGAAAATTATTTGACCTGTAAAGTGGTTTAAACCAACACTGAGTTAGCATGTTATTTTATCACACTAAAATAGTGTTAAAATGCATATTATTTTTTACTTCTCGTGGCTATTCTATTGAAATAGTAATATTGATTACTTTAATATTTATGCATAGGCCCCATTGATGTCCATTGTAAGAAAAGCAGGAACAAATTCGAAATAATTTTTCAAAACATTACTCCACAAGTGCTGTCAATTGATGTCAACCTGTATTGAACCCGGAATATTACTTCATAGTTGAGTATTTTGAGTAATATTTCAAAGAATACAGAAAAATATCTAACAAAAAATAACCTGCAAGAATGGCAGGCCAGTGCGTAGCTCCTCTTTGACATATTAAGCAGCTCTCATTGTGTGCAGCATAATGCTGGAGTGATAGGGTTACTGTGCCCAACCTTTGGTGCTTTATAGCTTTGTGGCCTTTGGCGTCACCTCCAAAAGGCTTGATATGAGTGAAAGGAGATCTGTACGAAACAAATGTCCCCTTCACAGACTCTGGCCCCAGTACAGTTACGACCACTTACAGCGTACATGAAGTTTTCTGGAACGCCACTGCTCCATACTGCCACCCATCAGCTGCTTCTTGACAAAAATAATGTGACCTTTGACTTCACAAAGTTTTCACCAATGTTGTATATGTTTATATGCATGTGGGTAAGATTGTGGTGTGACCCACCTGTGCATTTAAACGGCACGTAACAAAGCAACCCGATTCTTGTGTTTATGTACATTTCTTGGATTACTGGGTCGTAAAGGTCAGTAGGTCAGTCTGGGGAGAATTAGAGAAACTGACAATAATGTGGGATTAGAAGCTGGCAGTCATCATGCAGTCCTGTTGCCTGGTGTGTTAATACCTGTGGACTTCTGTGAGGAATACTTGAAGAGCCTATTGTTAGGCTACACAATATATGAAAATAAATATGATATAAATATGATAATCATATTGCGAAGGCTGAGATCTAATCATTTGCTCGGTTTAATCAGTTTATTGTACACTGTCAAAGTCACACCTTACTTTTTAAAAGTTGTTGTCTGGGAATTTGCCTGTTGTTATTATACTAACTGAAGATTCTGTTGACTCCTATTGAAGTCTTTTTCTTGTTTCCAGTTTTTTTTCTCATGTTGCTTTGCCTCACATTCCTTTTTTTGTTGTTATCTTGTCTTTTTACTCAGTTTTCACATCTCTCATTGTTTACCTCTCGACTTTCTCTCTCAATCCAGCAGTCAAGTGATCTGTCAGCAGGGGACTTTTTTTCTCACTCAGGTATTCAACTGGGAATCAATACACGGCCCAGTACAATGGCTTGTATGTTTGGTAAAAAAAATATAAGTTTATTCAACTGCTCATAGTTAAATCCCATCTAGTGCACTTGAACTTGTTGCTACATGTTACAATACATTCTGCTCAAAAAGCAGCATGTTTGATATGCCTGGACCAAACTAGTGAGAAAATATATTTTGGCACAGTTCATTAATCAAACTGAAATCATGAAAACGCAATTAATCAACGAAATTTGGTAAAACAACAGAACATCAACCTTGATTATTTTTCATTGTTTCTTTGCAGTTGATAAGCTATGAAGCACAGACTGGGTCAACGCTACACAATTTACGCTAGCAAAATTAGCAACAAGCTAATCATAAGTGAGAGAGAGAGCTATCATTGTATTGACATACACTGAAACATATTATGGAAGTACTTATGAACCATGCTCATCCATTCAATTAGATAAACAGACATAAGCAAATGGGGGATAATTTAGTGTGGAGTCCATTCCAGAGGCCGGGAGGTTTGTCATTATTTAATCGTGCAGCATGGATCTATTCAAAGCATTAGCAGAAACGCCCATTCATTATAGTAGTCAAGATGAGCACGCTCAAAACATCACTCTCGGCCACAGTCCATATGCATACTGGAATAAAAACCTCCAGCCTTATGCAAGGAGCATGGATCTGATAAAAGGGTAAAGAGCATGGCTTTAAAAGCATGAAGCGTTGAGACCCTTTAAAAGATCAAATCCAGCCCTTTATGGAAGAAAAGAGAGCCAGAGCATTCAAATGCCTGGTTTGCAGTTGGCCAGAATAATCTATTCCAATCTTGACTGTAAAGGCTTGGCAGGGCCTGCTTTTCTGTGATGATCTTACATTTTTTCACATGTCAGAGGGAGCAAAACGTGCCTTTGACTGGACAGATCAGACACAAGAGTTGAGTTTTATTTTGGGAGCTGTTTAAAGAGTTTCGCAGATTTTCTGTTCCTAATTTCAGCTAATTTATTTCCACGCATGACATTCTTCAGAGAACTTTGCTCCAAAGAAATGCCCGTAAACTCAAAAAAGCTGAGAATGAACATGTGTTAAGGCCATCTTGACACATTTAGTATGCTAAACACTGTTAGAACAATAGGAAGAGACTATTTGATGATAATCTATTGTTATAAGTGGAATAGTGTCTTGGTAGACATTAACACATTAAATGGCTTTTTATCAGGAGTTGGCATGATCCGTCTTTTCTGTAGTTGACACTAAGAAGCAGATATGATGAAATCATTATGTCAATGTAGGCTTTCGCAAAAACACGTTCACTACACTTTCTGAGCAGTGATCGAGGACTTTACTAACAAAGTGCCCTCTTTCTGCCAGGAAAACACAACCAACTTGATAAGAACATGAGCATGCAGCAAATTCTGTCCTTAGTAGTCATACTTCTCAGCACTATGATTCAAAGCGTGCAGGTGGGCATTAATAAACACATCTGTTTGTTTTGAAGTCTATAGGAGGAGAAAGGGGCACTGACCCATCTCTGGTCACAGGCAGGGGAGATGGATTTGGTGAATACAATAGTGAGAAGTGATAACTCTTGCTTCTACTGTTTAGCTACACAACCATTGAATATAACATGAGTAAAATAGTTTCCTTTAACCACAGTCTCTTGACATGCTCAGCGCATGAATCATATGTCCTTTCTACACTAGGAGAACTGAATGATTTTTAATGGATCATGAACATGTATTCTGCTGATGGTTCTGTTTATTGACTCAAAAACATACAGCACAACCAGCATATTCTGATTTCTGAATACACGATTCTTATGAAACAGTTCTTTATAGTAAATCAAAACATACAGCCACTGTAATTCAATTCCCAAATGAATCATTCTTATAAGCGGTGAATCAAAAACATAGAGAAAGGTTTTTGTAGTCTGATTCCTGAATGAATCAAAGCACAACAAGACCAGAGTGAATGACCCTGAGTTAGTTGATGCTTTTTAGTATTTTTTTTTTTTAAACATACAGAATGATTCATTAAATCTAGTTCCTTAATGACTCTCTAAAAAGAACTGGCTCATAATAATCTAAAACATACTGTACAATGGGACCAGTGAATTCCTATTCCCAAATGAATGAGCCGGATCTTTTCTGAATTAAAATACTTTCAGTATGAATCAGTCAGAGCAGTTACATACTTATTTGAATGTCTAACTATTACTAAATGATGGTTCATATAATAATATGCAGTAAAAGCTAAAATAAAACGACGGGTTCTGTTGTAATCACTGTGTTTTTTAAAATATTTAATTTCATTTATTAAATTAATTAAAAAAAAAACATTAAACATGAGAAACCAATAAAAAGTTTGAATAAATGCACAATTTGACAAACTGTATTAAATTTATTTCTGATTTGTTGAAACTTTATTCCTCAATTGTTTTAAAAATGGTATTGAAACCATGAATGAACAGGAATCATAATCTGAATCTAAAAAACGAATCATGAAATTCCTTTTGATTCCCATCCCTACTCACACTGCTATAAACCCTGCATGACTGACACCTGAAGACCACTCCATTAGCTGACCAAACACTGGTTGTCATTCCCTACAAAATTCACAAGCAAGGTATCAGGTAAAAGCTTGTTATCTTTTCACACAATCACGCAGGCTGTGTCTACTGAGGGATAAGCTTGAGAATACCTAGCTGAAATGCTGAATGAGGTGGAAGAGCAGCCTCAGATAAGCTCTTATTTGTGGTGCATTGTTGAGTTCTTAGCAAAGCCGCGTTTCCACCGCAGGAACTTTACCCAGGAACTAGGCACTTTGGGCTGGTGCTCGGTGTGTTTCCACTGCAGGAACCAGGATCTAAATAAAGTTCTGGGTAAAAAATTGCCCCTCAGAAAGTCCCTGCTGGCGAGGTAATACTTTTTCAAAGATCCAGAACTTTCGGGGGCGGGACTTGGGCGCTAAATGTCAGAAGTACTAGCTGAGTCAAGACTGCTTGGTTGATTGGTTGATTTAACGCAGCATTGTGATTTCAACCACCATTTATTCTGATCATTTTCAAAATATTACTGCTGTTGTGTCATGAAATTTAGTTTTAAAAGTGTTTCAGGTGTGAATGTACTTGTTTAAAACTCAAATCTGCGGTTTATTTAAAAAGACAGCACCTATTTAAAAATGTGTTTCGCCAGTTTCGGACACGGTCGCCGTTACCGTGTTACCGACTAGAGCAGTCTTGACTCAGCTAGTACTTCTGACATTTGCCGCTGGCTCTGATGATTCTTTAGTGGTTAAACATAAAATATAATTTGTTTTGGGTAAACATAATATTTTGTTTCATTGTAATGTAACATTAGGCTATATAGGCCTACACATTTCCCTAAACTACATTTCTGCGGCTATTAATATGTTTAAATGAAAACTAAAGGAGGCAGTGGTGTTTGATAACATATTTCATCTTATTGTAAATATACAGTGAGGAAAATTCCAGTAGCCAAGGCGAGCTGACTGATGTTATCAGGTACGCTGCTGTTTGCAGAATTACCGGACTTGCATCTTCTCGTCCGCGGGAGATCAAACTCCGAAGTCGAACTAGTATACTTTGTATTGAGAAACGTGCACAGACCCACATCACCAGACTATTTGCCTAATCTTGACGGTACTTTAGACCGCGGTGGAAACACAGAAAGCAACCGGTCTGGGGGGAAAAAAGTTCCTGTGAAAAAAAGTTCCTTATACAATTGTTCCGGGTAATTTTCGGTGGAAACGTGGCTCTAGTTATAAAGTAGAATAGTTCCTGGCCAATCCAGTCTGTTCCATTTCTTAAGCACACATTCATTCAAGCTTGTATCCACTGTGTCTGTATTAGCACCAGGGCAGTACAAAGTAATGGTGCTTTTGACCTAGTGGAGGAGGTTGAGTCCTAACAAACCTCGAAAAGTTTATTTGTGGTCCCCCCTGTGTAAGCCAAAACAATTAGTAGAAGTCTTTGAACTGCACCAAACAATTAGTCTGGATTGGTCACACATCCAGGGAGTACTGGGAGTAAAAAAATGAGGAAGTGAAGGTATAGTGGATGCCAGAGAAGGATCAGCATGCCTCTGGGCCACTGACTCATCAGCCTCACCAAAGCAGTCTCTCCCTTCACCTGACACTTACACATGTTTCTGAATTATGCCTAGAGAGCACCGACAAGTTTTTCAAACCTGAGGGCTGTGTTAAATACTGGCCAGTTATCACAATAACGAAGAAAAAAAGCTGTAGTGCAATAAACCTGGAGTAAACAGTAGAGTATGAGCCAATCATACACTTGTTATGTGAAGTTCCTTACAAAAGACAGATTGTAAGCGCAGACGTTTATCAGTTGTGTGCTTAACTGCTTTATGAGACTATTTAAGACACACAGGTGCATTAAAGCGGGAAATCAGTAGCTTCTGGGAAGAGAAAACAAGTTATTTCAAAACGGCAAAATATAAAATGTACTTATATTTTAAAATATAATAATATTATAAAATGTATAAATGAATCTAATATGTAAATATGATCCTCATAAATTAAAAAAATAATAATACTAGAATAATATATAATAGAATTACTCAGTATTATAAATGTAAATAATTAGGAATATGTATAAATATTAATATAATATGTAAATATAGTATAGATCAAATATACATTTATACACACACACACACACACACACTTTTTGTTATATTTTACTTTTATATTATATTTAAATTATATATTATATTCTTTATATTAAAACATATTAAACAAAATATTACATTTTTACACACAAATACTATAACATTTTATTATTGTTATTATTATTAAATTAATGTGTTTTATTCAGCAATCTCTAATAATATTCTAATATTATAGACTTTTTAGCCTAGAGAAAAGTCAGCACAGTAAACATAAGGACATGAACGTCAGATACATCCCCACAGATGCTCTCATCTCCAGACGTACATGAGATGAACAGTTCACACCTGGATGCCAGCTGTCCAGTCTTCTCTGGCTAACATTAAGCTCCAAAGTCACGCAGGTTTCCCACCAGGGCAAGGCTGCCAACATGAGCTCACTGTAGAGGCTTGTCATTTTGAGAAAACACACAGCTGCACATCTCCACCTGCCCCCTGGTCAGAGCTGTTGGTCTGTGATGTGTACATGCATGCCTGTTTTTGTGTGCTTTTGCCAGAAATGATTCAGGGTGACTTAATTCCTCAGTACAAACATCAACTCACCCATATAAAATACATTTCTTATACATGTGTACATACACACAGAAATGCAACCATGCATGTAGCTTATCGCAGATTCTCAGACAGGATACAACAAGTACTGTGTCTTTCAGCAATATTTTGCACCTCCCAGAACTGAGACCGTGGTCTATAAATGATCTAGATTTTGCAGTTTTTGCACAAACACATCTTGGCATAAGCAGGCCGCGGCACGTACGCTTTTCACATGTGCTAAGTACAGTGCATTAGCGTGTAACACTGTCCTTACATGAACAAAACACACTATAATGCAAAAGGTTTAGCAAGGTACAAAGAGCTAAAAGTATCTGATTTAAATTGATATTTGCTTACTCACAGTCAAAAAGATGTGGGAAACAGTGCACAAAGTACATTAAAATCAATGCACTGCCTGTTCACTTCGCCTTACACTTAAGACTTGCCATCTCAAAACATGTTCATTTAACCACAGTGGCGGTGATAATTCAAATTGATGTTGATCAAAACTCCCTCTTCAGGAATTATATTACAGGCGGCAATCAATCAAGACTTAGATTAAATTTTAAAGTAATCAGCATTTGCCAGTTGTTCCCCTGATCAATTGTAATCTAATGATAATTTGGACCTCAAATGTGGCTGTTTGTTATTGCCGGTATTCAGAGCACCCCTTCCCTCTGCTCTTTCAAGAAAGGGGGAGCTGGGTTTGTTGGGGTGGTTCCAACTCCGATATATCCATTATTCCAAACTATAAGGACTATATTTCTGTCTGTTTTATTAACGAATATTGCTGAGCTCCAGCAGACTGGCCAATCGATAATTTTAAGAGCTTGGGAGAAGTCTGAAAGCTGTGGTGTCTTTTTTTCGAAGGGTAAGAGTCTATTACGGACTTTGCCAATTTATCTGATATGATTTTCAAACAACATTGGTTCCACATTAACAAATAAAACAGGAATGTAAGGCTAAATTCTGTCAAAACCAAAGCAATTTATCATGCCTTTTTACAATGTAATTGTTTTATGACACTGCGTCAATTGCCCCTTTATGGGATAAGACAGATTCTGCATAATAGGGCTGGGTTTTGACACAAATTTCACAATTCGATTTGACTATCCTTCACAAGCTTGTGACTCGATCAGATTCAACAACGATTATTTTGGATATATATCAGGGTCGGGACATGGCAATTTTTTTTTTTTACTCAGCCTTACAGCATAACATATGATTCTGGTATCATAATTTTCAACTATGGCACCATGATTTGCTATCTGTCATAACACACTCAGACACACACACAAAATAAACAAATGCACATGCACACATTCACACACTTATGGTTAAAAACTGACATTTCAAACATTTCTTCAAAGATGCCTAGGGAAATATCTTTCAACTGACTTGATACTTTAAAAGCCATTTAAGATATTAATGAAAACTGATAGAAACACAGCTGACTTTAAGAATATGTTTGGATCAAGGATCTACAGAATGAAAATATTTTAATTGTCTTGAGTGCTTCAGTCTGCAGATCTTCTGCTTTAATAACTAATTGAGTGCACTTTGTGAGTTTGGCCAGATAAAGTTCAGGGCACTGAAACAACTTCACCAGACTGGAGAGCTGTGTGACTCTGAGATGAGGCCAGCCACTCCGGTCTGGCCCATGTGAACTGCTGAAGCAAACAGCACAAAGACTGTTAGAGACAGTTGAAGAACACCTGCTGAGTAGTGATCTGGGCTTCCCCACTATATGGACCCTGATAAGACACCACGCAAGCAAACAGAATAATGCAGAGAACGGGCAGCATGAGTAAAACATGTCAAACACCTGATTCACATGAACCTCAAGCAAATCTAGGTTTCCTATCAAAGAAAATGATCTGCTATCTGCACATCTACACATCAATACGGTCACCAAATACACCAATTTCCAATATTAGCTGATTGTTATGCAATAAAAAGTTTGAGTGAACAAGAAAAAACAAGCAATAAAGGGACATGCAGCTGCTGGGCTTTGATATAAATATACATTTTCAAATTAATTGTGATCTTCTCTTGAATTTATGACACTCTATGACAGTCTATGACCAAAGTTCTCAATAGTTATATATATATATATATATATTTACACACTGACATTGTAAGGGATTTACACCATGAATAACATTTAAAATTTACTTATTTTCACAGAGCAGAGAGTTCTGAGCTGCCACAGTTGTGTTGATTTTTATATTGGTTAAATAAGCAGCATAAAGTAGTTGAACTGCTGTTAATTTGTAAAATAAATGTACCAAATATATATATTTTTTTAGTTTTTATTTTATTTTTTTTTAAACTGAATTGTGTATAACTACACGGGCACATCCTAAATTTATATTGATACCTAGCCTTATATTTGAGTTTGTTCCATAGATTTGTACCAGTTTTTCCATTCACCCTACTGTGTGCCATGCTGTCCAGCTTTAGTAGTTCTCGAACATCTGGACATCTCTGTATACTCTGACTTTACATATAAAACATTTGTCTTACTATTCAGATCTGAGCCACAACTATGCTGTGTAATGAACTCTGGGAAGTAATAGCCCTGCATTATTGATGGACGGGTCCTACGGGAGTCGTCAGCAGTTAAATTTGTGTCATTTATTGATTGGCATGATTTACTGATTTATCCAACGAATAGTGATGGATGAGTAAAAAAGATGAGGAGGGTCAGTGATTTATGATGGTCAGAGGATAAAGACATGCAATTAGGCTGACAAGAAGTCAAATTTTGATGGGCAACATTTTGAAAGGGTCAGCAAATACCCTGTTAGTTAAAAGGGACTGGAGAACATGCATGATTTAGTTGAAACCTCTTACCTGGTTGAGGTTTTTCTCCTCTGATCCTGGAAAGTGACTGAGCTTCCTTGTGTATCCCTTCTGTATGAAATCCCTGAAGAAGTTATTGATGTCTGTGATGGAGATAAGGCAAACGGCAGAGCTGGCCGTGGGCTCCGGTGAGTCTGGTTTGCTGCGGGCAAAGGCAGCAAACAGCACGTCTTCTCCTTCTTTCAGGCCCATCTCCTGCTGAAAGTCATAGCCAACTTTGGCCACATGTGCAGCCTGCAGAACATTGAAAACCACTTCAGCCGAGCGTTTCTTTCTTCTTCGCTCAGCGTAAATGCACTCAAAGGGCATTTCAACATAGCGCAAAATCTCAGGATCTGAAGAGCACATGCGTACGATCCTTGTGTGGAGGGCACTTGAGCTGCCACCTTCTCGTTGGACAGTGAGAAAATACACATATGGGCCGCTCTGGAAAGAGTAGACGTAGCGCAGCGGGTAGTTCCCACGCAGCCCTGGGGCCAAGTCCATGTAGGATTGTTCAGAAAAAAACTCAAAGCCGTCTTGAGTCTCTCGCATCTTCCTAACGGAGATGGTGTGGTGGAGACGTGGCACGGTCGAGTCAAGTGGCTCAGAGTTTGCAACGAAGAACCTCACAACTCCGCTGCTCATCACGTTAAGGATCTGAGTGCCCGAAGGTCCTGCCAGGCAGTCCGGGCAACCGTGGCTGCTGTCTTTGTTCTTCTTCGAATACATGCAAGTAATTTCCGCATCCAGGGGTCCATCCTCTAACAGGTAACGACGGCAGACGCCGTTCCCAACTGAACCACAGCTAAAGAGCTCAAGATCATAGAATGTCTCCACCAATAGGGCCATATTGGTGTTGTTCATGTTTAGGGGTTTGTTTTTGCAGCCACTGCATGGATCTGGTGCACTACAGTCTTGACCCTCATGAACCGGTCCGGTATTACTATATTCATGTATCTTCTTGAGGTCTTTCGACAAGACGTAAAGCTTGTCGACAGCACCTACATACACAGTTCCATTGAATTCCAACAGCTTCTGTATGGGAGTGTCAGACACAAAGTGAGAGAGCTCATAGTTCACAGAGAGGTCGAGTTTGGAGCTTTCTATTGGTCCCTCACATTGACCATTCAAGCCCCACCACAGCGTCTGAAGGATGATGAGGATGGAAGTGGCTTCAGAATAGTGGATTCTCATCTTTGTTCTTCTACAGAGTAAAATGACAACATTTATTTAGCATATTAAACATGTAAACCCTGATATATGAAACAATGGTCAGAATTTTTTTCTTTTTCAAACGGACCATATAGACAATATTTAAAAAAATTGCATAAGTGCAATTATGTTTCATATTATATTTCATACACAATGCTTTTATGGCTCATATAGTAAAGAATATGGAGCTCATACTTGGGGAGGAAAAAAACAAATTTTATTCAGATGCCCAAACTGAGCAAAAATATGCAATTTAGTGCAGCTGCTGTTATTTATATGAACAAAAAGTAACATTTCTTAAAGAAATTCTGAGAAATTATTTTACTGTAAATCAATTAGCCTGTAATGTAATGTAAAGGTAATCTTGAAATATAACTAACAAAATAAATGTTTTTCTTACATTTACATTATGAGACTCATTAAAGTTTTACAGTAAAAAGACACTTCATGTACCACGACCTGAAGTTGGATATTTTAAAACTACTTGTATGCAACAAAGTTTGATTATCATCTTAATCATCATAATCGGAATTAAAACAAGGCATCTGTAGTACCCATTAGTGCACAAAACAGAAAGACACAAATACTTTATGAACCAAGACAAGCTACTCAGAACAAATGACACTTGTAAATCACAGCCACACGCACTGCAACAAAAATATCACTAGTTTCCTTGCATTTTAGAAGCCTCAATAATACACCACTCACTGTTATGACGAAGCTATGGATAAAAGAAAGAGGGAAACACTAAACAGTCCTTGTGCCTCTGACTTAGACAGCAATTTTGTGGCAGTGTACCAGAGGAGGCGAATCATCAAAGAGTCAGCCTACACTGAGTGCACTGCGGTGACAAGTCTAACTTTAGACAACGTTCTCAAGGGAGTAGTTAATAAACTCAATTAAGCTTGGTAGGCTGCGGAAGCCGGAGAAGTGATTTATTGTTGGTGTACTTAAACTACTCCTCTAGGAGGTCACTTTTATGGTTGAGAGGGAGAGAGCGTCAGAGCTAGAGAATATGGGATTCACCCTAACTATTATCTAAGCAATTTAATGGTGCTGGGCAGCACTATAGATCACTGCAAACTGAGTATAACAACGAGAGAGACTGAAGAACTGTTGCACTTGCTGTCATAGAAAGATTCAGTCAATATATTTAGCTGTTTATCTACATACAGCATCTCTTCTTCTTTAAAACCACATTGTCTTTCATTTTCATTAAATGCACTTCTAAAGGTAAACACTTAAGTAAAGTACAGCAACTTGGCACACTAAGGGTCCTCATTCACAGTCCTTAAAATCTGTTTTCTTGAATGTCCCTTGAAAGGCAGGGAACATACCAAGGAAAATAAATATTATTTAATACACTGGGATTCATATAATACATTTCCATGCTGTTCTTATATAAAAATGCATTTACTTTATAGTGTTACCCTTGGCATCTCCTATGAAACTGAACGTATAAAACATTTACCTCAAGTTAAAGATGGTGAGATTTATGCCAAGTTCTCTGCAGACCTATTTATCTATATTTTCCCAAGAAATGAAGGGCACTCATTTACTCTCTATCCCCAGAAGAAGAAAAAAAGTGTAAAAGGTTTAGAGATAAACGGGCCTACATTTCCAAACATTACGTTACTAAACCAAACCAAACAAAAGCTTTTCTTACCTGAGTAGTTCATTGGAAACCTACAGATTTACAATGACTCACACTGTCAACAGCTAAGCACACAGCTTCCTCACAAGTCCATGAAAACACTTCAACTAAAATGTTTAGCAATAATAATAATAAAAAAGTATATTTCTGTTGATAGTGTATAAATGTATAAAAAGTAAGCTAGTTCAGTTGAATAGTTCGCAGAACAACTCAAATTTTGGTGACATAATTTCCCAAACGAATAACCTTCAGTAGTAGCCTAAATGCTCAGAAATAAAACAAACGCTTACTCACCTGTAAAATAAAGACACCTGTCAGAGACAGAAAGGGGAAATAATCACATATTTTAACGGTCCGTTTCTGTGGAGACACGCGCGCTGTTTCTGACGGATGCCTGCAGTCTCGAGAAGCGGCGGTGAGTTTCTGCGCGCTTTCTGCTAAAAAGTTGCCCCCACCCTCTCTCTCTCTCTCTCTCTCTCTCTCTCTCTCTCTCTCCTCGCTACCACTCACTGGGAGAATGCATACTCGGGTGACTCACGCTCAGAATGGGTCACATCAGTTTAAAGGGCTTGTTGTTGTACTCTTCGGACGGAATGGGTCTCTCAGGTGAGCGCAGAAACATCAGGGGCAGTTACAGTACGTCACTAGCGGCGGAGTAACGGAGTTCGATGATTGGCTGCTGATATTTTACAATTATTTATTATTGGGGAAGTTCAATGAACATCAAATAAAAATGTTAGTGTTTGTAAACATGTTAAAGTTTTCTTTTTATATCTATTTCGATTTTCGTTTTCAAATAAAATGAACTGCCTTCAATTTTGTATGATTTTGCATGTGGTTTTAAACAAGACTGTAGCATTTTGTTGAAATGTAGGCTAAGTAAAAGTGAAAACCTTTGACCTCTTATGATTTAGTTGACCATCAGTTATACTTTTTAAATAAAATATATCATTTAAATGCAATTATGAAATAAAAACAAATAGACAATTATAAAATAAAATACTTTTCAAATTCAACATCAAATATATAAATATTATATTTTGTGACTGAACATTTCATTTGCTGATGTAACATGCAAATATTCATAATAAGATTTTTTTTTTTTTTAATTACTGAATCTTATATTATTAATGATAATGAGAAGTGAAAGAAGAAAAAAATTACCAAACACTGCATTTGATGTCAGGATGAATGAATCTGCATTTTCTGGTAATTTTGATTTATAGTGTCATTAATCACCCTAATGACAAAACTAGTTAATTGCTGGTACATTATTGCATGGTGTAGCATTAAACTCATATGCATCGACCGTCTATCAATGACTAAGTGAGCTCAAAACATCAATAATTACATGCAACGGCTCAATACTCCGCTTTCAGAGGCTTTATGAAGTGTATCTCATCACACTGGACTGCCTGTCAGTATGTATCATATAAAGCCATCCATCTCTAAGCTTTAATGTAGCGTGAAAGTAATTCATATGGAAGGAAGTTTACTGTGGTCAACTTTGCACTACTCACTAAACCCGAAGTGTGAAATTCAGAGCCTGTGACTTTCTCTTCAGCTATGCAGGATCTTCATCCACCACCTGCCATGGTATGTTATTGTCTTTTTTGAAGGGAGGAAGCTTATCATGATATCATGAAAAGACAACAACATAGTTTTGAAATTATTTGGCCAACGTGTCACTTAGTAATGTGATAATACGCTTTTTATCTGTCACCCACTTGTTGTACAACAAAGTTCATATAAGCCACAGAATAGATATTTAAGGTGTCCTATCGCCACCTAGTGGTGACCTAGTCTTGGTTCTGATTATCTCAGATTTATGAGCTCATCAATAAAAGGAGTGATCTGGTGTCTTACACAGAGTGAGTGGAGGGAGGACACCACAGATAATGTACAAAACGGAGCCCTATAGATTTACTACCCACTCTAACTTAGTCTCAGCTTTTGTTTATGTCCTTAAGGTCAATAAAATCCAGGTTAGTGCTGACCTGGTCATCCTGCTTTACTGTAAAACCTCATTGACGACTGAACACTTAAACCTGCCACAATTCATTTGGAAAAGGGCTCTTAACTGTTGTGCACATCAAGCAGCTGTAATTTAACTATCCTCTTGACATCAATATATGTTGTGAGTATGACTGCTGACCTGTGGGGATTGATGATTTTATTGCAGTTTATGATTTCTAATGCCTTAAAGAAATACACATATGACTTTCAAAAAAATATTTTGCGGTTTTACCAGTAACACTATAGATCTGAATCAAATGTATTTAAATCAGAAAATGAAATAAGTGACAGTATCTCAGAAAGCAACCTGGATTTATATTCCTCCACCCATGGGCAGTCTCAAAAGTATAATATATAAAAAATTGGATTTGACAGTGTTATTCCAGGAAAGTTTTAAAAGGGTAAACACAGAGCTGCATTTTAAAATCTTTACTTTTAGAGATACATTCAAACCCGTTTTAAAGCACTCAGGCTGATTAATTCAACCAGCAGCCATTGTTTTCCTCTGGCTCACATAATCGCTCTCAACTCCATTTCATATTCATTTCATAATCATAATAATATTGATTTTAAAACCTGGTCTGTGATAGACAACACAACAGGCTTTGTGATGTATTCAAATCAAATAATCTTTTTTTTTTTTTTTTTTTTTTTTTTGCAATGCAATGCAATGAAGCTTCAGGTCCCTTGTGGAAAAAGTACACATTAGACTATTTAAAATAAAAATATTGTAGTGTATATATATATATATATATATATATATATATATATACACTACACTATTTTTATTTTAAATAATTTAGAATAAGTACACCATTTACACCAAGTACACATTTATAATATAATCACTTCTTCACAATATATTGTCTTATTGAAATATAGATTAACTGTCAAATGTACTGACAAGCATTTATGGTAAACTAAAATATACTGTAATGTCATTTCTATTGAAAATTGTATGTCATATATTTAAATATTGTATATTTGTAATGACACCTTTGTAATGATGAAGTTCCAATTTAGTACATTTTAAAAAGATTAACTTTAAATGTAACATCCAATAACATTTAAGCACATCAAAAGATTATTAAAACATAACGATTTACAGTGTACCTTAAAGTAAAACCTAAATGCACTTTTTTAGAAATGAATGAATGAATGAATGATGCATTTATATAGTGCTTTATTGTGTATTGTTGTACACTCAAAGCCATGTACACCCATGCTTTTATAATCATTTGGGGGGTCTCTCCTAAGAAATATATCTTAAGACACATAGTCATGAATCTATACTCTTTAATTACACTTAAGTGGCCTAATATTCCATTATTATTATTTGCAAGTAAACATTCAGGACAACTGAGTGTATTTTGGTTGACAAGGAAAGTTTTTTTTTTTTAAACATATTATTATTTTAGAAGGTGGTTATTTATATTGTTTTAATCCATGTGCATTTGATTATCTTGTTGTAATAATCCTATTGTAATTGTTATTGTATTATAAACCTTGCTTGTGTAGCATTTGCCTTTTTAAATGTGCTACTTAACTAAACTAAACTAAACAAGAGGATCGAGAAAACATCGATTTTTCCCTCATTCACTCAGCACAGTTGGTCATAGTTCTTTATCCCAAGAGGTCACAAAAATCTCTCCTTTGTCCACTCAGTAGATCATTGTCCTGAAAACCATTGCCAAACAAACCAATTCCACCTCCAGATTCAATAAATCTGCAAAAGACAACATGGTCAAATACATTTATTTCCTTTAAAACAATTGAAATCTGGACAAAAATTGAGGGCATTTCCCTGATTAAAATGTTCCATGCAGCTGAATATACAGTGAGACAGGAGCTGCGCCGGTTTCTTTCTTTCTTTTTTTTTTTTTTACTGTGTTTGTTACTACGGTGATGATGATTCAACTGTGTGCTGCCAGTGGAAATGAACACCTGGTGGTGATGGTGGATGGCTGCTCAGAAAGTTATATCATCTGTTCTGTGTCATTTCTGCTCAGACAGCTTGGATTTGATCAAACTTGACTGGGTTTGTGCTTTCATTGTAAGAGTTGAGATATCTGTCTGCAGCAAATAGTAAAGATCTATGACTCAGTGCCAAGTTTTGTGCTTATTAATAGCAGAAGATATTCTGATGATAACAACACCTGAAAGAAACACGTTTTGTGATGCCCACAGGGCTATAGAGGAAAATGAACAGCCTCTTAAATTATAAATCTTGTGTGTTGTTCAATAACATAAAGTTTTAATGGGTGTAATAGTGATATCAAAGTACATAGCATCTATATAAAATGACATAGATGTGATTAAACATTGAATCAATTTAATGACTCCCTGCTTCAAATGGATACAGTGAATAACTGAATTTTTTTTATTTCTTTTTACTCAAATTTAATTATTAGGCTACCTAATTTTATCTATGAACACTCCTAATTTTAAAAAAGACCCGATTCAAGGGTAAGATTTGGGAGTCACTTCTCAATCCACCAGATGATTCTGTGTGTTTCCACAGCGCCTGCAGGGGGTGCAAATAATTATTTGAAGCATTTTCAAAATTTGAATATGGGCAATTTTCCTATCAAATGTAGGCTCTCCTGGCAGGCTATCACAATATTTCTGTGTGAAAATGAAAGGAAATATTTTCAGACGATGCTGTTAACGTCTTTATTGTGATTATGATGAAGACATAGGCCAGAGTTATTATAGTTATTATAGTTAACTAAAACTAAAACCTTAAAAAAAACTTGCAATAGAAGTTATGTATAAAACAATTAAGTAAAATAAGTATTAATTTACAAATAAAAATAAAACCATAAATAATAAAAACCATAATAGTCTAATTTATAATCAAATATAACATTGATGTACAGTAAGCTATTTACATTAATATAAGAAGAAAAATAAATGATTAGTTTCATTAGAGGATTCACAAAAGAATTATAAAAGAAAATAAATGTTTTTATGCTCGACATACAGTCCAAGTTCTCACTATAGAAAGCATAGATTAATTTCTCTCCACTTTATTTCAGTAACCAGGAGTTTATTTCTAGCTGCTCTTTAAATACTGTACTATTAATAGCTGTGTGTTCAAGGACTGTGCCTGTTTTGCACACAAATAAAGAAAGTCTTAAAATGACCACCCAGAGGTTAAAGCAGCCCAAAAGGGCTTTAAACAAAGTCCTAAAACAAAATCAAAGTCATTTAATCAAATATTTTTTTTATTAGGAGAAAGCAAAGGCTATTTCTGAATTTGCAGCAGTGTGTCACAAATAAAATGTAGAACAAACCAGACAAATGAAATCAACTTGATTTATATTACAATTTCTTTAATGTGCACAGCATTGTGTGATTTTACAGTAAAAGCAAGGAAAAAGTATTTCAGTTTTCATATAAAAATATCTAATCTACAGAGGCAGACTGAGTGAAGAAAATGCATTACAATAGATACTAAGACAGCAGATAGACAAAGAGGTGACCGAATCGAAGCAGGTAGACAAAAGATGAGAGAAGTGAGTTTATGTCAGTACAAAATACTATATACCCCACTTAAGCAGCAGCCTCCGATGCTGGAAATGTTAGATTGCTGCCAGTATTTGCCAGTGTGTGTGTCTGTGTGTGTTTGTGTATGACAGTGAATAAACAGAAAAGCAGACAGGTTTGTTCACGGGACAAAACTTCAAACCAAATGATGTCACTTCTTTCTACAAATACAACATAAAAAAATGCAAAAACAAGTTCTTCATCTTCAAAGACTGCAAATAAAGTATAAGTGTATGTTAAGGCTCTGGTAATGTGCTTAATAAAGTTCAGTCATCACAACCTGCTGGAAGATCTCGCTAGGTTGGTGTCCTATAGCTGCTAGCTTCATCTGGAAGTTGTAAAGACATTCTCTGCCACTCAAAAAGCTGCTGCCATGATGGCAGGTTTGAAGCGATGTGTCAGGAAAGAGCCAGGAACAGTCTCTTTGTTAGTATATGCTGAGCTGACAAAGGCAGGGGTTCAGCGAGGGCACCTCTTTTGCCCTGTGTTTGGGCAATCCACCATGTTAAGTGGCAACATGCAGTGTGACGGGCAGTCTTGACAGTAGGGCCAAGCCTACTTTTTTATTTTCCCAAAAACAAACAAAAACTTTTGGATTCCATAATCCCCATAACTCCATAGGGTGATAGTACCCAAATGAAAGCATGAACATAGCAAAACTATTAGAATCTTCTATATAATGTTTACACACCAACATGGAACTATTTTCGGATGACTAAGTGGACATATTAGTGAATGAAAGAAGACAAAAAAACAAACAAAACCTAAAAAAAAAAAAAAAAAGCTCAGCCTATTTCAAGCAGGCATATCTTAAAGGTATAGTTCACGCCAAAATGATAACTCAGTCATTGTTTACTCAACCTCATATCTTTATAAAAGTTTGGAATCAATGCAGTCACAATTAATATTCGGAAAAATGTAATGTCTGAAATCCAGTTATTTTAATAGGAATACATGTCATCGATTGGGAATTTTGCTAAAGATCTCTCCACCAACAGAGATTTCACGACAAATTCAAGTTGGTCGTGCAGGTCAACATCAACAGAAAGCTGCTTGGGTTGAAAGTGAGCTAAGCTTCATATATCGCAACACTATTGACAATAAATAGTGCATACTTCTTGTGTTTTGCAAAAATGTAATTAATGTGATCGCATCTTAAAAATTAAATTTTGATGTATTTTATACTTTTAAATTTTTACTTTCATATTTATATATTTTATAATATATATATATATATATATATATATATATATATATATATATATATATATATATATAATTTATAATAATATACACAGTATATAATTTAATTATAGTGATCACTGTCAAGCTCCAAAAAAAAAAAAAAAAAAAGCACCATTAAAGTACCATATAAGTGGTCTATATGACTCTCCCCTCTATATTTCATGTCACATGACCATGGTAGACTTTGGGGAAAAAAAGCTCACAAGTCAGATGGATCACTTTTATGGTGGTTTTGGAGTGACGAACATGGAACGACATGAGGGTAAGTAGATAACAGAATTTTATTTTTTGCATTAACTGCTCCTTTAAAAGGCTGAAACGGTATTCCTACTTTGATGGATGCTAACAAATGACAAAATTGAATTTTTAAAACATGTCCCCTACACCCCAAGGTATCCAAAGATGAGAGGAGACAGATCTCATGGATAGAATAGAGACAGAGAGGAGAGTCTTATCAAGAGACACCTTAACACAGTGCAACTCTCCATCTCTGTTTACTTTTTTGCCTTCTTTTTTTTAGAGAGATTACATTTGTTTTATCTTCTTGCATCGGACATTGGTTTCCATTGACCTGCCCCATCCCACCCCATCCTTCTGGCTCTTTTCCTTCTCCCTGTCCCTACACCACCTTGGTGGTGGTGACCCGGACGCTGCTGAAGCACTTTCCCATGGCTTCGAAGAGCGGGTCGCAGAAGGTGTGCACACAGATGGAGTAGACTCGACTGACACAGTGAATCTCGATTAGGTAGCTCTTCACGCAAGGCACCACCGCCCAGATGTGGATGAAGGAAAGGATGGCGAAGAAGATGCCCCATACCAGGGCGAGTGGGATGCCCACCAGGGCCGTCAGCAGCCTGTAGCACCAATACTTGGTTACTGTGAAGGTGGTGAAGCTCGCTTTCCACACGCCGTCGAAGCTGTAGGTACCAGGTGGCTCAGCGATCATGTCCTCAAAGTCCACCTGGAGATGAAAGGGATTTCAGAATTTTGTAATGGAATTAAAACATTTTGTATTCTTATAATCATAATTTAAACAATCATTTCATTTTGCACAACTATTTTCAAATTCACCCATTAATAACTTTCTAAGACCTTTATATCATTAACATGATCGATACTTTTTCATAAAAACCTCATGTCTACTGCACCTCTACTGCATGTCTTCTGCCTCCTGGTGGATTATCCATGATATTATTCAGGTAGTAAAAAGACTTTTAATACTATTTAATACTATTTAAAAATGATCTGCCTCTGTGTTGCAATATGGATGTTTTGCTAGGAAGTCTCTGCTTATTTAAGAATAACTTTTGAATTATTATTAAATATATAAATAATGTATATATATATATACATTTTTTATCATTTTAATTTATATAATGAATAATTTTATAATAATCTATCTATCTATCTATCTATCTATCTATCTATCTATCTATCTATCTATCTATCTATCTTAATACCTAAATAAATATAATTAAATAAATAAAAAAATAAAAAAATGATAAATCTAACTTGTTCATTACTGTAATGCAACTCATAATTTATTCCAACCACAATTAAATGAAATAATTAAAATAATAAACAAAATTAAAATTAATATCAAAAATATACACATTTATATATTTATCTATACTTTTATTATCCATCCATTCTCCAGCTCACTTGTCCTATGAAGGGTCATGGGAATGCTGAAGCCCATTCATTTTATTATACATATATTTATATTTTATTTATATGTTAAGTTTTTTAAATCAATAAATTATCTTAAAAACTGGAGTATTTCTGCTTGTTTTCATCCATATCAAGTGGCCTGACATTAAGAAAAGCTGCATGACTCTTCCTCCTCCCCTTCAGACATCTCCACATTCCTCACCGACAGCATCTTTACATTATCCAGCAGCCTGCTCTGCTTGACTCAGACTGGTACCACACGGTTCATGCCCAAGTCACCTTGCTCTAAACCTCCCGTATCAACCGCAGACTGGATCAGATAGTGCCTGACACCAAACACTAACATTTAGAAAAGACATGTACATATAAAACTCATTTAACAAGCCCTGCAAAGCTTGGTTTAGATGTTCCTCCAGCTGGCAAACCTCACACCATCCTGGTTTAACAGTATACACTTGCTTTTAAATGCAGATGTGTTTATTTCAGTTGTGGCACCTTTGATTATACAGGGTTAGAGCACACACAAACACACCCCATCCTTAACAGTCATATGTCAAAGTCAAGATTATAAGCTAATATTTACCAACTCCTTTTTGAGCAAGCTCGCTAACAAAATCTAGCTGAACAACTTCTTATTGAAAAACAGCAGTGTTGTTTATGCTGATCTATTAACTAATAGTCCCTGAAAATGCCAGTTTAGACTTTATATTAGTTTAAACAGCATAGTCTTGTTGTTCACTAGAAAAAAACACTGGTTAACCAGCTCAATCTATGTTATAAAGCTGGTTCATTAATAAAGGCTTGCTGGTTAAGTTAGTTAAGAAGCCTTATAGGCACACCAACACGTCTGAATGAAAAGGTAGTGTTTACAGTAAGTTCTTGTAAGAGTAAAATGATGAATTACTACTTGTAGTCCAAGGGCTTAATCATGGCTCAAAATGGGAAAAAGCACCAAATTATACAGTCTTATATTATAAGCCTGTCCTCCCTGTTTATTTATCTACAGTATATCCCAATTGGCCAGACAAATAGTTTCTATTACTTGAATATTACAAATATGACTTTCAACAAAGTTCAAATAAACAGTTCTTGAGCTGACTGCAGTGTTTTCTGATAACACCCTCACTGTACAGACAGAAGTATCAGCTTGCATTCTTCAAACCTGGGGGCTTGTGATTATATGACCAGTCCACACATAGTTAATAAATCACCCGTGTGCAGTGGACAGTTTATGGATGAGTAAAATGAGTGCACTTAAACATGAGAACAATGATACATTTAGTCAAAATAGCTGTATAAATAAACATATTACTTTTCAAACTGAAAAATAAGTATACATTTAAAGTTGTTTATTTGAAATTGTCTGAAAAGGCAATAAAACAAAACAATAAATAAATAAAAAAACAAATATGTAAATAAATGTACCTCTTTTCAAACTTACAAATAAATTGTCACATTTAAAAATGAAATGAAAAAAAATTAAATGAAAAAATATAATGAAAACTAAAAATAAATAAATCATATTTAAAAATGAAACTATATTTAACAATACAATAAAAAAATATAAAAAAGAACAAGGCAAAAATTTATATATAAATCACTTATCAACAAATAAATAGACATATTTAAAACAGTATAACTTATATTTAAAAATGGAGCTATATTTAAAAACTAAATTTGTATATAAAATAAAATAAAAAATTAAGTAAATATTTCAAACTGACAAACACATTCAAAACTAATAATTAATTAATAAAAATTCAATAATTAGAACTAATGCTTTAAAAATACATCTGTTTGAATAAAATAAAATAAAGTAAAATGTAAATAAAAAATATATATTTTAAAATGCAGCTATATTTAACAATAAATAAAATAACGTAAAATATTTATAAGATAAATTAAGAAAGTAAATAAATAAATCACTTTTCAAACTGACAAATAAATAGACATATTTAAAACTGTTCATTAGTTTAAAAATACAGTTATATTTAATAATATAATAAAATAAATATAGAGCTTGTTATCTTATTTTTAAATAATTATCCACATACAGTACACATCAAATATGTAGTACTTGGACAGGCAAAATTTTCTTTTAAATAATGCCGTTGTTGAGGATCCACAATGGTTTTAAATTAAAAAGCAATTATAGCTACAATTGTTACATTTTTTAAATCCTTGATCACCATGCCAACAGCCTGTGACTCATTTCAAATCGCAAATTCATATGCAGTGACAAAACACCGAAGCCTTAATGCTGTAACTGTAGCAGCTCAAGAAAGTTTTCATCTTTTGGTCAGCCAAAAATGATAGTATTTCTGTAAAAAAGACTGGGGTCATCTCGTCCTGCATGTGGCCCGGCCCTAAACTGTGCTCTGGCTACACTCCCATGTGGAATCCTGCTCCAGCGTGCTATTAAAAGAATGCACTTTTATGAGAGGAAAATAGTCTGTTCCAAGGGAAAGCTATGCATGAGTTTCTGCACACAAGGATCTTTGATGTGGATCTCTGTGGGAGTGCATTTGGACCACGAGTGCATCATGGTCTGGAGGAACGCCCCATGTGTGTGTGTGTGTGTGTGTGTGTGTGTGTGTGTGTGTGTGTGTGTGTGTGTGTGTGTGTGTGTGTGTGTGTGTGTGTGTGTGCTCGTGTACAGAGAATTTGTGAAAATGGAGATGGGAATTCCCTGCTACGCTCTCCTACGCAAGACCACTGTGAGAGCTCAACCCCTTTTAAGGCCAAACTTAAGAGTGTGTGCACAAATGAGTTTGACATGTGACATCAATCTCATAATTCTTAGCAAACATCAAATTATAAGAAGAAAAATTGCTTTCAGTGTTCTCTGGATTCAATTTTCAGTCAAATCATAAGAAGCATTCAATTGCATGTGTCCTCAGGGAATGTGACTCATTGTCATGTTGAGACGGGAGGGAAAAGGACACGAAATAGAAGAAGAAATAAGGGATGGGAAGAAAAGGGCGGAGATGGATGCAGGGGGATCGTTTTCGAAAGCTGAATGCATTTCTATATCATCAGGTGACCTGTTGACTTTTCTTTGAGATAGTTGCTATGCAAGGCATCGCCCCACACCCAGGAAACTTTTCACGAAGAATGTTAGGTGTGCAGCCTTTGCTCAAAAACAGGAAACTGTTCATATTTCCTCTATAAAAAACGCCTTACTTTGACAGCTCCTCACTGCTTTGGAGTTACTAACACCACATGCCCTTCAAAATGAGAGCACCGTGCTATTACTGCATGTAGGATTTCACAAACTTGTGCCACAGTCCCCGCATTTCACATTGCGAAGACAGCTGCTCCTGTGATAATTGCTTCCACCCTGCTGGGAAATCCAGCTTAAGCTGGTAGCTGCGGAACAGCTGGTTTCTAAGCTGGTTTACCAGCTACTATGCTCTAAAAAACAGATTGACCGGCTGGTTCAAGATGGTCTTAGACGTTGCAGCTTAGAAACCAACACCTAAAGTAGGGACACCAGTGCTCCAGAATGCAATGATAGGGACCAGGTAACTCCGGATGCAAGTGCGTTTTAAGGTTTTGCAAGTAAAATGATAGATTCTACAAGGACTTCAAAGGACCTTTGTATCAGTTTCCAAAGACAGCTGCTGCTTGCAATAATTGTTTCCAGTGCCACTGTGACAAATGGACCACTGACTCACCACTTAAGTTATGAAGCCAACCAATTTTTTTTCCTATAAACTGTAATGTTCTCTGAACATGTTTCTTAATATTTATTATAACAACACATAACATTTAATAATTATATTTATATTATAATACTGCAAAAGTTATAAATAAATTACATAATGTAATGCAACATAATATTATAAATTATATAATACATACAAAGTTCATATTACATCATGCCATTCCATGCACTTATCTATAAATAAATCCATTTGAAAGTATTTTATTTTATTATTAAAGTGACTTGCCAAGAAAGAAACAGTTGCATAAAGCAGCAAAAGTTCGTTGATTGACTTACTGTACCTTGACCACATCGTCATTTAAATGCTTTGGGTCCCGATTGACCAGGTCAATCTCCTTGGTGTGGACATCCTGAAGGGTCTTTTCGTTGATGCTGTCGTTATCCATTTCTTTATTTTTTGGTTTATAAATGTTCCCCTGCTTCCTGATGAACGGTGAGTGAGCGTAGTCCTGCGGTTCCAAAGAAAACAGAAAATGAAGTTCATGAGCGTGGAGGGGAGACTGGGGCGCAACTCGGCACTGCCCTGGCATGGGATGGTTTTAAGCGGATAGAAATGAAGCACCACACCCCTCTGGAACACAGCAGAGCGACCCGCCGCACGGGGGCGACATTTTACACTGTGCTCTGCAGCAGAAATATATATGCGTGTGTGTGAGTTGTGAGTGTAGTAATGTCTATATATATATATATATATATATATACATTACAACACTCACAATTTAAAATATTTACTATTTAGGGCATGTTAGTTATTCTGAACTTTTTTTTAAAGTTCTTAAGAAGTAATTGCATATCGTTTCGACAAAGGTTACGTCACATTATTTTGGATTAGTGAACAGTTCATATTTTAGCTAATATTATTATTCTTTAAAGCTGAGTTTGCGAAAATATGCATAAAGTGAAAAATGACGGGATAAGTGCGGCTTGCTGTACACAAATACGTGCCAGAAAAAGATAAGACCAATGAGCAAACATGCGCGAAAAAAAAAAAACAGTAGTAGAGCAAATGCCAACACACCGCCTTCATGTGTTGATAAACCCCTAAAAGTGTTTGAGTATAATGTAGCCAACTTAGCTAAAGGTTTGTTACATAATTTACTCAAGAAATCCCGATTTGACATTTCTGAGGTAAAATAGGTGTCAGTACCTCTTCAGGTGTCCCGTCCTTGTATCCGCTAGTCATGCTGTCCCGTGCCTGAAGAGCGCTCAGATGAGTGTGTGGAAACACGACAATCAGTAGAGAGGAAGCAGTGTGGGAGGCGTGGGGATATTGCTTACAGTGGGGAGTCCTTTCCCTTAAAACAGCCCTCTTTTCTGCATACTAGCGTCCAATAAAGCTTGTATCTACTGAGTCGTGTTTTATCTCTCCTGGGGTCTCTCATGGCATGAAGTGGGAGTTCCTCTCAGACCTTGGACCAGCTGTGTGTGTGTGTTCAATGAATGAAACTGAAACCCTCCATTAGCCTGACACTCATAGAGCTACGCAGTATTAGTGGTTGGATATTTTGACGTGATTTTTCCCAAATGGGAGGCATGGGAGCACTGTACCAACTTCTCCTGAACGAATCCTATGTACACTGCCAGAACGTTTTTCATTAGCTCTCTGATCCACTGTAATGGTAAAGTCATCACAACTATAAAGCATCAAAATGGAGGATTGTGTAGTGACCAGACTTAAATGTTAACTAACTTATTAGTTACTTAACAAGCCACCCTACTATCTTACAGCTCTATGAGGTGCATCTTGAGAAGGTTTTCAAATAGTATTGAGTATCCTGAACACTTATTGGCTGCTTTTCCAGTCCAACATTTAAATTCGAAAAGATATAGTTTTGTAAGGAAATTCATACATGACTTGAGGTGTATAAACCTAAGGTCGGTTTGCATACCGCAGTGTACCTCAAGGCAAGACTTGCACTTGGTTTGGAATGTTTTCAGCAACAATAATGCTGTGGTTTAATGTTCTTCTTTTTCGCATATTTGTCCAACTTAACTATCATTTACTTTACTTATATATTTTAGTGTGCATTTACTGTGCCTAACAAATATTTCAGTATCTAGGTCAGGTTTTGGCAAAGTGAGGGATGTGACAGGCAATGCAAAATATGCAAAAAAAAAAAAAAACCAACAACCACAACGGTGGTAGTGGCCAAAGGTCACTGTATAACTCTGGTAAAAAAGCAAATCTTTTTAAACATTTTTATATAAAATTATAATACAAAAATGTGTATTGTTTGATATTGTATTTTTCATCATTGTTGTATTGTATAAAATTATAAATATATAACATATTTATGCGTAATATATGTTAACTTATAGTAGTAATTATTGCAAAATATTGACAAAATCCATAAAATCTAGCTGTTAAGACTTCATTAGAACACTTTGATCCTTCTACAAAAACATAGTGCTTTTTTTTCTGTGTGGGTACACTGCTATCCTCTGCATTACGCATTGAACATGTCACCAGGGGATTTTTTTTTCATTGCACAAGATGTTAAATCTTGTCAGGTAAACATTCCATGTGCCACATATTGATCTCCATGGTCTCTCTGCAAAGAAAACAATCAATCCTTTAACTTCCAAAAATAATTTTATTTGCTGCACTGAGAGACATTTAGTTCTGTCTTTCATGAGCTGAGCTGTGTTCAGCATGTTTGCTACATGACATCATTCAACAGGGGTGAGGAAACGGCATCTAAGCCTCTAATGTTCCATTGCACAGTCAAATATTCCATTTACTCCTCGGAGCCACTAACAATCAATGGCAAACAGCATGTCAAATGTGGCTTTGCATGTCAAACTAATCGCCATTTGGCTCCTTTTTTATCATTATGAAAAGAAGTCATTAATACAGAAAAAAGTGTTATATTTGTGTAGAAATACTATTTATAATAGGAATGTACCTATAAACCATAAATAATTTATACACTGAAATCCCATCAAATCATTTAATTTACTATTCTTGATAAATCATTTCCAAACAATATAAATATCAACACTAAAAAGTACAGCCCAATTAAAAGTAGCTGCATCATTTTTTCCTTACAAGCACATCATGCGCTTAATGCAATATTATATATCATATAGTAACACAATGTCTTTTCCTTAAAGGTCATCTTTAAATGAACATTTGCTGACAATTTACTCACACACAGGCAATCGAAGATGAGTTTCTTCTTCCGAACAAATTTTGAGGAATTTAGCATTCCTAAACTTGCTCAGAAATGGACCTTCAGCAGTCAATGGGTGCCATCAGAATAAGAGTCAAAACAGCTGATAAAAACATCACAATAATCCTCAAGTAATCCACAAAACTTCAGTCTTCAAATAACATATTGTAAAGCAAAAAGCTGTTTGTTTGTAATAAACAAGTCCATTATTTTTTTTCACTGAAGAAGCAATATTATGAATTATGGACTCTGTTTGGAGGTAAAAACGTCTCAATGATTAATTTATTTGTTTATTACAAGCACACAGCTTTTTGCTGTGAATCAAATGACTGGAGTCATGTGGTTTACTTGTGGATTATTGTAATGCTTTTAATCAGCTCTTTGGACTATGATTCTGATGGCACCCATTCACTGCAGAGTATCCATCTTAATCATTTCATTATAATCTTTGAAATGTCTTGCATTATATATAATATAAAAGGTTAATAAGACTTACAGAACAGTAGTGAAAAAGCATGTCAGTACTGACGATGCCCAGTACAAGGCTGACAAGTCAGTGGTGAAACAACGGAATGAATATTGTAATTGTGCACCAAATTGAGAAAAAAGAAAAGCTCTTTCTCTTCTCTGTGCTTCAGAAGTCAAGGATAAATGATCCTTCAGCTAATAATCCTCCAAAAGGCCAAAGGCCAAAATAACGTGTCAAAGAGATTCTTAAACACTTCTACACTGAGTTAGAGTTGGTCAGTTTTGCACAGTCTTGACATTGATGGACGACAAGCAGCGGCCAATGCTGAAGAAGAACGGCCCTATAAACGTGTCCATCAGGCTGGTCCAGATCACGTGGATGGAGGGCAGTGTCATCATGCAGCCCTGGATCACTGGCATCACCACCCTGTGGAGGGAAAACCGCTCATCATCACGTGTGCTGATATATGAGAATTACACAACAATCATATCAAGGTCAATTTTAGCACAATTCTCTGTGTTTCTAGGGCATTGTAATAGAATTGCTAAAGTTCTGTGTGATTTGTATCACTGTGCTTGCTGATCTGGGGTGCGTTTCCCAAAAGCCACTATGGTTGCAAGTTCCGTCATTACCAATAGAGTTAAATGGAACTAACAACCATAGTAAGCTAAAGATGCTTTTGGGAATCGCACCCCTGGATGGTTGTTAGGATGCTGTTATGCAGTTGCTAAGTTAGGGTGATGGTAAATGGTTGAGTTTAAAAAAGTAAACACTCCTCAACATGTGTCATTCATGCCTGTAACACATTACATTTGCAAAAATCATTTTAGCACATTGCTACAGAATTCTGGCAGAAGTAACAACAGCCCATTGTAAAGTCTTTATGATAATTACTTGCTTTTTTCACTTGTTTTATAAAGTGAAATTGACTTCTTGACATTAGATCTTATCTAATTTGTCAGGACTACTCATTACTAAGCTAATAGGGTCAACTCTGCTACTGCTGGGTTGTTAAGTCTACAAACATCCACATGTGCTAATGTGTCACCTCACTGACACTGACCCTGAAAATGATCCTGACCTAAACTACACAAGGGTCAAGTGTCAAGTTGTGCCAAGTTTTTTGCTTGCATGTGTCAAAACGCTAAGAGGCCGGAAAAAAACACTTGACTAGAATGCTAACAATCCAGTGTGAGTTATGTGTGGATTTTTCCATGGTGGAAATGCAGGCCCACCTGTGCTGTACAAAACCAGTATGCAAGACTTTCTCTGTGGTATATTTTTAAACGCCAGTCTTTATCTAAGTGGGTAGTGACCAAGGCAAATATTCTGCAATTGGGCTGTGGAAAATACAACAGAGCGCCAACAGCCTTCCCCAACAAGAAGCCTTTTCATACCAAATATGTATGCAGCTGAGGATCCCGAAAACAATCCCTGCAATGAACGCCATGGGAATGGCCAGAAACGTGGTGAGGATCCGGTAGAAGATGTATTTCACCAGCTCGAACACAGCATGGCTGCCGATCCAAACTCTGTCAAAGCTGTGTGTTGAGATGGGCTCAGCAATGATGTCTTCAAAACCAAACTGTGGAATCAAACATGAAAAAAAAAAAAAAAACAATAGTGCACAAACTATTTGGACAATCAAATAAGCCAACATGTATAAAAAGAAAGTTACTACCAAATTTGTATTTAAACTACACCTCCTCAAAGAAAAATTAAGTCTGTTTTATTTATTTATAGTTTCTTTGAACAAGAAACACAATTTTGTCTGAAACGTAAGTTATTAATTTGAGCATACCAGCAACTAAATCACACCTGTGCTAAAAAATAACTTCTCATTTCGAAAGAAAGCACATTATTAGGCTTGTATCACTCATGTTTAGTCAGTTTTAGACGCAGGTATTAACAAATAAGTGATAGTATGTAGGTGAAAGTACATACAGTAAGTCTCGCGTTGTCACCTACCTTTAGTTGAGCGTTAATATCTTTAGGATCTCTGTCCGGGACCTCTGAATACACGTTCGGTTTTTTTCCAAGTATCGGTTCAATCGATCTATTGAATTCATCCTCATCCATAATGACACTGGTCTCCATTTTTTCTTTTTCAAGCCCCATTTTTGCTTTGTTTTGGAGTTTCGCGGCGCACACTGCTGTCTGTTGCGCCTGCTGCGCCTGCTGCACGCGCACTGTGCGCTCAGGGCTGGGCGCGTCCACGCCCCTCACGGAAGACGCGTTCACGCGCAGACAAAACAAACGGCGCTCAATTCACTGCTCCAAACAACTGTGGAAAAGTGATAAGGAAATATTTTTGGGATAAATCCCTGTCCAGCCATCCTTATCTCGACTAATTGTTTATTGAAATAGAACTCAAGGAATGTTATCAGATTGTTATTGTTATTTCCTCTATATACTCTGGTGTAAACAGTTTACAGTTTATGTTTTTTTGTTTATGTTCACATTTTGCACATTAATTCATAAAAAAGTATACAGTATCACGTGTATAATATAAAGGGGTTTGTGTTAGTTTTTAAGGAATATTTTGTTTTTTATGTCATGTTTTTTATTTTTTTATTTTTATGTAGGCTAATTGGTACAAATCCTTTCAAAGCCACCTAATTATTGGTGCTTTTGGAGTGGCAACACTCTCCCAACAGGTCCTTGATATCCTTACTAAAATATGAATTTTAGTTTTGAAATTGGAACTGGGATCATAACAATCATAGTCATTTTTTGTTCCTTTTTTTTTTCTTAACAGGACATGTAAGTATGACCAGCTCTGTTCAGCTGAGGACGCTTCTCTCTTCTTTACCACTAAGCAAAACCCTACTGCATGAGACATAAACAGCAAGGGTTTTGTATTTCTTAGAACCATTTATTACTCAATACACTACCTGAGAAGGCAGCATTTCTCAGCTTTTAGACACAGTCAATGACTGTTAGTAGATAATTTGCCTGTCTTAAGCTTGGACAATAGGTCACTTTCTGATACAGTGATGCTCTTTGCCTTCCTATTTGACTTTTAAAGGTACAGTTCACCCAAAAATTAAAATGTTGCCATTTAAAACCTTTCTTTCTGACATTTAAAATCTTTCTTTGTGTACAATTCAAGAGTGATACACCTGCCCCGATATCATAATAGAAAAAATCCTTTAATTAATTTATTGAAAAAACCCTTAATAATATTTTTTCTACAACCCGAATTCCGGAAAAGTTGGGACGTTTTTTAAATTTTAATAAAATGAAAACTAAAAGACTTTCAAATCACATGAGCCAATATTTTATTCACAATAGAACATAGATAACATAGCAAATGTTTAAACTGAGAAAGTTTACAATTTTATGCACAAAATGAGCTCATTTCAATTTTGATTTCTGCTACAGGTCTCAAAATAGTTGGGACGGGGCATGTTTACCATGGTGTAGCATCTCCTTTTCTTTTCAAAACAGTTTGAAGACGTCTGGGCATTGAGGCTATGAGTTGCTGGAGTTTTGCTGTTGGAATTTGGTCCCATTCTTGTCTTATATAGATTTCCAGCTGCTGAAGAGTTCGTGGTCGTCTTTGACGTATTTTTCGTTTAATGATGCGCCAAATGTTCTCTATAGGTGAAAGATCTGGACTGCAGGCAGGCCAGGTTAGCACCCGGACTCTTCTACGACGAAGCCATGCTGTTGTTATAGCTGCAGTATGTGGTTTTGCATTGTCCTGCTGAAATAAACAAGGCCTTCCCTGAAATAGACGTTGTTTGGAGGGAAGCATATGTTGCTCTAAAACCTTTATATACCTTTCAGCATTCACAGAGCCTTCCAAAACATGCAAGCTGCCCATACCGTATGCACTTATGCACCCCCATACCATCAGAGATGCTGGCTTTTGAACTGAACGCTGATAACATGCTGGAAGGTCTCCCTCCTCTTTAGCCCGGAGGACACGGCGTCCGTGATTTCCAACAAGAATGTCAAATTTGGACTCGTCTGACCATAAAACACTATTCCACTTTGAAATAGTCCATTATAAAAATGAGCCATGGCCCACAGGACACGACGGCGCTTCTTGACCATGTTCACATATGGCTTCCTTTTTGCATGATAGAGCTTTAGTTGGCATCTGCTGATGGCACGGCGGATTGTGTTTACCGACAGTGGTTTCTGAAAGTATTCCTGGGCCCATTTAGTAATGTCATTGACACAATCATGCCGATGAGTGATGCAGTGTCGTCTGAGAGCCCGAAGACCACGGGCATCCAATAAAGGTCTCCGGCCTTGTCCCTTACGCACAGAGATTTCTCCAGTTTCTCTGAATCTGAACCGTGCTAACTTTTTTGAGACCTGTAGCAGGCATTAAATTTTAAATGAGCTAATTAAGTGGATAAAAGTGTACAATTTCTCAGTTTAAACATTTGCTACGTTATCTATGTTCTATTGTGAATAAAATATTGGCTCATGTGATTTGAAATTCCTTTAGTTTTCATTTTATTAAAATTTAAAAAACGTCCCAACTTTTCCGGAATTCGGGTTGTATTATGTGTTCTTCTGTAAAATAATATTAAACCTTTTATATAAAAAAGGTTAAAATAATACATAAAAATACATACATATACATATACATATACACACATATATATATATATATATATATATATATATATATATATATATATATATATATATTATTTTTTTCTTTTACTTCTTGTTCACCAAATCAATAAAGTGCAACCAACGAATAGAAAACATATATTAACAAAAAAATTTAAATAAATAAAATAATGTAAAAACATATATACACACACACACAAGTCAGCTTTCTTTCTGTTGAATGCCAAAGAAGATGTTTAGCAAAATGTCCGAGCTGTTCCTTTCCACAATGAAAGTGGATGGTCATTTTTGTCATTTTGCTAAACATCTTCTATTGAATAGTACTTTGTAGATTTGATAATTCTTAGCAAATATCTAAATATAATGTTAATTTCTATAACTAGAGGGAATGAAGGGAGTTCTACTGGAGCTGATACACAGGTAAACAACAAACTCATTGTGTTGTAACAGTCGGGAGGAAAAAAAGGAGAGGAAGCAGCAGCCCATGACAGCAGAGCAAAAGCACAACAGTGGGAGTGAAAAGCACATTCTACCCATGAGAACATGCACAATACAGGCCATAATCCCTATGGATAAACACACAGCTGATTTCCAACAGCAAAGCAAAGGTGCCAAGATCTTTCCTCTGCGTGTGTTTGAAGTGGAGATCAAACGTTGTCAGCATCATGAACGGCCAATATGATCTCTAGTTTGATGAGGGTGCTCTGTATATTTTTTTTCTCTGAATCAAATTGTGAAACAGAGCAATCAGACTTCACTGCTACACTCTTCATTGAAGGTATTAAGTACCATTATATGTGATGAAGGGTTTAGCAGGCAAGTCTGATTCATTTATTCTAGTGCAATCTTTTACTGTCATAATAACTTAAGTTAAAAAATTCAACAGTCTTTCCTTCGAAGGCTATGGGACCGGCCCATCAAGCTACTTAGCAGTCGAATGACAGCTGCCTTTGTAAGATTGCACTGTAGAGCAATACAGTATCTAACAAAACTTACATTTATTTAGTTATTAGCAATTACCGGCAAACTAAATAAAGCCATTAAACTCAAGCACTTCCCGAGGACTTGGTATTTTCACAGAGTTAAAGCAGTTCTGTACTGAGGAATAGACTAAAATTCATTAAAGTCATAAGAAATATAGAAAACTATAAAGGGTTCACTGTAAATATATATATATATATAATTATATATATATATATATATATATATATATATGTTAACATATTTACTGACATATCGCTTAATACTTGCTGACATAATAAAAAAAAAAAAATTAAACTTTATTTGGAGTACTACTTGTGCACAATGTACATTTGATAATATTAAGCTTGAAATGTGGTTTAATGTCACTATTGATGAGGACTGTATGATCTTTGAATAATGTCTGTATTTAAATGCAAGATATTTAAAGTGTATCTAAACTATACAGTACTTGCAATAGTTCCACTTTGGAGCAATCAAATATACTTCATTTTATCTTTATTCGGACCTACTTCCACTACTTCCGCACAATTAAACTTAACAAGTACAAAATTAGTCCAATTAAGCAGACTTTAAGTATCAGTTTAGTATACTAAAAGTACAATTGCAGGTTAAGTACATAAATATGTAAATGCATAAAACAAATATATATATTTTTCACAAGGGTATTCCAAAACACATTAAAATGTCATATACTTGAATAAACTTAATTAACCAATTTTTTACTTTTTAGGTCAAAAGTATATTCAATATTATTATTATATTAACTAAAACATTGAAATATTATTATATTATTCATTAAAATAAAATTATATTCTTTGTAATTACTTTGTTCAGCCAAATCTAAGTCATGTGTTGCACCCAACATGTAGGGGAAAATAAATAAATAACTATAAAAAAGGAAATTGTTACGTTTATGAACTTTCTGTTTCCTTATTTTGTCTTCTTCCTGTTCTAGTTTTGTTAATTGATCTATCCCCACCTGTCTCCAGTTCCCTCATTACCTTCTGTGTGATTAAATACACGGTCTGTTCAGTTCTTCCTCGTCCGTGATTGTAAATGCTGTTGTCAATGCTGTTATTGTGACCTAACCTGATGTAGTGTTAATGTGTTGTATATTATCCGTTATTCTCCTTCTATCTTCAGTAAACTCCTAATTTTGATCAAGATCCTCCTCAAGCTCTTTATTCTCACGTTAGCATACACCCTACTTGTAACAGAATCACGGACCCAAACAGTTTAGTTAGCGGTGTTTTTCTTTCTTTTTGGTTTTTTTCTTCCCTCTCCCGGAATGACGATTCCAGCAGTCCATCTCCTATGCCTGGAGCAACTGGACCGTTCGCTGGAGGACCATACCAGGGACTTTTTCGATCTGGCGTGCCTTACCCACTTCCCCGACCGCTCGCTCTCAAACTTCTTCTACACTGGCCTGAGTGAGCGGTGTAAGGCACGCCTACCAGCGAACGGTCCCCAAGAGGATTTCGCCGCTTTCGTGGAGTGGGTGCTGGAGAAAAATGGATCTTCATGGACCATTTGCACCGCCGAAGAGGATATCTCCAGCCCCACTCCCGACCCAGAGACCAGCCAGCCGCCATCACGCCGCACGGAGCCAGAGCCCGCCGCAGATGCAGAGCCCGAGCCTTTCACCGACTGGGAGCAGGACCTTGAGAGCGCGACTGACCAGGTGTGTGAGCCGGCAACACCGTGCGTCGTGGGAGTTTTAGTGGAGATCGAGGGCGTGGAGGAAAGTCCTGCCCACACTTCTGTGACTGAGGGTGAGCTGTTTTCGGTCACGGGAAATGATATGGAGCAACTTATGGACCTTTATGGACCGGTCTAAGGAGGTAATCCCTGAATTTTTCTGTGTCCCCGCTGGTTCCGCCCAGCCCGGAATTTTCTGTGTCTCCTGTATTCCCTCCCAGCCTCCCTCTCCCACCTCCTCCTAGACCTGCCAGTTCCTCTGCTCCACTTCCGCTGGTTCCGTCCAGCCCTGATCCACCGGTGTTTTCTCTCATCCTCCATCTCTCTTCTCCTAGACCAGCCAGTTCCTCGACCTCGTCTCTGCTGGTGCCAGTCAGTCCCGCAGCTCACCCTCAGTCCGCACCATCTGGGCGCGATGGTTCGCCGCTGGACTGCCAGTCTCCAGCTCCGCCTTGGCATGTGAAATCCCTGTCTCCACCTCCATCCTCCGAGCCCTGGACTCCTCCTCGGTCCTTCGACCCAGCGGCTCCGCCTTGGCTCTTAGCTCCCTCGTCTCCACCATGGCCTGGCATCCCACCTGCTCCAACGGGCTCCCTCGTCCCTCCGGCTCCACCTTGGTCAGTCGTCGACCATCCGCCGCCTCGGGACTCCATTTCTCTGGCTTCACCTCGTCACTCTATCCCTCCGGCTCTGTCAGGCTCCTCCTTCCCTCTGGTTCCACCTCCATCCTCAGTCACTCCGGCTCTGCAGCGGTCTTCCAGGGCCCCGCCTCCGCCTTGGTTGCCTGAGCCTTCTGCTCCACCTAGGCCCTCCGGATCCTCGGCTTCACCCTGGCTCTGCGGCTGTGCTGCTCCATCTTGGGCTCCTCACCCAACGGTGCAGTCTCTGCCTGTCGGCCCCCTGGTGTCGTCGGCCCCTTCTCCTCCCTGGCTCCTCCCTCCATCCACTCAGCCCTGGTTCCTACCTCCTTGCTCCCTCTTCCGCCTCCAGGACGCACCGTTCCGGGAGGGGGCGAACTGTTACGTTTATGAACTTTCTGTTTCCTTATTTGGTCTTCCTGTTCTAGTTTTGTTAATTGATTTATCCCCACCTGTCTCCAGTTCCCTCATTACCTTCTGTGTACTTAAATACCTAGTCTGTTCAGTTCTTCCTCGTCCGTGATTGTAAATGCGGTTGTCAATGCTGTTATTGTAACCTAACCTGATGTAGTGTTAATGTGTTGTATATTATCCATTATTCTCCTATCTTCAGTAAACTCCTCATTTTGATCAAGATCCTCCTCAAGCTCTTTATTCTCACGTTAGCATACACCCTACTTGTAACAGAAATATAGCGAGACCCCTGTAGATCCTCATGATCACGAAGTGTTTCAGAGTCAATAAGTCTTTTAAGCTATCATATAATTTCACATTTTAATAACAAGGCAAGGTTAGTTCAAATAGTAAAATATCATGTGCAAATCCCGAAAAACTTATGAAATATGAATTACTAAATATATAAAATAATGCTTAAGATGTGTAGTCTCAAATATGATACTCAGAGTGTAAGGAAAACTGTTTATCCTGCGGCACAAATGGCTGATTCTTGATAAATTAGTCAAAGTTCACATTCCGTGGTCTTGTGATCTAATTCTTTCTCCAGAAAAACAATGATATCAGATGGGACTTCCTGACAGTCACCTCATCTTCTAAAGCTCTCAGCTCTGTGAATACTGACACATAATAAACCATGACATGCCATAATCATGAGACTTAGCCCATAGCAGTCTTACTCTATTGTCATCACCCTGCAGGTCTGAAACATTACATTTTCACAAGCATTAGAGTACAATTACATGTTTAGTGTGTATATTACAAAAATAGCATCCCTGGCTATTATTTGTTTAGTATGCACATATATATACTGTATACAGGTGCTGGTCATATAATTAGAATATCATCAAAAAGTTGATTTAACTAATTCCATTTAAAAAGTGAAACTTGTATATTATATTCATTCATTACACACAGACTGATATATTTTAAATGTTTATTACTTTTAATTTTGATGATTATAACTGACAACTAAGGAAAATCCCAAATTCAGTATCTCAGAAAATTAGAATATAACTTAAGACCAATACAAAGAAAGGATTTTTAGAAATCTTGGCCAACTAAAAAGTATGAAAATGAAAAGTATGAGCATGCACAGAACTCAATACTTAGTTGGGGCTCCTTTTGCCTGAATTACTGCAGCAATGCGGCGTGGCATGGAGTCGATCAGTCTGTGGCACTGCTCAGGTGTTATGAGAGCCCAGGTTGCTCTGATAGTGGACTTCAGCTCTTCTGCATTCTTGGGCCTGGCATATCGCATTTTCCTCTTTCCAATACCCCACAGATTTTCTATAGGGTTAAGGTCAGGTGAGTTTGCTGGCCAATTAAGAACAGGGATACCATGTATGCAGGTGCCAAGTCCTGTTGGAAAATGAAATCTGCATCTCCATAAAGTTGATCAGCAGTTGGAAACATGAAGTGCTCTAAAACTTCCTGGTATACGGCTGTGTTGACCTTGGACCTCAGATAACACAGTGGACCAACACCAGCAGATGCCATGGCACTGCAAACCATCACTGACTGTGGAAACTTTACACTGGACCTCAAGCAACATGGATTGTGTGCCTCTCTTCTCTTTCTCCAGACTCTGGGACCCTGATATCCAAAGGAATGCAAAATTTACTTTCATCAGAGAAAATAACTTTGCACCACTCAGCAGCAGTCCAGTCCTTTTTGTCTTTAGCCACTTCTGACGCTGTTGTCTGTTGTTCAAGAGTGGCTTGACACAAGGAATGCGACAGCTGAAACCCATGTCTTGCATACGTCTGTGCATAGTGGTTCTTGAAGAACTGACTCCAGCTGCAGTCACCTCTTTGTGAATCTCCCCCACATTTTTGAATGGGTTTTGTTTCACAATCCTCTCCAGGGTGAGGTAATCCCTAATGCTTGTACACTTTTTTCTACCACATCTTTTCCTTCCCTTCGCCGCTCCATTAATGTGCTTGGACACAGAGCTCTGTGAACAGCCAGCCTCTTTTGCAGTACTCTTTTGTGTCTTGCCCTCCTTGTGCAAGGTGTCAATGGTCGTCTTTTGGACAACTGTCAAGTCAGCAGTCTTCCCCATGATTGTGTAGCCTACAGAACTAGACTGAGAGACCATTTAAAGGCTTTGCAGGTGTTTTGAGTTAATTAGCTGATTAGAGTGTGGCACCAGGTGTCTTCAATATTGAACCTTTTCACAATATTCAAATTTTCTGAGATACTGAATTTGGGATTTTCCTTAGTTGTCAGTTATAATCATCAAAATTAAAAGACATAAACATTTGAAATATATCAGTCTGTGTGTAATGAATGAATATAATATACAAGTTTCACTTTTTGAATGGAATTAGTGAAATAAACTTTTTGATGATATTCTAATTATATGACCAGCACCTGTGTATATATATATATATATATATATATATATATATATATATATATATATATATATATATATATATATATATATATATATATATATATATATATATATATATATAAAGATCTAACAAGAGCTTACTGGCAGGGAACTGGTAATCAAAACAGAAGATTTCAATTAAAGTCTTCAGCAGAAGGAAACTAAAGTTTGGGAAGAGCATACATTTTACATCATTGCACTGATGGAAGTCTTTGCTTAAACATTGCATAACTCTTTCAGACATAAAAACAGCCTTTGTTTCTCCATTGCTTATAAAGACCGAACTTAAATCAACTTAAGGAAATTAAAGTAGACTAGAAAGAATACATTAGCCTTCATGATCTCTGCCAGCATGCACCTTTGTCTATACAGATCAAATTTAGTGCTTTGTAAATTTTCCAAGCACAATAAACCTGTCAAAAGCAACCAATCTCTTCATCTGTACCTACGTTGCTCAGTGTTTGTGAAGGTGTGGTAAACAGATCAGGGATCCACCCAGAGCCCGAGGCTGTGTGAGTAGACACAGTACTGTATGTGCTTTGCGGGGAGAGATAAATAAATTTTTCCATCTTTACTCTAACTATGGAGCAGATTTTGCTGTGGTGTTGCATGAACAAGCCTGAGTCCTTACAAGCTTTAATCCTGCAGCTCTGACACAGTTACCCAGTTACACATGGTGGGATATTCATCACCATCACATGACAGACCCCTCAAACCATTTTCCAGCATAGTTTAGATCATGTAGATGAGCGTATCAGATCATGCATACCGGTGCTGTTACTCAACAGCTTCAGGTGTGCGTTTTCCCTTTATTTTGAGCCAAGTCTGGAATTGCTGGCCAGTGATCTTGCTTCATGCATTTCTATCAAGTTTATAAGCTGCCCTAGTGATAAACATGGTATAAATTAATAGTTTTAAACCTCAACGATACTTTGCAGTAAGTTTATGTCCCCTAATGAAAACATAGTGCAAGATGATGTCATAATACACTGGACACAATCATAAACTCACAATTATTATCTCATTAGTTATTTATCACGTTATCACATTTGGCTGGACATAGGAGTCTATTTTAAATATGTTCCAAAAATCTTTTTCATTAAATATTAATATGCATTTTTTGTAAAAGTTTAAAATATCATAAACTAAAAAAAAAACTCTATCCCCACCCCAAACATGTTTCCTTCTAAATATTCTTTTGAATTGTAATCATTTCATGTTAATATGACAAGTTCTCAAATTCAAATCAACAAGTTCTCGAGTTTTACTCTTTTACTCTTTTACCTTCATTCAAATATGGCTTTTTTCCTACTGTATAGTTTGGAAAATAATTAGTCCAGAATGAGTACTATGTCTGATTATGCAGTATTCTTGAACAATCGGTATGGCGTGGCTGATAGGTCACATGACAATTCCAGTATGGCAACGCCCTTCTCCAGGAAGTGACATGATTTTTGTATAAAAACACAAAGGTCTCCTAAACATAAATGGATCTTACGCAATTAAACGAATTGCACTCTGACCCCATTAAATATAATTTAAGAAATGTAAAATATTTTTAATTACATAGATTTTATTATATAGTTTTTAATCTTTAAACACACACACACACACACACACACACACATCAAATTAAAATCTATATAATTAGAATCTATTTAAATTTGTGTCAGATCTTTAATTTGTTCAAATTTTTAAGGGATGACTAAGACAGACAGTTTATGCTAATTTGCATTCATGCTGGACTTATGGCAATGACATATTCAGGCCAGAAAATGACAAACATGGAGGAATTTGCAACAGCTCAAGATGTAAAATGCTAGTAACGGCATAGTGGTATGATATTTGCAATCAAAAAAAAAATATATATATATATATATAATAATAATAAAAAAAATATTTATTAAACAAACTTGAATACATAATGTAAGTTTCTACATGTAATTATATGTATGTATGTATATGTAACTTGCATATATATCCAGTTACCATATAAATGCAGCATGAAAGTGTCCTGGTCTTAACTCTGCCCTTGTGAACTTTTGTCCACTTCTACTGCTCTAGATTGCACCACTTCTAAAAAGGCACAGATTGCAACAAACAAAAGAGAGTGATAAGCACTCAATGTGTCGGAACGGTGCACTGTTTGTCTTTTTAAAAGCCAAAAGCATTTATCAGAAACTAAATTTACTTTAAAGGTCCTTTTGGTCCACTAGATTTCACATCCTTATAAACCTATATAAATAAATAAATAAATAAATAAATAAATAAATAAATAAATAAATATATATATATATATATATATATATATATATATATATATATATTTTTTTTTTTTTTTTTAAATAAATAAAATAATTTCTACTCATTCTAATAATTTTCTTACTACTCATTCTAATAATTAAAAAAAAAATTTTTTTTGTATATATAAATACTAAACATAAACAGTCCTAAAAATGCATTTGCTAGATGCTAACAGTGCATACATCAAATAATGGTTTTTAAGCTTTCTTTATCATTTTTGTCAATTACGAATGTGTAAATATGAGGCATTTGAACCAGGTGACACTAAAAACGCTCACCTGATGGATGCCGGAGTAGCCGTGCGGTCCAAAGCAAACACTGTGTCAACCGCCACTGCTCTAGTAGTTTTCCAGACTTGTTTACAATGGAATATGAGTACTACTATTGAATTATGCTAGCGAGGGAAACCCCAAACTTAGCAACAGCAATGTTTTACAGGAACAATTCACCCTGATCCTGTGCCAGAAGGCTGTGGGCTGAAGGGAACACAATTAAGGATAGAAAAGCCCTTTTGTTTTTTTGTTTTTTTCTGTAGTTATTTTCATCATGAGTTGATGGATGTTAGCATGTTGCTAATAGTTTCTAAAGCAGTCAAACATGCAAACTCTTATCTAGGGTTCCCCTAAAGTGGAATTCCCAAGTTAAATTTAGTCTTAATTACACCTCTCTCATGCTGTAGTTCTTTCTGACCACACTATCAGCTCACACATAGTTTTCCTTCTCTTTCCTTCCAAGCTACAGAGTTGAAACGGTTCTGCTGAGGCTATTTTAGGCCTCTGCTGCCTCCTTTCCACCTTGTTCTACAAACACCAATTCTAGGTTCTCGATGAAAGGTTAATTGTCTCATTTATGCAGAGTGTGTACTCTAAATCCATCAATCTTTCATTAGACATCAGCACATAGGGAAAACTGAGCTAAGTACACCATTCGGCCTTCACTGTACTATTTGACACCATAAACCCTGCAGGATTGAATTCCAAGCACAGTGTCATCAAACCTTTGTCTTTTCATGGAAAAACAGTGTGTGAAACCAAATACGCGGCTGTTGGACCACACACTTCCCCCAGCGTGAATGTGACCTGGATTAAACGAGTGTGCGCGGGTGGGTGGAGGGTCCCAGAGAGTTCAAAGGAAGCTCCAGTCATGAACACACAATAATGAGACCAGCGCTTACCCTGCTCGCTTGATTGAAGGTGTAATGAGTTTTTGAAAACAGATGTGTGAGAGATCACTGCTCTTCACTATCCCAGTATTAGCGCAAACGATGTGGAGACAAATAACAAAGGGTGTGGTCATGAGGAAGCTGACTTTTCAACAGGAGATCTCGAGGAATGTAATCTTCTTAATACTGCTTTTGGCTTGCGAAAGCTTCTTATCTACGTTTATAAAAAGGTTTCATAGTTGGCAATTCATTCTCAATGCGATCCAAAGGCCAAGCTAATGCTAAGTACTTTAGCCTAGTAATGCAAGTAAAATCTAATTAAATGGCGAAAAACTGAATGCTCAGAAACTTGTGAAAATCACATTTTCAATAATATATTTCACAATCTGACTGTATCATAAACGATGTGTCATACCATCGAATTAATGCTAAGAAACTGTATATTTGCCGCGTTCCAGGCAACCCGTATCCCGTGTTTTTCCAACCTTCTACCCACCAGAACAGCAGTCAAACCCGTGACTTCCCACCAGTGAACTCGTACTAGATCAATGTACTCCCAGGCAGTTCCGAGCTCTGACATCACGTAACCAAACAAAAACAACAATGACAGACCCTACGGATAATATTGCCTACGGATGCTTTGTTTATGCAAGTGGTACACGGTAAGAAATAGACTTTAGGACAATATAACGTTCCAATAAATGTAATAATTTAGCTACAATTCCTTGCGCTCAGGTAGTTTGGCGGGACTTGCCTGGAACGCTACAAAGTCGTGAGTCGTGGTTTGAAATTGTGATTTACGGGCTCAAAAACCTGCCTGGAATGCAGCATTAGGTTGGTCTAGCTAATTTGCATATGCAATGTAGAGTGAAGTCTAAGTTTTACACAAACACCTGCCAGTGTCTTTGCCTATTGGCTCTTTTATATGTCCATTACACAACACATTTTAGAAGACTATAGGGCATCAGTCACATCTTTTAAGATACTTTTAAGTACACGTGTGCTACTGTGATGAAGATAAATGGTCATTGTAATTTGGTCACACACACACACACACACACACACACACACACACACACACACACACACACACACACACACACACACACACAGACACATGTTAAATAAATAATCATATATATTTATTTTATCATTATAATAATTAGAATTAGTAATAAATAATAATAAAATATAAAAGGATATAATTAATTAATTAACTTGTTTATTATTGAACAAATGTTTAATAGGTGTTACCATATGCAGCATATTTTTAGGTTACCTAAAAATGTTTTTATTACAGTGTACCTTTGTATTGCACAATGAAATGTAATGTGCTCAGATGTGCTTAATGATATTATGTGGACACCAAGTATGACAGTGACCGTATTTGGTTTGTGTAAATGTTTCCAGGTGTTGTAGACATGTAGTTAAAATTGCGCTGCTGTGTTTAAACAAGTTAATGGAAAATCACATCCACTTGTACAAAGGCAAGGAAGCACATGCCTCAGGCTGCCTCCTTATGAAAGCTAAAAAATACCTTTCAGTGCACCTAATTAATTGAAACGTGTTGTAAAAATGAACTTCAATTGAAAAGATTACACAGTCATTTGACACTTAATACTGTTAAAGGATTAAGCTGTGTGTGTCCCATTCAGGTTGATATAAGATTTAAATGAGTCAGATAATGGGGATATGCAAAGCTACATATTTTCATATATTCAAAGAATTAATGGATTGAAATTAATGAAGAAAAAAAAACAGACTGAAGTGTGTTCGCTGCAAGTCCCTCCACCATATAAGTCTTATTTTAGCCAAATATCTCCAGAGCTCTTAAACTTGATGGCGAACTCTGCAAGCAAAATATGAAAGTCCGTAGGGACTTACAACCATGGAATTATAAACACACAGTCCTCAGGTTTTTTTTTTTCCTGCAGTGACGGCAGGAGCATGTCCATATCAGCAGCTCAGCAGAGTGAAACGCTTCCACCAAAACCATGTAAGGAGTTTTTAGGGTACTTCAGGATCCTAACTTGATCAGAGACACTGAAAAAGGGGAGATGGACCTCTCGTAGAAAAATGAATGGGAAAATCACAACAAATATAGTATATGGAAGCCTCGCCTTTTATTTAAAGAGCCAATGATCTTTTTGAATGAGTTTGTTTACTCTAAAACACACATGAGCTTTAGCTGTAACTGCTAGCCTGAAAAATACACTATTTTAGTATGATTTGATTTACATTTATGATGCCGACATGATAATATAATGATATTCATGACATTTTTGAGACTTATTGTATAAAAAACTCAAAATTGATGTCTATTGCCTTCCAAAATGGCTGCTGATGTAACTGATTTGCCTTAAAGGGACTGATATATTGCCAGCCTACCTGTACTGACGTGATTTTCTAAGAGTTTGAAAGTGCTTGTGCTTCTTCACAGATTCATTATACATTACATTTGAAACACAAATGTTCCTCAGAGCTGTTACCAAATTATTGTGTATTTGCTCATCATTTCCTTGCAGACATCTCCAGTCGGATGCGCTGCCATCCAGAAGGGAATGGCTGGGTGAATCTATGACTGATTGGTTGTTCAGCCCACAGTTGTTCACTCATAATACTGTTGAGAAAAGGGAGGGTTCAGTCGCTATGGTATCATTACACTGTACGTTCTTATAGGTGGCCACTATACTTTCGATTTCATTCTCATGAGTATCCCAGATGAAGTATATCCAGTGGCCAATGTCGATTCAAAAGCAAGCCAGAAATTCATCTAATGGATCTGTAATCTGTTAAGAAGACACTGAGCACTGTGGTGACATTGGTTTTATTTGCAAGACAGACATAAGACGGACGGTCATTCAATCATGATTCATTTGTAAATACAATTTTTTAGATGTTCTTTTTCACTCATGATTAACATTTCCAGGAATACTGTGGTTTTCTTATGAACAGATGCTTTGGACATCACAAAATAAGTAATGTATGGATCATGGGGTTTTCAAACTGGGGTCCGAAGATTCTTGAGGGTTCATGGAAAAATTGAGAAGAGAAAAAATATTAAAAATATATATATATTAAAGAAAAAAATTAAAATCTTAAAATAATAAGTTACCTTAAAAATGTATTAAATATGTTTAAAGGTCTCTCTCATCGAACCTGACATGGGAGTCTCTCTCTGTTTCTCTCTCTCTGAGTGGACAGGCCTGCCTCAGTGCTCATGCAGGAAGTCGTGTAGAGTAGATAACAAAGGAAACAGGAGGAGGAGGCCAAACTTCTTCCTGAAATGGGACAACAGTAATTAGCAGAGACCGGGGAATAACATTTGTTTTCCTTGTGCAGCTGAACATGAAATTAAAGCTTTATCTGGAGGTAACAGACCATCGGTCCCAGGGGTCAAACTCATGTAGGTGGACTCCACAGAACGTCTGCTTTACAGTTTATATGCAGTTTAATTAAGTGTAATTTTAAACCATAATACGCTCATATTAAAAAGCCATTTTCTGTTTAAATTCTGACGTCTCTTATTTTCACTCATTATGTTCTTGTAATTGCAGTTCTTGCTGTGTAGTATCCCTCTACCTCTTTCGCTCTGTCTACACCAAAGAGGGAGTCCCAAGGAGCTCTAAGGCTATATAAAGCCATTTGCCGCAAAACTCCACCAGTTTTTGCCCATAGTCTTCCCACAGTCGAGCTGCCAAGCCGACACACATTTTCCTGGCTGGAGTTCAGGAAAGTGCTGCTCCAAGCTGAAGGATGGAAACTTCAGACTGGCTTTGCCTGGATACAATAAAAAACACACAAACACAGGGCCGGATGATTCAGAGTAATGCAGACAGTGCCTTCTTTATCAGGAAGGGCCTCACCCGGTGGATACGTCCTTTATCAGACCTCTGTTCCCATTAGCGCCAGATACAAGCCATTATAAACACACTGTCTGACATGTAATGAACCATAACTGTTCGTCAAGTTTAGTCTTTACATCCATCATACCTACTGTCAACATACTACAGACCAGAAGGGAAAATGTCTGGTTCATTTTTTGTGTCCCACATTTAAGTTCAGTGAGACATACACACTTCAAAACGCAACATTCCCATCTCTCACAAATGATGCAGACAGCTCTGCTCAACTAAATGTTGCAATTGCATGCAGACAATAAAGAATAAAGGAACTTGCTCTGGACCCAAACTGTGCAGTACCTTAATTTCTACAACAACACAGGCTCATGTATAAATAGGAGCTGGATGATTGTATCAATTAAGTCACTACAAAATGTGCAACCAAATTCTAAGAAGGTAAATTAATCAAATCTATAACTTAATCAAATTGCGTCCAGGGACTTTAAGGGGTCAGCTGACTTTTTTTTATTTAAATATATTTAAATGACTAAAATATTTTCTATTATATATTATTTGTATATTTCTTTTACAAAATATTCTGTTGAAAATTATAAAAAATGCAAAAAAAAAATAAATAAATAAAAAACTATCATGAAGGCAACTGGCTCTTTTAATGGAAAGGTTGAAACCGTGATAGCAAATATAAAAAAAAGTGTGTCCTTTGGTGAACTGATCTGGCCTGATATTCTTTCAGAAAACATCCCTTTTCCAGGCAGAGTACTGTACAAAACTTGTAGAAAAATAAAATCCAGTGGACAAATAAAAGAATTAGTGGATGTGATCAAAAATGTAGTGATACAAATCTGCGCAAGACTCCAAACCCAAACTGTGGAAGAGATGGAACTCCCTGACTGAGTGTTTATAGTCTGGCCCATCCAGGAACCCAACATGAGGAACATTCTGTCAACACACGCCGCAGCCTCCTGCCACACGAATACACAGTTCCAGTTCCCACAGCGTTGCCATGACAGCAAAGAGCCCATTACATAATACTGCGGTGACCCACTCTTTCCTGCAACGGACTCCAGGCAGGATGTGCTCGAGTTGTGATGAATGTGAGCTCTCTGTGAGATTTTCCCTGATGTGCCATGTGCAGAAATGAATCTGAGATCATGAGATTTCAGGCAAAGATCAGGTATCCAGGGTCAAATTAGTGGAGAAATAATGAAATTAAAGTAATCGTTCATAGTTCACCTTCACGTAATTCCAAACCTGACTTTGTTTCTTCATATTTCGAAGACCTTTTGTCCATACAGTGAAAGTCAATGGGGTCCAAAACTCTGTGCTTGAGGAAGGCTGAGACTTGTGGTCTGGTTCTAACACGAGTTTCTCTCAAACGACTTCATTCCTTGCAGAAGCACATGTTTGAGATTATTCTCAGACAATAAACAATACAGTTAACAGAAATTAGAAACAAAAGGAGGAACAGATGTAAGGTAGGAACACAGAGCGACGTCAGCTGGCTAAAATTATCTGAGGACATCCCTGCCTGCTATGTGGGTCGGCTGTGTGGGAGAACTCTTCTTCTGGAGCGGGGAACACCTCCTGTCAGTGGAAGCCCATACAAATGGGACAGAGAGCATAAATCTTCCCTCCGAGGCCTAAGACACACCCTCATTCTCTGGCTCGCATTGTCCTCCAGCTCGCAGTAGTTTGAGGAAACGACTGCAACTCTTTTTGGGCAGGAGATGTGAAAACGGTTCCTCTGAGAGATGTCTACTTTTACCATGTGGCTCTGGCCAAGAGCTTCCAACTACTGACGCAGCTCATCTTTGCTTCTCACACAGTGCATTTATCAGGTTTAAAACAACAGATGGGAAGATAGTTGAGGGATGTTTCAATGAGGCATAGCAGATGTAAGAGGCATCATTTATCTTCTTCAGCGTGATGTTGATGGGAGGCATCTACCTGAATGGGAAAAGACCAAAGATTATATTATTAAATGTAAAATTGTATAATAAATTCTTCAAATCACAACTAAAAAAATTTTTTTATTTAGTCATTGTTTCAATTAAAAGGTGGGGATCCCATTCCTACAGCTTAAAAGGGATATTTCACCCAAAAATGAAAAAATTGTCATCATTTACTTTCCCTTATGTCACAAAAAAAATATATATTTTGTAAAATGTAGGGAACCAAATCCCATTAGGGTCCATTTACTTCCATTGTATTGAAAAAAAAAAGAAGAAAAGAAAATCACAAAAACATTTCTAATTTCTTCAAAAAAAAAAAAAAAATCTTCTTTTTATGTTAACTTGAGGCTTAGTAATTATTATAATTTTTTTTTTTTTTTTGTATCGGCTACAGGCTAAGTATTCCCCATTTTGAGTCCAAACCTTCCAACTTTTGATGTGTAATAATTCTCAAAATGACAATATTTGAAGCATTATCCAATAACAGTTCTGCACCTGAAATTTACGATTGAGCTAAGATTGAGAATAAATTCATAACATTGCAAGAATAAAGTCATTTATATCAAGATTGAAGCTTTAGGCCTATTATGACTGATTCTTAGAGGCTTAAAACTCCATTCTCTAATTTATTTTTATTTTAGTGTGGCAATAATAAAACACAAAATCAGATTTAGAAATATGCAACTTTTGCTCGCAAGAAAAAGAAAGACTGAGGGCATAAACATGACCTTATCCTTAATCGATATGTATACACACTGAATTTTACAATACATTGTAAACAAATGTAAAAAAGATTCTGGTGCCCTGCATAGCAAGACTATTTGCATTAAACAAGAATAAGAGAAGACTGCACCTGAGGGGAATAGGAGCAGCCTGTACAGAAAAAGACAGTGAGTCACTGGAAGCCCATTATACATGAAGTTACTGCACAAGCATGGCACATTGTTTGGGAAAAGATACCTGGCATACTCCCATTTCCTAGAGCTACTGCTTTTACACAAGCATGATCATATTACGGCCTATACTTCATCTTTTTAAGATATTTAGTTTCCTTTTACTACTTTTTTTTTTTACTAATAATTTTTATTATATGTGACCCTGGACCACAAAACCTTTTAATTGTCAATTTTTCGAAATTGAGATTTATGCATCACCTGAAAGCTGAATAAATAAGCTTTAAAATTACTATTTATAATAACCTTTGTTTATATATATATATATATATATATATATATATATATATATATATATATATATATATGATGAACATATTTCTCTTGTCTGCTGACTGTTTTTTTGAAAGGGCCAGGTCTGGTGGAATTTTGGAAATGCAGACACATGAAATGAAAACAACAGGGCACATACCAGCTGGATGCATTGACATGAATCAGAAGTTGTTTTCAAACCAAGCATCAGCATAGCAATATCATCTGGAAGATTTTAAAAAAGTTTTTTCAGGGCGTGTCACTATCTTTTCAGCCTCCCACATTTTCTCACTCTTTCTGTTTCTCTCATACAACACACATAAATTTGTCCCAAACAGATGAGCTATGAACACAGAGGTGTGTCTGAAGCAGCTAACCGTGACCATTATACAGTGGAAGCAGTGCTGAGGGACACTTGGGGATCCACAAATATGTCATTCCTCCCCTGTCTCCTTGGAGTTCATTGTGAGTTGCTAAATTTATTGCATGGAAAGATTTCAAATGTTTGGCAGAAAACAGGGTCTTGGCCACTGATATGTCTGTTTGAAAGGTAACCAGCTCTGACTGAACTCTGGAGGCCAAAAAGTTAGAGCATTTTGGGTTATGAGGGAGAAATACTTGAGATTTAAAGGTATAGTTCACACAAAAATGAAAACTCTGGCATCATTTACTCACACTGAGTCTTTACAAAGCTGTATGACCTGCTTTCTTATGTGGAACACAAAAAATAATCGGAAAAATGTTTCAGGGTTATTTTTTTTTCAATGAAAGTCTCTATCGGCATTCATTATGTGGACAGTTAAAACATTCTTCAAAACATTTGTGTTTTACAAAAAAGTGTCTACTTTTTGAGGCCAATGTAATTTACATATTAAGTCTCATCTAACTTAATGCAAAACATTTTATTTGATTCTTAGTATTTCACGCAAAAAAGCACTTTAAATGACCATTGTGTATCAAATGTGCTATACAAGTAAACTTGCCTTGCCTAATCGTATGAGCAGTAGTGTACTTTAACTGTGTAGGGAAGAATCTCATTGAAAAAACCCTGCCCGGGCACACCCATCAGTCCACAGCTGCCCACAGGGTGAATAACCTACGTGAGGGCAGGCACACAGATATAAGTGGGAGCTAAATGAGTGTATCCTCCCTAAAGCAAAGATGGAGGGGAGAGGAATTTTCCAGAAGTGGTGTGAAAGATCCATGTGTGTGTTCAGTTTAGACTGCAGCAACGAGAGAGAGAAACAGACGGAGGGAATAAAACAAGAAAGATTAGCTAAAGAAATTGGGTAAAGCATGGCTTGCTCAATATATATTGTCATTAGAGAGCAACTGAACCCACCCATGCTGTCTGGGAGAGAGGTGAGGCTGGAAAACTCCTTCCACATGATGCAGGATTCGCCTCAAATGACTAAGAAGTAATTCGGATCTATAGTTTTCCATGTACAATGTGTAGAAAGATGGATCTTCAGCCTATTTCTTCTGTGGAAAAACAACAGCAACAACAAAAAGATAGATATTTAAAATAGTGTATTTTATGGAGTCAGTGGGGTTCATAATGTTTTTTTATTTTGTTAGCCTATATGGACCAAAAAAAAAAGATGAAATACGAGATTTGAAATCTGCTTTATTTGCTTACTGGACATTTTAGCCAACCATCTATCTAGACTGACTTGTCCCAACCCATAAACTATCATTTAAAACTTGCCTTTTTGTTGATTTTGATGGCTTCCATTTGTAAGTCGCTTTGGATAAAAGCATCTGCTAAATGACCGAATGTAAATGTAAAACCATTGCATTTCTGCAAAAAAAAAAAAAAAAAAAAAAATGCTATATCACATAAATAACCCCAAATTACAGTAGTTTTCTCTGCACCATTGTAATAAATGAGCTGCTGGTGGATCAATAAGCATTTCACCCAGTGCTCGGTGAACCCACTTCACACAACTGTTAATCTTTCCACACTGTTGTCGTTTACCAAAGTGTTGGCATGGCAAAGGGAATAAACTGGTGCTGTTGTTTGAGGAGGCGTTTTATATAAACAGTATCCTCTTTATTTCAGTGCTATCAGATTTATGATCTGAAACCAACGCATGAGTTTGGGACAAAACACTACGCTCATATTAGAGTCCCTCTTATATGTTTATATCAATATCAAATTTAAGTTGCATTAAAAGCTTTGATCTGCAGAACGACTTGACTGCAAGCTGTTGTGTTGTGATGAAGTTAGTTCAATGTGTTAGCATGACAAAAATCTTTCAAGAAACTCAAGGGAGGTTATAGCCTGCTGAAAGAAGAAGCAAAGCAGGATTTCTCATTCTCACATTAACTCTAGCATATAGAGCTCACGTATGCATAACTTCAATTAACAAGAAAAAAAATGTCACAAACTAGTGAGCACTGGAGGTTTCTGAGAAGATGCAAAACAGGATAGCGTATATTACATTAACACTGCATATGATTTTGTTTCACAGCAATTAATGTAAATGTACAAAAGCTATTAGCATAACCTGCCTGATCACCTTACACTGGGAGTCCCAGCTAGGGTTCAAAGACTCCAGGTGAAATGATTGCCCCATACATTTCTGCATTTACTCCATTACCTTAAGACACTAAGAATTCCAGAGCCACAGACTTATCAGTACATCATGTTTGTGGAAACACTACGACATGCTGTTACCAATGAATTCCATGGAATAAATGGTATTCAGTTTCAGTAAATTGGATGAGGAAATATAAAGACTGTTTAAATGTATAGACTTTAACAACATTGATGCCTGGTAAACCAAGGCAATCAAAAGAGCAAAAAACAATGCAGAAACATGAATGCCTCTGATGTCAGGTTTGGATATAGAAAAGAAACGGCAAATCATGAGAGCATTGCTGCTTTTACACTATCTTATCCCTCTAATTCAATGCAGCTCAAATCCTCAAAAATCCTCAAAGTCTTAGTGTTTCAAAGCTAAGGAGGTGCAACTAAGTAACATCCAAACAAGTCTGTGACAGTTCGTATTGTTTATGATACTTGGCTCTAAAGTTACAATGATACAAAACCGGCATTCCATGAGGTGCATTCTTTCAGCAAGCATGGACCAGCTCTCTAGTGAATCAGTCTCAGGGAAAGGGAAATTATTGTGTTGTATAATGGCAAAACAAGCCAAGCATGGCCATGAAATAATGCTAAATGCTTGTTAGCAATAAAACAGAAAGCAGGCCAAATCGATTCAACCTCACCACTGGTCATCCAAAAATGAAAATCATCTATCATCACATTCTCATTCTCATGTCATTCCAAATATATTTGATGTTCTTTCCTCAGTGAAATCATTTTCATGCAGCTCTTTTCCACACAGCAACAGTTCAATAGCCATTTTTGGAGCTTGACAGATAGTTGGGAAAAGAGTAACGTGAAGATTGAATTTTTTTCTTTAATGTCCACTTTAAATGCTCAAGCTCTTTAAATCCGACTGGTTGTCAGTTTTTTTTTTATCATTCATCAGCTCATAGTAATCCCAACAATATTGTTTGTCTGTGCTGTTATCATTAGTTATGATGTGGACTATATCTTTATTGTTATGGTTACAGTTATTGTCTTAAGTGTGAACAGATCTTTAATCAGCTCTGTAACATCAGCAAACAGCATATTAAATGCTTTTATTAACTTGTGCTTAACTATTGGACACTCTTTTTAAAAGCAAACTCTGAATATTGGTTTTTGCTAGAAAATATCCCACCAAAGAAAATTTCACGACAGATATGGACGTGACGAGTGTCAAAGGTCAAATGTTAAAGGCTAAGAATTGGGCTAATTCTGACATTTCTGTGTCACCCACCAGTGGAATGTACCATGCAGTACGGGAATGGAGAGACGTACCGTCTCACTTCTGATGTCACATGTCAAATATCCACTTTTCTCTTTCATCTGAAAGATGGATGGGTGGAAAAAGCCGATGGAGATCTGAAAAACAAAAAAAAGATCTGAAACGTTACAAGAACCAGATTTTGACCCCTCACATTCTCACCTCAGTACTTCTCCTTCGCAGAGAGGTGATACTCAGTGACATCAGCACTATTCATGAAGAGGGATCCCCTGTTTTCTGTACAGCTTTTAAGAGAAGATAAAGCGTTTAACCTTGCCACCTCACCACCTTTAGAAACCCCCCTTATTTAAACCACATTAAACTCTAGTAAACCTTTTGCTGCAAAAAGATGACAGATAAAAAGCAGCTCTTGATTTTCATGCCTAAATATGGTAGTCAAATATTTCTGTGGGAGACGTTTATTAGTTCTTAAAATTTAAGAATAGCTTACTAATTCCAGAGCACAGCTTTTAAGGCTTCTTATCTCTCTACAGTAAAAGCATATTAAGTGTGGGGTTTAATTCTTATTCATGTAAAGGTTAAGTGCTTCAGTCAATGTGCATCATAATTATTGTAAAGTACAGCATATCAGCATAAACTACTATAAAACACATGGTCATACAGACAACAAAGAGCTGCAGGCCAGTCAACAAAATACTGTATATATGATCCAGTTAGAAAAAAGAGTTTCACAGCCTTATCTACTTTACTGTGTGTTGAGGTAATAGGATGGTCCTCTTCTAGGTGGACCAGGGCTGAATAACACAAGAAAACAGTATTACCTATAATAACTTGGTATGTATGCGGTTACTAGATGTTTTCTGGCATTCATGTCATTGAGATTGAATTGTAGAAAGTAGTTCAGAGCCTCACTAGAATATTCACTTTTCTTGGTCAAACTAGTGTGTTCCTGAGGTTTTTGAATGGCTGAGCACTGATGGATTGTGTTTGACTCTGCTTGTACGTTTTTCCAAGGTGATGTACGGGAAATGAGACAGTGTACAAAGGCAGGAAACTAAGGCAGTTGCTAGGCTATGCAAACTGAACCTGGAGAGCCCGTGCCTAATGGGGCCCTTCAAATCTGTGTCAAACACTGTTGAATAAACTTCATGTTTACACAATGCAGTAACACAATGCAGCAAGAATGTACTGGAATAATCATTATCATCTTTCATTGATCTGTAGATTCTCTGCATTCTTGACTTAAGTAGTATGAAGTCCACTTATGTACTTTGTAAAATCTCTAACTTTGATCTGTGACCCATCTTTCTTGACATTAGATTTGTTAGAACTAAACACCTTAAAAGGTCCCACACGGACAAAAAGCAATCAATTTGAAAGTGACTACCACTGCTTTTCTACATACAGTAGCCCAAAAAAGTATTTAGATACTTAAGCCAGGTTTAAAATATCAAACATAATGACATCTGCAAAGCAAACAAATTAAGACATTTACTCAAGAACTTCTGAGCAGTTTCAATGAGTAATATAAAAAACAAGTATTTAAAATTGAGTGACGTACATTATTGGTTGCCATATTGTTATTTTTGAAACCCAAACACTTCATTTCTGAATGAATCTGAGTTTTTGAACAAATCGGTTCGTTTTGAGACAATGACTCAAAAGCACCTATTTATCTGAACGCCTGTAAACTATCAGGCAAAACAACGCAGATGATTTATCATGTGACACAAATTATAAATTGCTTTGAAAATGTTAACAGGTGTAGCTTATGCTTAACAAAGATGCTTTTTCAAAATTATTCACTAAAGAAGCCACAATTTGAGTAGTGTGCATTAATTTTTCTGTTCCATCTGTTTCATTTGCATGCTGTATTAAAGATTATCATAACAGTGTAAACTCATGAATATTCATGCTTTATTAATTTTATGGCTATGCTATAGTTGATTGCAACCAAAATTCGCTGTTATTGCCTTTGTTATTACCATGAAATCGCATACGCTGCATTGAATTCATTATTTTCTCATGTAGTGGACTTCATTCCCTCATTCGTTATTCCCTAGATTTCTCCACTAGTCCACTTAATGAGTGAATGAAAGCGAGTGAGTGAATGAATACGGTCATTAAGTGCAAAGAAAGTACAGCGGACAGTTTTATGTCCCACTGACTTCCATAGTTTGGACAAAAAACATGGAAGTCAATGAGGCCCAAAATGGTTTAGGCCCAAAACATTCTTCAAAATATATTCTTTTGTGTTCCATACAAGAAAGAAATGCATGCAGATTTTGGAACAAATAAATGATTTTGGGGGGAACTATCATTTTAATCATTTTGCCACAATATTAATGTATTATTTGACATAGTTTCTTTCATAATTAATGTTAAAAAGTTAACCCAAAAGTCCCAAAACACCTTGCAAATTTGAAAATATACAAAAGAGAGTGATCTCATCCTAATCAACTGTGAAATAAATAGTCAAAATAAATAGTCAACATGCCAGAGAAAAACACTCCCAGTGAATAATAAGTTGCACTAATGTCTTAAATGTTCTTAGTGGAATCTGGATACCACATGACTCTTCAGCTATGTTTGGGGAGGGCTACAATCCCTGGGTGGGGCTTCACAATATTCCTTCCCTAGAGAGAAATAGAGAACACAACGGGAGAGAAATAGATAGAGTGAGTAAGAACATCAAACAATGGGTGTGGAGAGCTCATTTAATATCATATTTGAACTGACACACAGTGAAAAAGGCAGGAAAAGGAGGAGTGTACAAGATAGACAAAAGCACAAAAGAGGGACGAAAGAACACAAAGCCAACCGCAGATATGATTTAAAGACCATTTGGGCTGTGCCAGGGATTTGCTTTATTTGCTTGCCCAAAGTTAGTATGAGCATGTCTAGATGACAGAGTACACCTGAAAACTTGGGTGAAACCGATCTCATCTGCTTCAACTCTATTGAAAAAAACAGCATATGTTGGTTAGGTATGTTTTGAACGATGGCTCTGGTTTGAGCTGGTTTAAGCTGGTCCTTAGCAGGTCATGAGCTTGTGTAAGCTGGTCCTAAGCAACTATCTTAAACCAGCTTTTGACCTGCTAAGGACCAGCTTAAACCAGCAGCCATGCTTCAAAACATACCTAACATGTGCTGGTTTTTTCAACAGGGAAATCAGCACACCATATGCTAAAACATCAGCACTGGTTTAAAAATATCAGTCTCAATTCTTAAAACCCAAGAATCGATCATTTAGTCGTCTGTTTTCAGTTGATCTATGAACAAAACTTCGCTAAATTTAATTTGTAGTATGCCATCCAATAAATCGCTTGAGCTTTGTTATTTTTTAATGAAAAAGTCTCATTTTTAATATTCTGTTAATTTGATTACGAAACGTATTAATACTTTAATGTGATGTGAGAAATCATTGTAGCCACCTGAGTTCAAACAAAGCATCTCTTCCTCTTTACTACTAAATACAGCACGAAATAACCATGAATAAACATAATAAATTATGTTGAATGATAAAGTAGTTGTAAAGTAATTATGTTGAATGATGAAAAATATCAAATCTCATCTAATCGTTCAATCAGTGTTTCGACTGGTAAGACATAAAAAATATTTTAAATGTCATGGGTGTACATTAAAAGCCATTTGACAATGATTTGTTCATTTTAATCTTTAATGCTATAGTAATGTACCAACTGTCAGGGTTACCTGTGCAGTTTACAGCATTAGTTGACAAATCTTTCTCCTTGAGAAAAACGTACATACTGTAGGCCTACCGTATTTATCAAAATGAATCATTATCAACTCTCCAAATCGATTTGAATCATGAAATTTGTGTCAATACCATCCCTAAAAAAATATTCAGCAATATTCAGGAGTTAGATGTGAAAAGAGGTGGTCATATGAGGGTTTTATAGCAGAGCAAACATTACTGAAGTGACTGGAAAAGAGTGTCAGGCCCTTTCTGGCAGCCAGCACTTCAGTTCCTTCTGTTTCCGTCACTGTAAAGTGTCAAACTCTCTCTTGTTTTCTCTTTAGGAGGAATGTTGTTGGAGAAGCTTATCAGTCAGTGAGACAGCTGGCATTTATCTTCTTGTATTATTCACATTCTTATAACACTTAACTGGAGCATCTGGGCAAGTCTCATGCTATCGGATCACTTCCAAACAAAGTACAACTAAAAGTCAAAGAACAATGTTTCTTTGACAATATTCTTTCTTAGGGAAGCATAGTCATAAACCTAACCACACATTTCCCAAATAGGGAAATTATAGATTGATAAGGATGTAATTTAAACCTCTAATCAGCCCTATAGACTTGGCTGACAAAAAATCTTGTTCCAAAAAAAACAGCAGTGGTGTCATACCATCCGTATAAAAAATAAATAAAAAATCATGGTGAGAGGCTTGCCATTCACAAGCAATGGTGTCAGCTGCACGTTGCTACAGTATAAACAAAATAATGAAGCCTTGTGCTGTGCCTGTGCAAAAACATATAGAATGTGGAAGAGCGCCTCCTGCAGGAGCACCTCAACTTGCTGCTAAAGCTAATGGACCCAGCAGAAACTACATCAATCGTAGCGTCTACAACTGGCACTGATGCAACGTGAATTACTACATACAAAATGTAAATCCTCCATATATAAAATCATAAATATCTGACTAGCTTTCTATCAATAGTATCTACATTTCCGTCTATCTATGATACCATCTTTGCAGCTGACTTTCTTCGTATCTATCAGCTCTATACTACTGTATGTATCTAGCCGATTATCTCTTATTTTTCTTTCTAGTTTGTTTATTTTTCTATCTAATCATCTAACAATCTCTCTGTTTTCTGATATATGTGGCCATGGGTACGGTTATAATGTGCTAACACCAGATTATTTTACAATAACATGGTTTATATTACACTACACAATAAACCGATTTAGTTTACGCTTATCTAAGAACATTTTTCTCAGCTAAAGGCCAGATAAACATGACCACGATGAGCAGGGGGTCTGGCAAAACAAACACTTCAAAACGAAGGCCGAAAAGTCAGTGAGCCCGAATATATACAGAGAGATCCCTGACATCCTATTTTTCAACAGTTATTTCTCAAGCGTCTGTACTGAACAATTCCAGTTTTGTGAGTAACGAGTATAATTCCAGGATCCTGTTTGTCACATTTTTGCTGTCACCAGTAAGGTCCTCCAGGGGATTTGGATCATTTCCCTGGCTTGTCTTGACTCTTCATGTTTGGGGCCTGTCCTAGTTTTGCTAAACAGCAGCAACACTTTGCATCTGGGTTTGTTCGCCCCAGGGAGCTACAAATCAACAGATCATCTCTCTCACACTGTTAGTGATCACGGGGAAAACAAGTGCAATGGAGGCAAGCGCATAAGTTAAGTGTGCTTTGTGTTTGGCAGGGAAAGCAACATGTAAATAAATTCCTGACATAGAAGGATAAAATTCCTCCTCCTGGAAAAATCCAGTCTAGTGTGGTGTGAGGTGAGGGGAGGTGAACCAGCCGAGCCCCTCGTGTGACCGCAGACAGTTACGATGGGAGGAAATGACAGCACAGTCTTGAATTCGCCACCATTAGAGACAATAGAACCGGGCTTCCTTGAATTGTGCCCAGTTTCCACAGCTAAGTGTAAGACAACACACGGAGAGCTGACTTTTCTCTAAAAGTGCTGGCCTGGATTGGAATTTTCAATTATGTGGGACAGTCAAGACATTAACACGAACGTAACACCTGTCCCTTGAGATTCCGAACTTGTACGTCACAATAACAATGAATATTTGGATACATAGTTGAAGTGGAAACATGGGGGAAAATATCCATTCATATTACTGCAAAACATTTATTGGATTACAAAGTGAAAGTTATGGGGGAAAAAAATTAAAGTGCAATTTTAGACATAAGAAAGAGATGCAAAATATGAGAGTAATATCGATTTTTCAGTAGCCGAAGAAAAAAAGCCATCATTGCTTCTGTTTATTAATACTAAATCATTAATATTAAAGACAGTCACATTGACAACACTGATTAATTTGGGTCACCAGTTGCTGCTCCTCTGTATTGCTTATTATTTCCCCCAACTCATACAAAAACAAAGACTTGGAATAACATGAAAATTATTTACTCAAACTGATGGCAGTATATATTTGTATAATGCAACAGGGAGAAATAGGCTTGCGGTGCTCTAAGCACTTTCCTAAAAAATAAATCCTAGATATTCCTTCAGGAGGCCATGATCTTCTTCTTGCACTCCATGGAGCACACCAGCATGCCCTGCATGGCCATGAAACGCTGGCCCACAAGGCACTTGGAGCAGCAGGAGCACTGGAAGCACTGGGGTTCGGCGTGCCAGTGGTGCTCTCCGTACGACACACGCTGAGCTTCAGGCTCGATGGGGTTCTGACAGGCCACACAACACTGTGAACACAGAGGAATACAGATCAATTCCCAGGAACTAGTAGAACACATCTGTTTGTTTGAAATAACACTTGTGACAGGCACAATAAACCCAGTGTATGTCAATAATTATTCTTAATATCATATCAATATAAAGTGTTTCTGCTCTATTTGAATGTCTGACAGATGAGTCATAAGAGGACAGGCAGGCGTTGAGAGAGATTGGTGGTGACTCCATTAAGAGCGCTTCTTCCCTCCCTGTCCTCTGATTATCATGTCACCGGCACTTTCTAAATCTCCTTCACCTGCTGACGAACACATGCTGAACCGGTTAGTTTTAATAGCCCAGGCTTAGCAGGAATTCGCTTCCATTTAGGCGTGACATGAATGATACTCGGACAGCATGATGGGTTGTAAAACTAGCTGCTAAATGTTTCAGTTGTCTGAAGTGCCCGGGCACCATTAAATGGTTATGAAATGTGTCGCAATGTATGGACTCTTGTTGCAGGTGCTGATAATAGTAATCCTAAAATGCCTTAATTTGCCCGGGAATTACAAGAAGTGTACAACATTTGCAAACAAAATGTGTGAGTAAACAGCAGGATGAAAATCTAAATGTGCATGCATATAAAAAAAACATGGTTACAATAGTTCTATATTAATTTCAATTAAGCATATTAAAATAAATATCTAAAATATAGAAAGATACTCCTGAAAGTAGGAAAAAAAGCCAGTATATTTCTTGTATTTATGACTTTATATCTTAAGACTACTTTGCATAACTATGACTGTACCTCTTGTATCTGAATATTACAATTTTATTCCTGATATCTATAACTGTATTTCCCACAATAATTACTTTATATCTCATAATGTTGACTTTATCGTAATTATGAATTTTATATCACAATGCAACTTTTGCATACTGACCCCTTCTCATAATGCATGTGACTTGTTGATTTTTATGATTTCATATCCCATGATTATTTCATATATATAACTTTATTTTTCACAATTTTCCTTTATATCTTTTTACATACATGTGTATGTTTGTGTAATTTTGACTTTAATTCTCATAGTTATGAATCACAATGCAACTTTTGCATACTGAATTTTCTAATGACATTATTGGTTTAATTTCTAGATTATTTCTCACAATACAACAAAACTAAACACAAAATGAAAAATAAGATGCTAAAGTTAAAGTTAAAGGCCCTGGCCTAAATAAATCTCACAGTCATGGTCATCTTTGTACTGAATAGAGCAGAGAGAGGAAGAGAAAGTAAGGAGTTTCTGCTCTTTACCACAGCGTGGATCTTCATGTAGCAGGGTTTGCAAACAGGCTTCTCATTCTCCATGACGTACGTCTCTCCAGCCAGCACACAGTCGCAGTCAAAACAGCAGAAGTGCTTCAGGTGCCAATTGTGGCCCTCAGCCTGAGTGTACTCATTACTGAAGATGAGCTGGAGACCACACACACACACACACACACATTTCTCCCTCAGCATTGTGCTTTAAATCTTATGGTGTGTTAAAAGCAATTTAACAACATTCGACAAAAAAGCATTCATTATTTTACTAAGATTGCTTGAGATTTTAACTCTGAGAACATCTGAGATGACATTCAAATTCATTTAAACCTGGAAATAATCAAAGTTTCTAGGTTTTTGATACAAGGTATGATTTAGTCCCTGCACTATTTCTAGAGCACTAAGCAAATTTATGACATTAACCATGTGAACTCATTTGTTTCCACTCACCTCGTCGCAACCTGCACATCGAGGCTTTTCACTGTCTCCATAATGGCGGCCGCAGTACAGCTGACCCTTCTTCCAGAAATAGATCATGTCCACTAGTAGCTCGGTGCAGGTATAGCACACAAAGCACCCCGGGTGCCAGAGTTTATCGTAGCCTGCCCGCTCGGCATACACCGCCGGCTCTCCCTGCTTCATGGGCAGCTGGCAGCGGTGACATGACTGTAGGCAGAGATGTGGTGAGGAGTTCAGCTTGGCAGAAACATCAATGAAAAATGAAATGGGGGAAAAACACTGTGGGGGCAGGTTAGTTTTGATACGGAACCAGATACGGTTCACTTCAATAATTCATCAGCCCAGGTGGAGTAAGACTCAGCAAACAGGAATAGGAAATAGTGGAGAAAAATAAAAATAAAAAACTGCAAAGTTTAAGGTATACACCCAAGATTAAAATGTCTTTATATCACACAATGTAACTATTTCTTGCCTCTAACTCTGATTTCATATCTTACAAAACAACTATATCTCATAGTTTTCACATAGTTCTTGTGGCTCAAGTGGTAGAGCATTGCGTTAGCAGCGCAAGGTTGTGGGTTCGATTCCCAGAGAACACATGTTAGGTAAAAAATGTTAGCCTGAATGCACTGTAAGTCGCTTTTTGTCTGGTAAATGCATAAATGTAATTTATAATGTTATTATATCTCATAATTATGACATTATTTCTGGCATCTATGACTTTATAACTCAAATCGAATTTATCATGTTATATCTCATTTTTATATCTTTATTTCTCACATTATGACTTTATATCTCGTAATTATTACATTTTCATACAATTCGATTTTCATCATATTTATGTCTTTACATGCTATAATGCGACTATTTCACATATAACTGATTTCTCGTATTTTAAACTTCATACAGTATGTCACAATGAGATTATTTTACATAATACTATTTCTAGTATTTATGACTTCATATGCAATCACTTGTTTTTGGTATATATGATTGGAAAGCTGCAGCAGAGGGCCAGATTTTCATTAAATAACAACAATTTCATTTTTATCATCCAAAAGTTGTTTTTTGAATTAAAAAGACTTGGAATTTTTATAGTAAATTAATTGTATGGATTACATTTAGGGTGCTTTTCGGAGCTTGACTAATGTGATTGCAATGACATGCTGTTCTAAGAAAAAGAGCTGGTAAAAGATTGTTTCAGTTTCCCTTTTGTGTTCCAGGGAAAAAGGTTGGACAGGTTTGGAACAACATGAGGGTGAGTAAACAATGACGCAATGTTCATTTTTGGGTAAACTAACTCTTTTAAAAAAGGCAAAAACATGAGGCTGATGGCATACATGTGTTTCCATCATGAGGTTTCAGATGCTTACAATAGATTTTGGAAAAATCCACCCGAGCTTGAACATAACCAAAGGGACTAAGTGTGGTAATTTATGAAGATCTCTGGAAGAACATAACGTTCATTCCAGCTGCCTGACTAACAAAGGCTTGGCAGAATCTGAACTGCTCTTCTGTTAATCAAGTGAATCCGGAGATAAGCGCTGGAGAACGCTCCTGTAGAGCACATGTGGTGGAGATAAATACTGCTGCTCAACAGCTCCAAAGGAGATTTTTCATGAATAGATGGTGACATTTAAATGTCTATAAATTAGATTGAGAGTCATTTTGATATAAAGGGATAATGAAATTGAAAGGTTACAAAAGCTATTTGTATGTAGTAGTAAAATGCATCCATGACAATCTTGTCAATTCACAACTTACCAGCCCACATTTTTATTTTGTTTATTCTATTTATATCACTTAATAGCATTTCTACATTCCTTAAATATAATGGCATTCAACAAAACAGGTATGAAGGAATGGCATACTTACGAAGTTACCAACAGGTCCAGCAGGTAAAATCCCAGCAGCCCCTGGGGTGCCAACTTTTCCCATTGTAGCAACAGCATCACCTTTGTCTCCTGGCGTCCCTGTTGTTCCAGCACCAGGCTTCCCTCCTGCCCCGAGGCCTCGTGGACCACTTTCTCCAGCCATACCTGCCTGTTGTCCCATCTCTTCTGGCAGGGTGATGTCACCTATGCCCAGCGCCTCGTCCTTGTACTTGCGGACATACTGCTGCATCTGCTTAACCTCACCGGGCGAGAGTTCGTGGCAGCGCTCAGGGTCTTGGTCATGGTCAGGAAGCTGCTTAGCCATCTGTTTCTTACGGTAATCTGCTCCTGCCGTACCAGCAATGGGCCGCCGCTCCGGAGGCAGAAGCTCCATGTATCGCAGAGCCTGAGAGGATAGAAGTCACGTTTTTCTGGTAAATATGAAATTTAACTTCTGTAATGTGATGTATATTTGAGTGAAACTGAACAGTAAAATATAAATTACAAAGTCATACTGAAATGGAGAGAAAATTACATTAAATAAATGACAAAACTTTCATATTTGGTGAAATATTTCTTATATATATATATATATATATATATATATATATATATATATATATATATATATATATGCACAGTATATTTTACAGAAACTATTTAAAATTGTAAAACAATTAAAAATGTAAATATTTTATGAATATTTTTTGTAACAGAATGTTCACAGGAAAAACTTGTGCATTTTTTACTCTGAAAACATTAAGTGGAGAATAGTGACCCCTAGTGGATGCAAGTATAGTACAGTACATTTAAAAACTTCACCCTAAACCATAAATTCAGAGAAAAAAAAAAAACACTTAAAAAAAAAAAAATTAATAATAATATATATATATATATAATAGAACATACCAAGCTTTGGTTGACCCCAGGTGGAGCCCATTCATAGGTAACAGACTTCACCACATCTGTTTTGGCAGGCACTGGGGTGGGGGTTGGGACAACAGTAGTGGCAGCAACAGGGACTTTGGCTGGGATGGCTGCAGATGAAACCACACTATGGCCTGGCGCTGATGCAGCTGTACGGCCTGATCCTGGGGCAGCAGTACGGCTTGTTGCAGGCGCAGCAGAAGGGGAGTGAACTGCAGCCCCCGGGGCAGCAGTGGCACCAGCGGCCTGGGAATGAGCAGAATGAGCACTGGGGGTGGAGGTCTGGCTGGACCCGGGGATAAAGGAAGCAGCAGGAACAGGAGTAGCAGTGCTGATGGTGGCTTCCGGAATGCAGATGGTGACTTGGTTGCCTTTATAAGACGGGATGCCATCTCTCTTCAGCTTGGCAATGAGGCCTGTGTACTTGGTGTCCTCAAAAAGCTTCCCCACCTTCTTATTCTCCTCAGACTCGAGCTGCACGTCATGGTCTTCAACACCACACTTGCAGTTTCGACAAATCTTTCTGTTAAAAGGGATGACAAAGGAAATGAAACACTTTAAACCATACACTACCAGTGTCACATTTTAATTTAATAACTTTGATGAATAAATATATACGGTCTTTCTGATCAAATAAACACAGCATAAGAGACCGATCCCAAACTTTTGAACTATAGCATATGAAAAGCTTTTTTTGCTTGGTTTGGTTGTGTTAACTTATTAATTGTACTTTAAAAGCTCAATTGATCATCAGTGAATGAGAGGAGCATATTTTGACTGTAGGATGAGTTATGCCTGTTTTGTTAAGGTTAGAGTCTGACAACATTAGTTTGGATTGCTGTGCACATGTCAAGTTAAGACATGCATAGACATTCTGCAATTACTTGGAAAAGCACAACTGTGGGCTAAAAACTGACATACTTTCGCCATGATTCTTTATGTGCATTTCTAGAACATACAAATTAAAAACCAAAACTAAATCCACATTGGGTTGCATTCAATGAGAGCTGTAAAAAGTTTGAGATAAGATAAAAGACTTCAAGGTTTATATGGGACATGTCATGAAAACCCCCAAAACAAATAAAAGGTAAACCCGGTTGGTAATTTGAAATGAAAAATGAATGCTTCAGTAATACTTTGTTGCTTGCATTGTGAATGCATGGTCAGTAAGAGAAGAGAAAAAGGTAATGAAAACTAAATTATGATGTTTTGGTTTAAGAAATCTTGACTAACAAACATTATTAGGGAAGAAAAGAAAATGCTCAATTTATCTTGCAATATGAACTCCCCCCCCCCCCACACAATTCTGTTAATGCGACAGATTAAACATAAATAAATAAAGATAACTGCAACATTATATCTCATAATTCTTGCTTTTTTCCCCCTTACAACTACGAGTTTGTCTTACAAGTCTGACTTTTTTCCCCCTCACAATTGTGAGTTATATGTGACAATTATAACTCAAAATTGTGAGATGCATTTTAATTCGATGAAGGAAACAAGTCTCCATAGAAAACCCACTCATTTTAATCTCACTCATTCTGTTCAGACACTGGATGGCTAGTCGCCCTTTCCTGAAACAAACACAAAGATGAAGTCTCTGGCTCTACATCCAGTGACCTGTATCTATCCACATTGACATCTTTTCATTCAAAGAATTCCTGGAACCCCATGAGAGTGATTGGGAATGGCCCACACCACGGCTGCAGTGATAGAGCTCATAGAGTGCAGCTAAAGGCCAGAGCTCTCTTGGCGAGACAACTTTTTGCTAGATATATAGGGTATTGCATGTTGGTGAGCTTGTCAACACGAATAAAAACAGAGAAGTCAAATCAATGATGGCGCAACATGATTAGACATTTTTTCGTAATGAAAGAACCACATGCATGAACGTTAACACATATGTAGGAAGGAAGCAAGCACAAACCGCCAGAAATGAAGCTCAAAGCCTTCACACTTGTCCTTGCATTTCAGACAGGCAGCTCCGGCTCCAATTTCATGGCCCAGGGTTATCTGGTAAAAGAATAGGGCACATGAGCAAATACTGCTTCCTATGTCACAAACACATATCAAAGACACGAGTTGGTCAAGTAATCAGAAATTTAAAAAGCATTTGCATTGATTGCATTTTAATTAAATGGTAACCCATCTGGCCCTTTCCACAAATTTCAATAATATTTTAAGCAATTTTTTTATTTTATTTTTAAACAAAAAGCCAGGGAAAGGAGGTGCTGAACCATATATATACAGTACAGACCAAAAGTTTGCAAACATTACTATTTTTAATGTTTTTGAAAGAAGTTTCTTCTGCTCATCAAGCCTGCATTTATTTGATCAAAAATACAGAAAAAACAGTAATATTGTGAAATATTATTACAACTTAAAATAATAGTTTTCTATTTGAATATACTTTAAAAAAAATAATTTATTACTGTGATGCAAAGCTGAATTTTCAGCATCATTACTCCAGCCTTCAGTGTCACATGTAACATCCATATATATATATATATATAGTACAATGTTTTTTCTAAAGTAATAATTTTATTCAGCGTTTATCAAATAAATGCCACTAACTACTAAGCATCACAACAAAAATCATCATATTAGAATTTCTGAAGAATCATGAGACACTGAAGATGACACTAATGATGCTGAAAATGTAGCTTTGCCATCATTTAAATATTTTTTTTAATTATTATTTGTAATAATATCACTATTTTACTGTATTTTTGTTCTGTCTTAGTGATCATATAAGACTTAAAAAATATAGAATTTTAAATAAAATATTAAATCTAAATAAACTGCTTAAATATACAAAAAAAAAAAAACTCTGCCAAACTGGGCAGAAGGGTTGTGAATGTAGCATAGCTATATATACAAAATGTTTTATTCCTTTTTTAGAATTATTTATTTATTTGTCTACTAGATCTCACGAGGGATTTGCGTTTTTAGTTCACAAAATAAAAATACATTGTGTTTCTAATAATTGATATATATATATATATATATATATAAAAAAACAAAGACACCATCATGAATCATGTTCACGAACTTCGTGAAACCCAACATTGGTGAAGTTGCATTTCTCTGGAGTTTGTTTTTCATAAGACAAGCAAGACAAGATTCATTAAGAGGCTGATGTCATAAGAAAGTTTTCTTTTCTTTTTTTTTCTTTTTTAAAGAATTCTCCTTTGTTACATGATCAAGCGCTTCTTAAAACTTTATAGAAGGTACTGTTTAAAACAAAAACTACAAGCCTTTACAAAATTGTCTTTTTGAAGCAGGACAATAATTTCCATAATTAAAGGAAGGAGAAGAATGGCTTTCAAAATACCCTGCTATTTCTACAAGAGATTTAAAGTGCAATATATATTTAAGAAACATCTGATATCAGTCTCCTTCTCTAGAAATTCTAATATTCAATCCTGTCTCGGCAGTTCTCAACAGTAAACCTCCTCAGCTGGAAGAATGCCTTATAAGGTCAAGTATTTATCAAGACAGAGAATGCCTGGAGTGTGTAGCACATCTCCTGTGTTAAAGAAGAACATTTTTCTGCTTAAAAAAATCCAGATCTGAAAAGTTACTGTTTAACGGCAAGACGATGAGTTCCACTGTGGCATTCCGGTCCATAAACCTGTAATATCTATAAAGTACCTTCTCTAGCTCCTGAGAACATAGTGTGCAATACAAAGTGAAAATTATGCAGCATTCACAAATATTTAGTGAATGAAAAAATATTTTTGCATATTTTAAAGATGTGATCAGACATTACAAATTTAGTATTTATTGATCATTCCCTTGACAAACTCTTGAAGTATATTTATCAGACGCCTTTGTACAAAGCGACTTACAGAGCATTCAGGCGATACATTAATTTTTTATTTTTTTTATCAGTATGTGTGTTCCCTGGGAATTGAACCCATGACCTTTGCTCTACCACTCAGCCACAGGTCACAAATATTACTACACTTTTTTGTTGTTGTTGCAATTATATGCAAGTGTGGAAATGTCATATACAATATAATATATTTATTTCTGTTAAAGGGAAGATTTTTTGTTGGCCGCTCTTTTCCATGCAATGAATCTGAATGATGGTTACAACTTTCTAGCTTCAAAAAGGATACAAAAGCACTGTAAAAGCACCATTAATGTAGTCTATAATACTAATACATTATAGTACAATATAAGTGAAATCTTCTGCCATACAATAGCTTTGCATGAGAAATAGGCTGAAATAATTTGTTATTAATTCATCAAAACTCTAGTGAGATGCTAACTGGTATAACTAGATTGAGTCAGATTTGTGAAAGAATCATTCAGAATGGTTTATGAATTCACTGTACAGTTACATCTCGTTTTCAAGATTTTAAGTAAAAAAGGTTTAAATTTAATTCATTCCATACATCACACAAAGTGCACAAGCCATATTAACTCCTTTTATGGTAAGTCTGCATTTTTTGTGAGGCTTGGCAACTTCAGTCATCATCCTTTGTCTTTAAAGAACTTTCTTCAAAATATATATTTGTGACTTTGGTGTGACATGTAAATGATGATCAATTTTTAATTTCGGTTTGAATTAAAAATTTAAGCTGTCAAGTAGAGGAACTTCACATATTCACATCAACTCTTGCAAAAACCCACTTCTTTTTTGTCCCGTACATGTACTGTATGTCAAAACATATTTTACCACCACTAAACTTAAAATGTACCATTACAACTTGGCTTGTGTTTGAATTGCTGCAATAAGTGATGAAAGAAAACCACTGGTTGCAGTGACAACCGTATAAGACAAATGAATGAATCTATGGAATGAAACAGTATTCATAACAACTTCCAGCTTGTCTACAGTTTGGAAAAAGAACATCTAGAGGCTCTATTAAGCCATGGAATTCAATTCATGTTTCTATCAAATATAGGAGAACCAGGATCTTCCTTCTATGTTTTACTTCCTATCAATGACCACTTCCTATTTCTAACTAAATGTAACCAAGTTTTTTAATCACCGGCCTCGAATGTGACAGTTGTGATGCCAAATGTTTCGCCATGTCCAACAATGGCAGTGGCTTTACCTTTAAGGGCGTTGCCTAATGTTTCTGCAACTAAACTTCTGGACCATGCAGCAGTTCAGTAAGCGTACCTTTTTAACTTCTTTCTCGATCTCCATTCTTGTCGTGCTTGTTTAGATGTGATAACCAGCGCTGACTCTATTCCCACGAGCAACTTTTCCTGAGGGGCCACTTCTGTTGAACGGGCCAGTCCTCTTTCTGTCCCTCTGGCTCACACTCGCTCACGCTGAAAGACTTCCGCTCATTGCCAATGTGCGCTGGTCAGCCAATAGGAGCAGAGATGTAGATGTGAACTACCAATCAGAGTCTCTGTTCCAAAGCGAAACGCCCGCGAACATAGTACAGCAGAATACTGTTACGGTATATTGGTTACTGTAACGTGGATTAAAATACTGATTAATGATCTCTAATATGAAAAAGATAATGAAGATAATATTAAGTATATATTAATTTGTTTAACATGCTTTTTCTTGTTCGACATAAAAAAAAAATATATACATATCCTAACAGGTCAGAGCAGGAAACCGTTGTACACTGACAGAAACTGGTGCGCTGGCCTCATACAGGAAGCTGTGGCTTATTCAGTGTTTGTGTTGGTTTTGGAAAGGGTGTGGTGATGTAAGACTTCAAATTCTGGCATCCTATATTCTGCTTTTCTATCTCTATTTTAGAGGTTTATTAAAGATTTGTGCAGATTTTTCTTCATAAGCTCGCTTGAAATGCTTGCTTCACTCATTTTGTTGAGTTGGTGTGGACATGAAGCACAAACAGCTTCATTGGTATGATGACTAACTATGGCCACTTCTTCATTGGTATGATGACTAACTATGCTGTCACTAGTTAAAATGTCACTGTTGTCTAAATATCATCAGAAAACTGGGTGTGTTTCTTATCTTATCTTGTACGTATTATTTCTCACTCACTCAATCAATAAAACAGCCATTCCTTTATTTAGCTCTGTTTCATCTACCAGATTACAAAAGTTTCTTTCAGTACATTGTTAGGGTAATGGAGGTGTAGATTTGAAGCAACAGCCTTTAGTTCAACGACTATAAGCAACAACATCATATTTTTTTTCATGAAAAGCCTATGGACTAAATTGCATGATAATCCCTAAAAAAGAAGATGAAACAACAGATGCATTGTGCTCATCCATCAGGCTCAATGGCAGTGTTACATAAAGTTGTGAGAACCAAAGTCAGATTATGATTTATTATAAGGTTTTACAGATGTGAAAACTGCAAAAGTGAATGATTACCATTGGTCGCCTTCACCTGTATAATAATGTATGATATTAAGAATTTCACTCACCAAGGTACATGTGCTGTGGTGATGTGACAATAAAATTGACTTGATTATAACAAGTTTGTGCCTGAATGTCATTGCTTGACTGTCTATCTGTTTATTTAAATATAAACATATTTCCCACACAATATTAATTCAAATGGTACACAATGCTGTCTTTGCTGTCTATCATCTAATTAATAATAGCAACAATAATACTAATAATACTAATAATACTAATAATAATGTATTATTATAAACATATATACATTTAAATAATATAAATAATAAAATATGTAATTATTTATTATAGAGAATTATACTTTATATTATATGTTATATATTCTAACGTAATATACATCATTATAAAACTATGTAATTTTTCATATATTTATTTATTATTATATAAAAAGGCCTAACAAAATAATTTAGCATATTTGCCCCAACATGGTCTTCTCAATTGGACATCATTGTTGATTTGGGATTGTTTTAATCTTTCTATCTCAGGCCAAACCAGCCGAGGCTCTACTGATTACATCTAGTCAATAAACCATAAGTTGCTATATTATATCAAAGGAAAAAACAGATGCATTGATCTTTTTGGCGAACTCCAGCATTAGTATTGTATAATATTGTGGGAACAACAGCAAGAGACTTGCAAACCGTTACTACCTCAAATACAAAGTCACAGCCACCAGGAGAGTATATAAAGAGCGACTCTGGCTAGAAAGTTTTACTCAAGCGAGATGAAGGGGCTACTGTTGCTGACTGCTTTGTGTGTGGCCGTGTTTGCCAAAAAGACCTTTGAGGGGTGAGCTCACAAATCTTGTTTGCAGTATCCTAGGTTAAATGACCAAAATATATATGTGTTTTCTGCATGGTTATGCACCAAAACACAAAAACAGTGTATCATTTTGCGTTGCGTTTGACGGAGGAAGCTGTGGTTTCTTCAGTGCTGAGAGTTTAGAAGAAGGATCATCATGGTCAGAGCTAAAGTGATAAAATATAAAGTGTGGTATTTAATGCTGATAGCTTTACTTTACACAAGATGATGAAGGGAATACTATTTTTAACTACTCTGTTTGTGGCCAATTTTGCCAAAAAGACTTTTGAGAGGCGAGTCCCTTGAGTCTAAAATGGTTATTTTATCCAAAAATGATCCTTTTCTCACCTTCATGTTGTTCCAAACCATTCTTCTGCGGAATGCAAAAGTTGTTGTTTTTGAAATTGTCTGTGTCTTTCATTGTATGGGCAAAATATGTTAATTTGCAATGAAAATTAAAATGGAGCCACATATCTCAAGAATCATTCCTGCATGTGTGCTGTCTCTACAGAAACCAGGTTCTTCGGATCACCGCAAAAGATGAGGCGCAGATCTCTCTCCTGAAGGAGCTTTTTGAACAAGAACATCTCGAGGTAAGTCCCCCATCAAGATGAGAGAGCTACAGTACAAGCTTATTTATTCATCTTTCAGATGATGTATATATCTCCATTTGACCATTACGGTTTTGTGGTCCACGGTCACATTTATTAAATAATAGGGCTGTCACTTTTGAGAAAAATCAAATTCGAACGGATATCGAATATCATGCAATGTATTCGAATATATTCTAATATCTACATGCCCGCAACCCCCCATCCCCCCACCCCCGCGCATTAAAAAAAAATAAATAAATACATTGCCTCAAAGCAACTGAACAACATTCATTAGGAAAACAGTGTGTCAATAATGCAAAATGATAGTTAAAGGCAGTTCATCATTGAATTCAGTGATGTCATCTCTGTTCAGTTAAATAGTGTCTGTGCATTTATTTGCAATCAAGTCAACGATATCGCTGTAGATGAAGTGACCCCAACTAAGCAAGCCAGAGGCGACAGCAGCAAGGAACCGAAATTCCATCGGTGACAGAATGGAGAAAAAAACCTTGGGAGAAACCAGGCTCAGTTGGGGGGCCAGTTCTCCTCTGACCAGACGAAACCAGTAGTTCAATTCCAGACTGCAGCAAAGTCAGATTGTGCAGAAGAATCATCTGTTTCCTGTGGTCTTGTCTGGTGGTACTGGTGGACAAGGTCTTTACAGGGGATCTGTATCTGGGGCTCTAGTTGTCCTGGTGTCCGCTGTCTTTCAGTCTTTGACTGCAGTGACCCTCTGATCTGGAAACAGACTGGATCTGGTGGCTACGGTGACCTTGGAATAAGAGAGAAACTGACAAATATTAGCGTAGATGCCATTCTTCTAATGATGTAGCAAATACATAGGGTGTTATGGGAAGTGTTCCCGGTTCCGGTTTACCTAATTAATACAGCCTAAAAATCCTTTAACGGATTTGGATATTAAAAGCATATTAGTATGTTATGTGTAAGCCAGGTTAAAGAGATGGGTCTTTAATCTAGATTTAAACTGCAAGAGTGTGTCTGCCTCCCGAACAATGTTAGGTAGGTTATTCCAGAGTTTAGGCGCCAAATAGGAAAAGGATCTGCCGCCCGCAGTTGATTTTGATATTCTAGGTATTATCAAATTGCCTGAGTTTTGAGAACGTAGCGGACGTAGAGGATTATAATGTAAAAGGAGCTCATTCAAATACTGAGGTGCTAAACCATTCAGGGCTTTATAAGTAATAAACGATATTTTAAAATCTATACGATGTTTGATAGGGAGCCAGTTGTCACGCTGTCTAGTCTCTGTTTCCCTGGGTGTCCACTAGTGGGCTCACTTCCCCTTAGGCACTTCACCGTAGGCACTAGTATTCCTCTAGTCTTGTCCTGTCATCACAGTAATTGCACTCCTGTTAATTGCACCAGGTGCAGTCACTTTATTTGTCATTAGTCTCCCCATAAATACCAGTCTTTTCCTGTTGTCTGTATGGAGTCCTTACCCTTCGTGTTATCAGCCTTCTCGTCATCCGAGATTCCACTTCATCTTCTCGTCTTCCGAAATTCACCCTAACCTCTCATCTTCCGAGTTCCCTTTCCTGTTCCTCCTTTGTTTATTTGTTTGTTTATTTTGGACTGTCTGTTTGGCTTTGACCTTGGCTTGTTCGACCACGATTTGGATTACCCTTGATTTAATAAATACTAGCAATTGGATCTACTCTCTCCTGTGTCTCTCTGGTACACGAACCGTCACAGAAGGACTCCATCCAAAAAAGATCCCAGCGGTATGTCTATTCATATTTCATCCCCAGTTACCGAGCAGGTGAGGAATGGTTTCGAGGGTACTCGCCTGGTCGTGGGACCAGGGGAGGTCGCTCAGGAGTCAGTGGTCGAGAGGAGGTCCGGCATCACACTCCAATATGTCCTCCCGTCGACCCTGAGTTCAGATGGGAGCCGCCGTCTCACCATTGTGGACGAAGAGGGGAAAGGAGGCCAAGTCTGCCGAGCCAGCGCTGCTGCACAAGATGGCCGCCAGTCCAGTGCCACTACACAAGATGGCCGCCAGCTCAGCGCCGCTGCGCAGAATGGCCGCCGGCCCAGCACCATTGCAGAGGATGGCCGCCAACCCAGCACCACGAGGCAAGATGGAAGCCAGCCCAACACCACAGCATAAGATGGCCGTCAGCTCAGCGTCACGAGGCAAGATGGACGCCAGCCCAGTGCCACAGCACAAGATGGCCGCCAGCCCAGAGCCACTGCGCAGAATGGCCGCCGGCCCAGCACCACTGCCCAGGATGGCCGCAGGTCCAGCGACACTGCACAAGAAGGCCGTCAGCCCAGCGCCACGAGGCAAGATGGACGCCAGCACAGCGCCACAACACAAAGTGGTCACCAGCCCAGCTCCACGGTGCAAGATGGCCGCCAGCTCAGCGCCAACGCCCAAGATGGCCGCTGATATGTTTTTGGATTTTTTCTCCATGCTGTCAAAGATCCTAGAGATTCCCAGGAGTGTTCACATCACGTCTGCTGATCCAGAGACTGTTCACATCACGTCTGCTGAGCCAGCGCCACACTACAAGATGGCCACCAACCCAGCGCCACTGCACAAGATGGCCGCCAGCCCGGAGCCACTGCAGAGGATGGCAGCTACAGTGGGCTTTCCTGAGTTGAGTCAGGTTCCGGTTGACCTTCCAGAGTCGAGTCATATGCCCGTTGACCCTCCAGAGTTGAGTCAGGTTCTCGTTGACCCTCCAGAGTTGAGTCAGGTTCCGGTTGACCTTCCAGAGTCAAGTCATATTCCCGTTGACCCTCCAGAGTTGAGTCAGGTTCCGGTTGGGCCTCTAGAGTTGAGTCATATTCCCGTTGACCCTCCAGAGTCGAGTCAGGTTCCAGTGGACCATCCAGAGTCGAGTCAGGTTCCTGTTGACCTCCAGAGTCGAGTCAGGTGCTCGTGGACCCTCCAGAGTCGAATCAGATGCTCATGGACCCTCCAGAGTCAGGGTTAGTCACCGTCGACCTTCTAGAGTCAGGTTTAGTCACCGTTGACCTTCCAGAGTCAGGGCTAGTTCCTGTTGACCTTCCAGAGTCGAGTCAGGTGCTCGTGGACCCTCCATAGTCAGGGTTAGTCACCGTCGACCTTCCAGAGTCAGGGCTAGTCACCATCGACTTTCCAGAGTCAGGGTCAGTCACTGTTGACCTTTCAGAGTCAGGGTTAGTTCCTGTTGACCTTCCAGAGTCGAGTCAGGGACTCGTGGACCCTCCAGAGTCGTGTCAGGAGCTCGTGGACCCTCCAGAGTCAGGGTTAGTCACCATTGACCTTCCAGAGTCAGACTTAGTCACCTTTGACCTTCCAGAATCAGGGCTAGTCACCGTTGACCTTCCAGAGTCAGGACTAGTCACCATTGACCTTCCAGAGTCAGGGCTAGTTACCGTGGACCTTCCAGAGTCAAGGCTAGTCACCGTTGATCTTCAAGGACAGAGTCAAATCACTGGTGATCTTCAAGGACTGAGTCAAGTCACTGGTGATCTTCAAGGACCGAGTCAAGTCACTGGTGATCTTCAAGGACTGAGTCAAGTCACTGGTGATCTTCATGAACAAAGGCAAGTCACCACTGATCTTCATGAACAAAGGCAAGTCACCATTGATCTTCATGAACAAATACAAGTCACCAATGATCTTCATGAACAAATGCAAGTCACCAATAATCTTCATGAGCAGAGTCAAGTCAGCACCGATCTTCTGGAATCCAGTATAAACACCATGGGATTACCAGAGTCTCGTCACTTCTCTGTGAAACTACCCGAGCCTCTCCACGTCTCTGATGAACTACCAGAACCGTTCCAAGTCTCTGCTGAACTACCAGAATCTCTCCTCGCCTCTGCGGAACTTCCAGAGACTCGTCATGTCTCAGTCGAACTCTCTGAGCACCCGACTGTTCCTGTTGTGGCCACGGAGGCTACCCTTAACATGTTCATGTTCTATGTTTCAGACTTGCCCAACCAGACTTGTCCTCCTGTTGGTCCGGCCGCACGGATGTGGTGGTCTTCTGCTCCGCCCTGGGGGCCTTCTGCCTCGACCACAAGGATGTGGTGGTCTTCTGCTCTGCCTTTGGGGGCTTCCGTCCCGACCACATGGTTGTGGTGGTCTTCTGCTCCGCCCTGGGGTCCGTCTACCTCGACCACAAGGATGTGGTGGTCTTCTGCTCCGCCCTGGGGGGTGTCTAGTTCGACTACACGGATGTGGTGGTCTTCTGTTCCGCCCTGGGGGCTTCCGCCCTGACCACACGGTTGTGGTGGTCTTCTGCTCCGCACTGGGGGGCGTCCGTCCTGACCACACGGTTGTGGTGGTCTTCTGCTCCGTCCTGGGGTCCTTCTGCCTCGACCACAAGGATGTGGTGGTTTTCTGC